>NW_028251952.1:0-353762 GCF_964263255.1 Lissotriton vulgaris
GGTCCGTTTTCAAATGTTTTATTTTTGAACGTCAGTTCACATTTGTAGGTGGATCATCAGTGTTAGAGCTAAAATTAGCATGTTTAAAGTGATTTTCATGCTTCCAGGGGCTCGGGAAGTTAATTAAATACCATTTGGAGGCATTTAATGTTCGAGCAAAAACGGCTGATTTTCACAAAAGAGATAACACCCCCCCATTACGTCATGCTTCAGAAATGTGGAAAATGGTCCGTTTTCAAATGTTTTATTTTTGAACGTCAGTTCACATTTGTAGGTGGATCATCAGTGTTAGAGCTAAAATTAGCATGTTTAAAGTGATTTTCATGCTTCCAGGGGCCCAAAACACAAGATTTATGGAATGGTTAAAAGTGCATGAAAATGGCCAATTTACTCAGTCTGAGTTCTCAAAAAGGGTTTCTTCACCCCGGGAAGTTAATTAAATACCATTTGGAGGCATTTAATGTTCGAGCAAAAACGGCTGATTTTCGACAAAAGAGATAACACCCCCCCATTACGTCATGCTTCAGAAATGTGGAAAATGGTCCATTTTCAAATGTTTTATTTTTGAACGTCAGTTCACATTTGTAGGTGGATCATCAGTGTTAGAGCTAAAATTAGCATGTTTAAAGTGATTTTCATGCTTCCAGGGGCTCGGGAAGTTAATTAAATACCATTTGGAGGCATTTAATGTTCGAGCAAAAACGGCTGATTTTCGACAAAAGAGATAACACCCCCCATTACGTCATGCTTCAGAAATGTGGAAAATGGTCCGTTTTCAAATGTTTTATTTTTGAACGTCAGTTCACATTTGTAGGTGGATCATCAGTGTTAGAGCTAAAATTAGCATGTTTAAAGTGATTTTCATGCTTCCAGGGGCCCAAAACACAAGATTTATGGAATGGTTAAAAGTGCATGAAAATGGCCAATTTACTCACTCTGAGTTCTCAAAAAGGGTTTCTTCACCCCGGGAAGTTAATTAAATACCATTTGGAGGCATTTAATGTTCGAGCAAAAACGGCTGATTTTCGAACAAAAGAGATAACACCCCCCCATTACGTCATGCTTCAGAAATGTGGAAAATGGTCCGTTTTCAAATGTTTTATTTTTGAACGTCAGTTCACATTTGTAGGTGGATCATCAGTGTTAGAGCTAAAATTAGCATGTTTAAAGTGATTTTCATGCTTCCAGGGGCTCGGGAAGTTAATTAAATACCATTTGGAGGCATTTAATGTTCGAGCAAAAACGGCTGATTTTCGACAAAAGAGATAACACCCCCCCATTACGTCATGCTTCAGAAATGTGGAAAATTGTCCGTTTTCAAATGTTTTATTTTTGAACGTCAGTTCACATTTGTAGGTGGATCATCAGTGTTAGAGCTAAAATTAGCATGTTTAAAGTGATTTTCATGCTTCCAGGGGCTCGGGAAGTTAATTAAATACCATTTGGAGGCATTTAATTTTCGAGCAAAAACGGCTGATTTTCGACAAAAGAGATAACACCCCCCCATTACGTCATGCTTCAGAAATGTGGAAAATGGTCCGTTTTCAAATGTTTTATTTTTGAACGTCAGTTCACATTTGTAGGTGGATCATCAGTGTTAGAGCTAAAATTAGCATGTTTAAAGTGATTTTCATGCTTCCAGGGGCCCAAAACACAAGATTTATGGAATGGTTAAAAGTGCATGAAAATGGCCAATTTACTCACTCTGAGTTCTCAAAAAGGGTTTCTTCACCCCGGGAAGTTAATTAAATACCATTTGGAGGCATTTAATGTTCGAGCAAAAACGGCTGATTTTCGACAAAAGAGATAACACCCCCCCATTACGTCATGCTTCAGAAATGTGGAAAATTGTCCGTTTTCAAATGTTTTATTTTTGAACGTCAGTTCACATTTGTAGGTGGATCATCAGTGTTAGAGCTAAAATTAGCATGTTTAAAGTGATTTTCATGCTTCCAGGGGCTCGGGAAGTTAATTAAATACCATTTGGAGGCATTTAATTTTCGAGCAAAAACGGCTGATTTTCGACAAAAGAGATAACACCCCCCCATTACGTCATGCTTCAGAAATGTGGAAAATGGTCCGTTTTCAAATGTTTTATTTTTGAACGTCAGTTCACATTTGTAGGTGGATCATCAGTGTTAGAGCTAAAATTAGCATGTTTAAAGTGATTTTCATGCTTCCAGGGGCCCAAAACACAAGATTTATGGAATGGTTAAAAGTGCATGAAAATGGCCAATTTACTCACTCTGAGTTCTCAAAAAGGGTTTCTTCACCCGGGAAGTTAATTAAATACCATTTGGAGGCATTTAATGTTCGAGCAAAAACGGCTGATTTTCGACAAAAGAGATAACACCCCCCCATTACGTCATGCTTCAGAAATGTGGAAAATGGTCCGTTTTCAAATGTTTTATTTTTGAACGTCAGTTCACATTTGTAGGTGGATCATCAGTGTTAGAGCTAAAATTAGCATGTTTAAAGTGATTTTCATGCTTCCAGGGGCTCGGGAAGTTAATTAAATACCATTTGGAGGCATTTAATGTTCGAGCAAAAACGGCTGATTTTCGACAAAAGAGATAACACCCCCCATTACGTCATGCTTCAGAAATGTGGAAAATGGTCCGTTTTCAAATGTTTTATTTTTGAACGTCAGTTCACATTTGTAGGTGGATCATCAGTGTTAGAGCTAAAATTAGCATGTTTAAAGTGATTTTCATGCTTCCAGGGGCCCAAAACACAAGATTTATGGAATGGTTAAAAGTGCATGAAAATGGCCAATTTACTCACTCTGAGTTCTCAAAAAGGGTTTCTTCACCCCGGGAAGTTAATTAAATACCATTTGGAGGCATTTAATGTTCGAGCAAAAACGGCTGATTTTGGACAAAAGAGATAACACCCCCCCATTACGTCATGCTTCAGAAATGTGGAAAATGGTCCGTTTTCAAATGTTTTATTTTTGAACGTCAGTTCACATTTGTAGGTGGATCATCAGTGTTAGAGCTAAAATTAGCATGTTTAAAGTGATTTTCATGCTTCCAGGGGCTCGGGAAGTTAATTAAATACCATTTGGAGGCATTTAATGTTCGAGCAAAAACGGCTGATTTTCGACAAAAGAGATAACACCCCCCCATTACGTCATGCTTCAGAAATGTGGAAAATGGTCCGTTTTCAAATGTTTTATTTTTGAACGTCAGTTCACATTTGTAGGTGGATCATCAGTGTTAGAGCTAAAATTAGCATGTTTAAAGTGATTTTCATGCTTCCAGGGGCTCGGGAAGTGAAATAAATACCATTTGGAGGCATTTAATGTTCGAGCAAAAACGGCTGATTTTCGACAAAAGAGATAACACCCCCCCATTACGTCATGCTTCAGAAATGTGGAAAATGGTCCGTTTTCAAATGTTTTATTTTTGAACGTCAGTTCACATTTGTAGGTGGATCATCAGTGTTAGAGCTAAAATTAGCATGTTTAAAGTGATTTTCATGCTTCCAGGGGCCCAAAACACAAGATTTATGGAATGGTTAAAAGTGCATGAAAATGGCCAATTTATTCACTCTGAGTTCTCAAAAAGGGTTTCTTCACCCCGGGAAGTTAATTAAATACCATTTGGAGGCATTTAATGTTCGAGCAAAAACGGCTGATTTTCGACAAAAGAGATAACACCCCCCCATTACGTCATGCTTCAGAAATGTGGAAAATGGTCCGTTTTCAAATGTTTTATTTTTGAACGTCAGTTCACATTTGTAGGTGGATCATCAGTGTTAGAGCTAAAATTAGCATGTTGAAAGTGATTTTCATGCTTCCAGGGGCTCGGGAAGTGAAATAAATACCATTTGGAGGCATTTAATGTTCGAGCAAAAACGGCTGATTTTCGACAAAAGAGATAACACCCCCCCATTACGTCATGCTTCAGAAATGTGGAAAATGGTCCGTTTTCAAATGTTTTATTTTTGAACGTCAGTTCACATTTGTAGGTGGATCATCAGTGTTAGAGCTAAAATTAGCATGTTTAAAGTGATTTTCATGCTTCCAGGGGCCCAAAACACAAGATTTATGGAATGGTTAAAAGTGCATGAAAATGGCCAATTTATTCACTCTGAGTTCTCAAAAAGGGTTTCTTCACCCCGGGAAGTTAATTAAATACCATTTGGAGGCATTTAATGTTCGAGCAAAAACGGCTGATTTTCGACAAAAGAGATAACACCCCCCCATTACGTCATGCTTCAGAAATGTGGAAAATGGTCCGTTTTCAAATGTTTTATTTTTGAACGTCAGTTCACATTTGTAGGTGGATCATCAGTGTTAGAGCTAAAATTAGCATGTTTAAAGTGATTTTCATGCTTCCAGGGGCTCGGGAAGTTAATTAAATACCATTTGGAGGCATTTAATGTTCGAGCAAAAACGGCTGATTTTCGACAAAAGAGATAACACCCCCCATTACGTCATGCTTCAGAAATGTGGAAAATGGTCCGTTTTCAAATGTTTTATTTTTGAATGTCAGTTCACATTTGTAGGTGGATCATCAGTGTTAGAGCTAAAATTAGCATGTTTAAAGTGATTTTCATGCTTCCAGGGGCCCAAAACACAAGATTTATGCAATGGTTAAAAGTGCATGAAAATGGCCAATTTACTCACTCTGAGTTCTCAAAAAGGGTTTCTTCACCCCGGGAAGTTAATTAAATACCATTTGGAGGCATTTAATGTTCGAGCAAAAACGGCTGATTTTGGACAAAAGAGATAACACCCCCCCATTACGTCATGCTTCAGAAATGTGGAAAATGGTCCGTTTTCAAATGTTTTATTTTTGAACGTCAGTTCACATTTGTAGGTGGATCATCAGTGTTAGAGCTAAAATTAGCATGTTTAAAGTGATTTTCATGCTTCCAGGGGCTCGGGAAGTTAATTAAATACCATTTGGAGGCATTTAATGTTCGAGCAAAAACGGCTGATTTTCGACAAAAGAGATAACACCCCCCCATTACGTCATGCTTCAGAAATGTGGAAAATGGTCCGTTTTCAAATGTTTTATTTTTGAACGTCAGTTCACATTTGTAGGTGGATCATCAGTGTTAGAGCTAAAATTAGCATGTTTAAAGTGATTTTCATGCTTCCAGGGGCTCGGGAAGTGAAATAAATACCATTTGGAGGCATTTAATGTTCGAGCAAAAACGGCTGATTTTCGACAAAAGAGATAACACCCCCCCATTACGTCATGCTTCAGAAATGTGGAAAATGGTCCGTTTTCAAATGTTTTATTTTTGAACGTCAGTTCACATTTGTAGGTGGATCATCAGTGTTAGAGCTAAAATTAGCATGTTTAAAGTGATTTTCATGCTTCCAGGGGCCCAAAACACAAGATTTATGGAATGGTTAAAAGTGCATGAAAATGGCCAATTTATTCACTCTGAGTTCTCAAAAAGGGTTTCTTCACCCCGGGAAGTTAATTAAATACCATTTGGAGGCATTTAATGTTCGAGCAAAAACGGCTGATTTTCGACAAAAGAGATAACACCCCCCCATTACGTCATGCTTCAGAAATGTGGAAAATGGTCCGTTTTCAAATGTTTTATTTTTGAACGTCAGTTCACATTTGTAGGTGGATCATCAGTGTTAGAGCTAAAATTAGCATGTTGAAAGTGATTTTCATGCTTCCAGGGGCTCGGGAAGTTAAATAAATACCATTTGGAGGCATTTAATGTTCGAGCAAAAACGGCTGATTTTCGACAAAAGAGATAACACCCCCCCATTACGTCATGCTTCAGAAATGTGGAAAATGGTCCGTTTTCAAATGTTTTATTTTTGAACGTCAGTTCACATTTGTAGGTGGATCATCAGTGTTAGAGCTAAAATTAGCATGTTTAAAGTGATTTTCATGCTTCCAGGGGCCCAAAACACAAGATTTATGGAATGGTTAAAAGTGCATGAAAATGGCCAATTTATTCACTCTGAGTTCTCAAAAAGGGTTTCTTCACCCCGGGAAGTTAATTAAATACCATTTGGAGGCATTTAATGTTCGAGCAAAAACGGCTGATTTTCGACAAAAGAGATAACACCCCCCCATTACGTCATGCTTCAGAAATGTGGAAAATGGTCCGTTTTCAAATGTTTTATTTTTGAACGTCAGTTCACATTTGTAGGTGGATCATCAGTGTTAGAGCTAAAATTAGCATGTTTAAAGTGATTTTCATGCTTCCAGGGGCTCGGGAAGTTAATTAAATACCATTTGGAGGCATTTAATGTTCGAGCAAAAACGGCTGATTTTCGACAAAAGAGATAACACCCCCCCATTACGTCATGCTTCAGAAAAGTGGAAAATGGTCCGTTTTCAAAATGTTTTATTTTTGAACGTCAGTTCACATTTGTAGGTGGATCATCAGTGTTAGAGCTAAAATTAGCATGTTTAAAGTGATTTTCATGCTTCCAGGGGCTCGGGAAGTTAATTAAATACCATTTGGAGGCATTTAATGTTCGAGCAAAAACGGCTGATTTTCGACAAAAGAGATAACACCCCCCCATTACGTCATGCTTCAGAAATGTGGAAAATGGTCCGTTTTCAAATGTTTTATTTTTGAACGTCAGTTCACATTTGTAGGTGGATCATCAGTGTTAGAGCTAAAATTAGCATGTTTAAAGTGATTTTCATGCTTCCAGGGGCCCAAAACACAAGATTTATGGAATGGTTAAAAGTGCATGAAAATGGCCAATTTACTCACTCTGAGTCCTCAAAAAGGGTTTCTTCACCCCGGGAAGTTAATTAAATACCATTTGGAGGCATTTAATGTTCGAGCAAAAACGGCTGATTTTCGACAAAAGAGATAACACCCCCCCATTACGTCATGCTTCAGAAATGTGGAAAATGGTCCGTTTTCAAATGTTTTATTTTTGAACGTCAGTTCACATTTGTAGGTGGATCATCAGTGTTAGAGCTAAAATTAGCATGTTTAAAGTGATTTTCATGCTTCCAGGGGCTCGGGAAGTTAATTAAATACCATTTGGAGGCATTTAATGTTCGAGCAAAAACGGCTGATTTTCGACAAAAGAGATAACACCCCCCCATTACGTCATGCTTCAGAAATGTGGAAAATGGTCCGTTTTCAAATGTTTTATTTTTGAACGTCAGTTCACATTTGTAGGTGGATCATCAGTGTTAGAGCTAAAATTAGCATGTTTAAAGTGATTTTCATGCTTCCAGGGGCTCGGGAAGTTAATTAAATACCATTTGGAGGCATTTAATGTTCGAGCAAAAACGGCTGATTTTCGACAAAAGAGATAACACCCCCCCATTACGTCATGCTTCAGAAATGTGGAAAATGGTCCGTTTTCAAATGTTTTATTTTTGAACGTCAGTTCACATTTGTAGGTGGATCATCAGTGTTAGAGCTAAAATTAGCATGTTTAAAGTGATTTTCATGCTTCCAGGGGCCCAAAACACAAGATTTATGGAATGGTTAAAAGTGCATGAAAATGGCCAATTTACTCACTCTGAGTTCTCAAAAAGGGTTTCTTCACCCCGGGAAGTTAATTAAATACCATTTGGAGGCATTTAATGTTCGAGCAAAAACGGCTGATTTTCGACAAAAGAGATAACACCCCCCCATTACGTCATGCTTCAGAAATGTGGAAAATGGTCCATTTTCAAATGTTTTATTTTTGAACGTCAGTTCACATTTGTAGGTGGATCATCAGTGTTAGAGCTAAAATTAGCATGTTTAAAGTGATTTTCATGCTTCCAGGGGCTCGGGAAGTTAATTAAATACCATTTGGAGGCATTTAATGTTCGAGCAAAAACGGCTGATTTTCGACAAAAGAGATAACACCCCCCCATTACGTCATGCTTCAGAAATGTGGAAAATGGTCCGTTTTCAAATGTTTTATTTTTGAACGTCAGTTCACATTTGTAGGTGGATCATCAGTGTTAGAGCTAAAATTAGCATGTTTAAAGTGATTTTCATGCTTCCAGGGGCCCAAAACACAAGATTTATGGAATGGTTAAAAGTGCATGAAAATGGCCAATTTACTCACTCTGAGTTCTCAAAAAGGGTTTCTTCACCCCGGGAAGTTAATTAAATACCATTTGGAGGCATTTAATGTTCGAGCAAAAACGGCTGATTTTCGACAAAAGAGATAACACCCCCCCATTACGTCATGCTTCAGAAATGTGGAAAATGGTCCGTTTTCAAATGTTTTATTTTTGAACGTCAGTTCACATTTGTAGGTGGATCATCAGTGTTAGAGCTAAAATTAGCATGTTTAAAGTGATTTTCATGCTTCCAGGGGCTCGGGAAGTTAATTAAATACCATTTGGAGGCATTTAATGTTCGAGCAAAAACGGCTGATTTTCGACAAAAGAGATAACACCCCCCCATTACGTCATGCTTCAGAAATGTGGAAAATGGTCCGTTTTCAAATGTTTTATTTTTGAACGTCAGTTCACATTTGTAGGTGGATCATCAGTGTTAGAGCTAAAATTAGCATGTTTAAAGTGATTTTCATGCTTCCAGGGGCTCGGGAAGTTAATTAAATACCATTTGGAGGCATTTAATTTTCGAGCAAAAACGGCTGATTTTCGACAAAAGAGATAACACCCCCCCATTACGTCATGCTTCAGAAATGTGGAAAATGGTCCGTTTTCAAATGTTTTATTTTTGAACGTCAGTTCACATTTGTAGGTGGATCATCAGTGTTAGAGCTAAAATTAGCATGTTTAAAGTGATTTTCATGCTTCCAGGGGCCCAAAACACAAGATTTATGGAATGGTTAAAAGTGCATGAAAATGGCCAATTTACTCACTCTGAGTTCTCAAAAAGGGTTTCTTCACCCCGGGAAGTTAATTAAATACCATTTGGAGGCATTTAATGTTCGAGCAAAAACGGCTGATTTTCGACAAAAGAGATAACACCCCCCCATTACGTCATGCTTCAGAAATGTGGAAAATGGTCCGTTTTCAAATGTTTTATTTTTGAACGTCAGTTCACATTTGTAGGTGGATCATCAGTGTTAGAGCTAAAATTAGCATGTTTAAAGTGATTTTCATGCTTCCAGGGGCTCGGGAAGTTAATTAAATACCATTTGGAGGCATTTAATGTTCGAGCAAAAACGGCTGATTTTCGACAAAAGAGATAACACCCCCCATTACGTCATGCTTCAGAAATGTGGAAAATGGTCCGTTTTCAAATGTTTTATTTTTGAACGTCAGTTCACATTTGTAGGTGGATCATCAGTGTTAGAGCTAAAATTAGCATGTTTAAAGTGATTTTCATGCTTCCAGGGGCCCAAAACACAAGATTTATGGAATGGTTAAAAGTGCATGAAAATGGCCAATTTACTCACTCTGAGTTCTCAAAAAGGGTTTCTTCACCCCGGGAAGTTAATTAAATACCATTTGGAGGCATTTAATGTTCGAGCAAAAACGGCTGATTTTGGACAAAAGAGATAACACCCCCCCATTACGTCATGCTTCAGAAATGTGGAAAATGGTCCGTTTTCAAATGTTTTATTTTTGAACGTCAGTTCACATTTGTAGGTGGATCATCAGTGTTAGAGCTAAAATTAGCATGTTTAAAGTGATTTTCATGCTTCCAGGGGCTCGGGAAGTTAATTAAATACCATTTGGAGGCATTTAATGTTCGAGCAAAAACGGCTGATTTTCGACAAAAGAGATAACACCCCCCCATTACGTCATGCTTCAGAAATGTGGAAAATGGTCCGTTTTCAAATGTTTTATTTTTGAACGTCAGTTCACATTTGTAGGTGGATCATCAGTGTTAGAGCTAAAATTAGCATGTTTAAAGTGATTTTCATGCTTCCAGGGGCTCGGGAAGTGAAATAAATACCATTTGGAGGCATTTAATGTTCGAGCAAAAACGGCTGATTTTCGACAAAAGAGATAACACCCCCCCATTACGTCATGCTTCAGAAATGTGGAAAATGGTCCGTTTTCAAATGTTTTATTTTTGAACGTCAGTTCACATTTGTAGGTGGATCATCAGTGTTAGAGCTAAAATTAGCATGTTTAAAGTGATTTTCATGCTTCCAGGGGCCCAAAACACAAGATTTATGGAATGGTTAAAAGTGCATGAAAATGGCCAATTTATTCACTCTGAGTTCTCAAAAAGGGTTTCTTCACCCCGGGAAGTTAATTAAATACCATTTGGAGGCATTTAATGTTCGAGCAAAAACGGCTGATTTTCGACAAAAGAGATAACACCCCCCCATTACGTCATGCTTCAGAAATGTGGAAAATGGTCCGTTTTCAAATGTTTTATTTTTGAACGTCAGTTCACATTTGTAGGTGGATCATCAGTGTTAGAGCTAAAATTAGCATGTTGAAAGTGATTTTCATGCTTCCAGGGGCTCGGGAAGTGAAATAAATACCATTTGGAGGCATTTAATGTTCGAGCAAAAACGGCTGATTTTCGACAAAAGAGATAACACCCCCCCATTACGTCATGCTTCAGAAATGTGGAAAATGGTCCGTTTTCAAATGTTTTATTTTTGAACGTCAGTTCACATTTGTAGGTGGATCATCAGTGTTAGAGCTAAAATTAGCATGTTTAAAGTGATTTTCATGCTTCCAGGGGCCCAAAACACAAGATTTATGGAATGGTTAAAAGTGCATGAAAATGGCCAATTTATTCACTCTGAGTTCTCAAAAAGGGTTTCTTCACCCCGGGAAGTTAATTAAATACCATTTGGAGGCATTTAATGTTCGAGCAAAAACGGCTGATTTTCGACAAAAGAGATAACACCCCCCCATTACGTCATGCTTCAGAAATGTGGAAAATGGTCCGTTTTCAAATGTTTTATTTTTGAACGTCAGTTCACATTTGTAGGTGGATCATCAGTGTTAGAGCTAAAATTAGCATGTTTAAAGTGATTTTCATGTTTCCAGGGGCTCGGGAAGTTAATTAAATACCATTTGGAGGCATTTAATGTTCGAGCAAAAACGGCTGATTTTCGACAAAAGAGATAACACCCCCCCATTACGTCATGCTTCAGAAATGTGGAAAATGGTCCGTTTTCAAATGTTTTATTTTTGAACGTCAGTTCACATTTGTAGGTGGATCATCAGTGTTAGAGCTAAAATTAGCATGTTTAAAGTGATTTTCATGCTTCCAGGGGCTCGGGAAGTTAATTAAATACCATTTGGAGGCATTTAATGTTCGAGCAAAAACGGCTGATTTTCGACAAAAGAGATAACACCCCCCCATTACGTCATGCTTCAGAAATGTGGAAAATGGTCCGTTTTCAAATGTTTTATTTTTGAACGTCAGTTCACATTTGTAGGTGGATCATCAGTGTTAGAGCTAAAATTAGCATGTTTAAAGTGATTTTCATGCTTCCAGGGGCCCAAAACACAAGATTTATGGAATGGTTAAAAGTGCATGAAAATGGCCAATTTACTCAGTCTGAGTTCTCAAAAAGGGTTTCTTCACCCCGAAAAGTTAATTAAATACCATTTGGAGGCATTTAATGTTCGAGCAAAAACGGCTGATTTTCGACAAAAGAGATAACACCCCCCCATTACGTCATGCTTCAGAAATGTGGAAAATGGTCCATTTTCAAATGTTTTATTTTTGAACGTCAGTTCACATTTGTAGGTGGATCATCAGTGTTAGAGCTAAAATTAGCATGTTTAAAGTGATTTTCATGCTTCCAGGGGCTCGAGAAGTTAATTAAATACCATTTGGAGGCATTTAATGTTCGAGCAAAAACGGCTGATTTTCGACAAAAGAGATAACACCCCCCCATTACGTCATGCTTCAGAAATGTGGAAAATGGTCCGTTTTCAAATGTTTTATTTTTGAACGTCAGTTCACATTTGTAGGTGGATCATCAGTGTTAGAGCTAAAATTAGCATGTTTAAAGTGATTTTCATGCTTCCAGGGGCCCAAAACACAAGATTTATGGAATGGTTAAAAGTGCATGAAAATGGCCAATTTACTCACTCTGAGTTCTCAAAAAGGGTTTCTTCACCCCGGGAAGTTAATTAAATACCATTTGGAGGCATTTAATGTTCGAGCAAAAACGGCTGATTTTCGACAAAAGAGATAACACCCCCCCATTACGTCATGCTTCAGAAATGTGGAAAATGGTCCGTTTTCAAATGTTTTATTTTTGAACGTCAGTTCACATTTGTAGGTGGATCATCAGTGTTAGAGCTAAAATTAGCATGTTTAAAGTGATTTTCATGCTTCCAGGGGCTCGGGAAGTTAATTAAATACCATTTGGAGGCATTTAATGTTCGAGCAAAAACGGCTGATTTTCGACAAAAGAGATAACACCCCCCCATTACGTCATGCTTCAGAAATGTGGAAAATGGTCCGTTTTCAAATGTTTTATTTTTGAATGTCAGTTCACATTTGTAGGTGGATCATCAGTGTTAGAGCTAAAATTAGCATGTTTAAAGTGATTTTCATGCTTCCAGGGGCCCAAAACACAAGATTTATGGAATGGTTAAAAGTGCATGAAAATGGCCAATTTACTCACTCTGAGTTCTCAAAAAGGGTTTCTTCACCCCGGGAAGTTAATTAAATACCATTTGGAGGCATTTAATGTTCGAGCAAAAACGGCTGATTTTCGACAAAAGAGATAACACCCCCCCATTACGTCATGCTTCAGAAATGTGGAAAATGGTCCGTTTTCAAATGTTTTATTTTTGAACGTCAGTTCACATTTGTAGGTGGATCATCAGTGTTAGAGCTAAAATTAGCATGTTTAAAGTGATTTTCATGCTTCCAGGGGCTCGGGAAGTTAATTAAATACCATTTGGAGGCATTTATTTTCGAGCAAAAACGGCTGATTTTCGACAAAAGAGATAACACCCCCCCATTACGTCATGCTTCAGAAATGTGGAAAATGGTCCGTTTTCAAATGTTTTATTTTTGAACGTCAGTTCACATTTGTAGGTGGATCATCAGTGTTAGAGCTAAAATTAGCATGTTTAAAGTGATTTTCATGCTTCCAGGGGCTCGGGAAGTTAATTAAATACCATTTGGAGGCATTTAATGTTCGAGCAAAAACGGCTGATTTTCGACAAAAGAGATAACACCCCCCCATTACGTCATGCTTCAGAAATGTGGAAAATGGTCCGTTTTCAAATGTTTTATTTTTGAACGTCAGTTCACATTTGTAGGTGGATCATCAGTGTTAGAGCTAAAATTAGCATGTTTAAAGTGATTTTCATGCTTCCAGGGGCTCGGGAAGTTAATTAAATACCATTTGGAGGCATTTATTTTCGAGCAAAAACGGCTGATTTTCGACAAAAGAGATAACACCCCCCCATTACGTCATGCTTCAGAAATGTGGAAAATGGTCCGTTTTCAAATGTTTTATTTTTGAACGTCAGTTCACATTTGTAGGTGGATCATCAGTGTTAGAGCTAAAATTAGCATGTTTAAAGTGATTTTCATGCTTCCAGGGGCTCGGGAAGTTAATTAAATACCATTTGGAGGCATTTAATGTTCGAGCAAAAACGGCTGATTTTCGACAAAAGAGATAACACCCCCCCATTACGTCATGCTTCAGAAATGTGGAAAATGGTCCGTTTTCAAATGTTTTATTTTTGAACGTCAGTTCACATTTGTAGGTGGATCATCAGTGTTAGAGCTAAAATTAGCATGTTTAAAGTGATTTTCATGCTTCCAGGGGCTCGGGAAGTGAAATAAATACCATTTGGAGGCATTTAATGTTCGAGCAAAAACGGCTGATTTTCGACAAAAGAGATAACACCCCCCCATTACGTCATGCTTCAGAAATGTGGAAAATGGTCCGTTTTCAAATGTTTTATTTTTGAACGTCAGTTCACATTTGTAGGTGGATCATCAGTGTTAGAGCTAAAATTAGCATGTTTAAAGTGATTTTCATGCTTCCAGGGGCCCAAAACACAAGATTTATGGAATGGTTAAAAGTGCATGAAAATGGCCAATTTACTCACTCTGAGTTCTCAAAAAGGGTTTCTTCACCCCGGGAAGTTAATTAAATACCATTTGGAGGCATTTAATGTTCGAGCAAAAACGGCTGATTTTCGACAAAAGAGATAACACCCCCCCATTACGTCATGCTTCAGAAATGTGGAAAATGGTCCGTTTTCAAATGTTTTATTTTTGAACGTCAGTTCACATTTGTAGGTGGATCATCAGTGTTAGAGCTAAAATTAGCATGTTTAAAGTGATTTTCATGCTTCCAGGGGCTCGGGAAGTTAATTAAATACCATTTGGAGGCATTTAATGTTCGAGCAAAAACGGCTGATTTTCGACAAAAGAGATAACACCCCCCATTACGTCATGCTTCAGAAATGTGGAAAATGGTCCGTTTTCAAATGTTTTATTTTTGAACGTCAGTTCACATTTGTAGGTGGATCATCAGTGTTAGAGCTAAAATTAGCATGTTTAAAGTGATTTTCATGCTTCCAGGGGCCCAAAACACAAGATTTATGGAATGGTTAAAAGTGCATGAAAATGGCCAATTTACTCACTCTGAGTTCTCAAAAAGGGTTTCTTCACCCCGGGAAGTTAATTAAATACCATTTGGAGGCATTTAATGTTCGAGCAAAAACGGCTGATTTTCGACAAAAGAGATAACACCCCCCCATTACGTCATGCTTCAGAAATGTGGAAAATGGTCCGTTTTCAAATGTTTTATTTTTGAACGTCAGTTCACATTTGTAGGTGGATCATCAGTGTTAGAGCTAAAATTAGCATGTTTAAAGTGATTTTCATGCTTCCAGGGGCTCGGGAAGTTAATTAAATACCATTTGGAGGCATTTAATGTTCGAGCAAAAACGGCTGATTTTCGACAAAAGAGATAACACCCCCCCATTACGTCATGCTTCAGAAATGTGGAAAATGGTCCGTTTTCAAATGTTTTATTTTTGAACGTCAGTTCACATTTGTAGGTGGATCATCAGTGTTAGAGCTAAAATTAGCATGTTTAAAGTGATTTTCATGCTTCCAGGGGCTCGGGAAGTTAATTAAATACCATTTGGAGGCATTTAATGTTCGAGCAAAAACGGCTGATTTTCGACAAAAGAGATAACACCCCCCCATTAGGTCATGCTTCAGAAATGTGGAAAATGGTCCGTTTTCAAATGTTTTATTTTTGAACGTCAGTTCACATTTGTAGGTGGATCATCAGTGTTAGAGCTAAAATTAGCATGTTTAAAGTGATTTTCATGCTTCCAGGGGCCCAAAACACAAGATTTATGGAATGGTTAAAAGTGCATGAAAATGGCCAATTTACTCAGTCTGAGTTCTCAAAAAGGGTTTCTTCACCCCGGGAAGTTAATTAAATACCATTTGGAGGCATTTAATGTTCGAGCAAAAACGGCTGATTTTCGACAAAAGAGATAACACCCCCCCATTACGTCATGCTTCAGAAATGTGGAAAATGGTCCATTTTCAAATGTTTTATTTTTGAACGTCAGTTCACATTTGTAGGTGGATCATCAGTGTTAGAGCTAAAATTAGCATGTTTAAAGTGATTTTCATGCTTCCAGGGGCTCGGGAAGTTAACTAAATACCATTTGGAGGCATTTAATTTTCGAGCAAAAACGGCTGATTTTCGACAAAAGAGATAACACCCCCCCATTACGTCATGCTTCAGAAATGTGGAAAATGGTCCGTTTTCAAATGTTTTATTTTTGAACGTCAGTTCACATTTGTAGGTGGATCATCAGTGTTAGAGCTAAAATTAGCATGTTTAAAGTGATTTTCATGCTTCCAGGGGCCCAAAACACAAGATTTATGGAATGGTTAAAAGTGCATGAAAATGGCCAATTTACTCACTCTGAGTTCTCAAAAAGGGTTTCTTCACCCCGGGAAGTTAATTAAATACCATTTGGAGGCATTTAATGTTCGAGCAAAAACGGCTGATTTTCGACAAAAGAGATAACACCCCCCCATTACGTCATGCTTCAGAAATGTGGAAAATGGTCCGTTTTCAAATGTTTTATTTTTGAACGTCAGTTCACATTTGTAGGTGGATCATCAGTGTTAGAGCTAAAATTAGCATGTTTAAAGTGATTTTCATGCTTCCAGGGGCTCGGGAAGTTAATTAAATACCATTTGGAGGCATTTAATGTTCGAGCAAAAACGGCTGATTTTCGACAAAAGAGATAACACCCCCCATTACGTCATGCTTCAGAAATGTGGAAAATGGTCCGTTTTCAAATGTTTTATTTTTGAACGTCAGTTCACATTTGTAGGTGGATCATCAGTGTTAGAGCTAAAATTAGCATGTTTAAAGTGATTTTCATGCTTCCAGGGGCCCAAAACACAAGATTTATGGAATGGTTAAAAGTGCATGAAAATGGCCAATTTACTCACTCTGAGTTCTCAAAAAGGGTTTCTTCACCCCGGGAAGTTAATTAAATACCATTTGGAGGCATTTAATGTTCGAGCAAAAACGGCTGATTTTGGACAAAAGAGATAACACCCCCCCATTACGTCATGCTTCAGAAATGTGGAAAATGGTCCGTTTTCAAATGTTTTATTTTTGAACGTCAGTTCACATTTGTAGGTGGATCATCAGTGTTAGAGCTAAAATTAGCATGTTTAAAGTGATTTTCATGCTTCCAGGGGCTCGGGAAGTTAATTAAATACCATTTGGAGGCATTTAATGTTCGAGCAAAAACGGCTGATTTTCGACAAAAGAGATAACACCCCCCCATTACGTCATGCTTCAGAAATGTGGAAAATGGTCCGTTTTCAAATGTTTTATTTTTGAACGTCAGTTCACATTTGTAGGTGGATCATCAGTGTTAGAGCTAAAATTAGCATGTTTAAAGTGATTTTCATGCTTCCAGGGGCTCGGGAAGTGAAATAAATAACATTTGGAGGCATTTAATGTTCGAGCAAAAACGGCTGATTTTCGACAAAAGAGATAACACCCCCCCATTACGTCATGCTTCAGAAATGTGGAAAATGGTCCGTTTTCAAATGTTTTATTTTTGAACGTCAGTTCACATTTGTAGGTGGATCATCAGTGTTAGAGCTAAAATTAGCATGTTTAAAGTGATTTTCATGCTTCCAGGGGCCCAAAACACAAGATTTATGGAATGGTTAAAAGTGCATGAAAATGGCCAATTTACTCACTCTGAGTTCTCAAAAAGGGTTTCTTCACCCCGGGAAGTTAATTAAATACCATTTGGAGGCATTTAATGTTCGAGCAAAAACGGCTGATTTTCGACAAAAGAGATAACACCCCCCCATTACGTCATGCTTCAGAAATGTGGAAAATGGTCCGTTTTCGAATGTTTTATTTTTGAACGTCAGTTCACATTTGTAGGTGGATCATCAGTGTTAGAGCTAAAATTAGCATGTTTAAAGTGATTTTCATGCTTCCAGGGGCTCGGGAAGTTAATTAAATACCATTTGGAGGCATTTAATTTTCGAGCAAAAACGGCTGATTTTCGACAAAAGAGATAACACCCCCCCATTACGTCATGCTTCAGAAATGTGGAAAATGGTCCGTTTTCAAATGTTTTATTTTTGAACGTCAGTTCACATTTGTAGGTGGATCATGAGTGTTAGAGCTAAAATTAGCATGTTTAAAGTGATTTTCATGCTTCCAGGGGCCCAAAACACAAGATTTATGGAATGGTTAAAAGTGCATGAAAATGGCCAATTTACTCACTCTGAGTTCTCAAAAAGGGTTTCTTCACCCCGGGAAGTTAATTAAATACCATTTGGAGGCATTTAATGTTCGAGCAAAAACGGCTGATTTTCGACAAAAGAGATAACACCCCCCCATTACGTCATGCTTCAGAAATGTGGAAAATGGTCCGTTTTCAAATGTTTTATTTTTGAACGTCAGTTCACATTTGTAGGTGGATCATCAGTGTTAGAGCTAAAATTAGCATGTTTAAAGTGATTTTCATGCTTCCAGGGGCTCGGGAAGTTAATTAAATACCATTTGGAGGCATTTAATGTTCGAGCAAAAACGGCTGATTTTCGACAAAAGAGATAACACCCCCCATTACGTCATGCTTCAGAAATGTGGAAAATGGTCCGTTTTCAAATGTTTTATTTTTGAACGTCAGTTCACATTTGTAGGTGGATCATCAGTGTTAGAGCTAAAATTAGCATGTTTAAAGTGATTTTCATGCTTCCAGGGGCCCAAAACACAAGATTTATGGAATGGTTAAAAGTGCATGAAAATGGCCAATTTACTCACTCTGAGTTCTCAAAAAGGGTTTCTTCACCCCGGGAAGTTAATTAAATACCATTTGGAGGCATTTAATGTTCGAGCAAAAACGGCTGATTTTGGACAAAAGAGATAACACCCCCCCATTACGTCATGCTTCAGAAATGTGGAAAATGGTCGGTTTTCAAATGTTTTATTTTTGAACGTCAGTTCACATTTGTAGGTGGATCATCAGTGTTAGAGCTAAAATTAGCATGTTTAAAGTGATTTTCATGCTTCCAGGGGCTCGGGAAGTTAATTAAATACCATTTGGAGGCATTTAATGTTCGAGCAAAAACGGCTGATTTTCGACAAAAGAGATAACACCCCCCCATTACGTCATGCTTCAGAAATGTGGAAAATGGTCCGTTTTCAAATGTTTTATTTTTGAACGTCAGTTCACATTTGTAGGTGGATCATCAGTGTTAGAGCTAAAATTAGCATGTTTAAAGTGATTTTCATGCTTCCAGGGGCTCGGGAAGTTAATTAAATACCATTTGGAGGCATTTAATGTTCGAGCAAAAACGGCTGATTTTCGACAAAAGAGATAACACCCCCCCATTAGGTCATGCTTCAGAAATGTGGAAAATGGTCCGTTTTCAAATGTTTTATTTTTGAACGTCAGTTCACATTTGTAGGTGGATCATCAGTGTTAGAGCTAAAATTAGCATGTTTAAAGTGATTTTCATGCTTCCAGGGGCCCAAAACACAAGATTTATGGAATGGTTAAAAGTGCATGAAAATGGCCAATTTACTCACTCTGAGTTCTCAAAAAGGGTTTCTTCACCCCGGGAAGTTAATTAAATACCATTTGGAGGCATTTAATGTTCGAGCAAAAACGGCTGATTTTCGACAAAAGAGATAACACCCCCCCATTACGTCATGCTTCAGAAATGTGGAAAATGGTCCGTTTTCGAATGTTTTATTTTTGAACGTCAGTTCACATTTGTAGGTGGATCATCAGTGTTAGAGCTAAAATTAGCATGTTTAAAGTGATTTTCATGCTTCCAGGGGCTCGGGAAGTTAATTAAATACCATTTGGAGGCATTTAATTTTCGAGCAAAAACGGCTGATTTTCGACAAAAGAGATAACACCCCCCCATTACGTCATGCTTCAGAAATGTGGAAAATGGTCCGTTTTCAAATGTTTTATTTTTGAACGTCAGTTCACATTTGTAGGTGGATCATGAGTGTTAGAGCTAAAATTAGCATGTTTAAAGTGATTTTCATGCTTCCAGGGGCCCAAAACACAAGATTTATGGAATGGTTAAAAGTGCATGAAAATGGCCAATTTACTCACTCTGAGTTCTCAAAAAGGGTTTCTTCACCCCGGGAAGTTAATTAAATACCATTTGGAGGCATTTAATGTTCGAGCAAAAACGGCTGATTTTCGACAAAAGAGATAACACCCCCCCATTACGTCATGCTTCAGAAATGTGGAAAATGGTCCGTTTTCAAATGTTTTATTTTTGAACGTCAGTTCACATTTGTAGGTGGATCATCAGTGTTAGAGCTAAAATTAGCATGTTTAAAGTGATTTTCATGCTTCCAGGGGCTCGGGAAGTTAATTAAATACCATTTGGAGGCATTTAATGTTCGAGCAAAAACGGCTGATTTTCGACAAAAGAGATAACACCCCCCATTACGTCATGCTTCAGAAATGTGGAAAATGGTCCGTTTTCAAATGTTTTATTTTTGAACGTCAGTTCACATTTGTAGGTGGATCATCAGTGTTAGAGCTAAAATTAGCATGTTTAAAGTGATTTTCATGCTTCCAGGGGCCCAAAACACAAGATTTATGGAATGGTTAAAAGTGCATGAAAATGGCCAATTTACTCACTCTGAGTTCTCAAAAAGGGTTTCTTCACCCCGGGAAGTTAATTAAATACCATTTGGAGGCATTTAATGTTCGAGCAAAAACGGCTGATTTTGGACAAAAGAGATAACACCCCCCCATTACGTCATGCTTCAGAAATGTGGAAAATGGTCGGTTTTCAAATGTTTTATTTTTGAACGTCAGTTCACATTTGTAGGTGGATCATCAGTGTTAGAGCTAAAATTAGCATGTTTAAAGTGATTTTCATGCTTCCAGGGGCTCGGGAAGTTAATTAAATACCATTTGGAGGCATTTAATGTTCGAGCAAAAACGGCTGATTTTCGACAAAAGAGATAACACCCCCCCATTACGTCATGCTTCAGAAATGTGGAAAATGGTCCGTTTTCAAATGTTTTATTTTTGAACGTCAGTTCACATTTGTAGGTGGATCATCAGTGTTAGAGCTAAAATTAGCATGTTTAAAGTGATTTTCATGCTTCCAGGGGCTCGGGAAGTTAATTAAATACCATTTGGAGGCATTTAATGTTCGAGCAAAACGGCTGATTTTCGACAAAAGAGATAACACCCCCCCATTAGGTCATGCTTCAGAAATGTGGAAAATGGTCCGTTTTCAAATGTTTTATTTTTTGAACGTCAGTTCACATTTGTAGGTGGATCATCAGTGTTAGAGCTAAAATTAGCATGTTTAAAGTGATTTTCATGCTTCCAGGGGCCCAAAACACAAGATTTATGGAATGGTTAAAAGTGCATGAAAATGGCCAATTTACTCAGTCTGAGTTCTCAAAAAGGGTTTCTTCACCCCGGGAAGTTAATTAAATACCATTTGGAGGCATTTAATGTTCGAGCAAAAACGGCTGATTTTCGACAAAAGAGATAACACCCCCCATTACGTCATGCTTCAGAAATGTGGAAAATGGTCCATTTTCAAATGTTTTATTTTTGAACGTCAGTTCACATTTGTAGGTGGATCATCAGTGTTAGAGCTAAAATTAGCATGTTTAAAGTGATTTTCATGCTTCCAGGGGCTCGGGAAGTTAACTAAATACCATTTGGAGGCATTTAATTTTCGAGCAAAAACGGCTGATTTTCGACAAAAGAGATAACACCCCCCCATTACGTCATGCTTCAGAAATGTGGAAAATGGTCCGTTTTCAAATGTTTTATTTTTGAACGTCAGTTCACATTTGTAGGTGGATCATCAGTGTTAGAGCTAAAATTAGCATGTTTAAAGTGATTTTCATGCTTCCAGGGGCCCAAAACACAAGATTTATGGAATGGTTAAAAGTGCATGAAAATGGCCAATTTACTCACTCTGAGTTCTCAAAAAGGGTTTCTTCACCCCGGGAAGTTAATTAAATACCATTTGGAGGCATTTAATGTTCGAGCAAAAACGGCTGATTTTCGACAAAAGAGATAACACCCCCCCATTACGTCATGCTTCAGAAATGTGGAAAATGGTCCGTTTTCAAATGTTTTATTTTTGAACGTCAGTTCACATTTGTAGGTGGATCATCAGTGTTAGAGCTAAAATTAGCATGTTTAAAGTGATTTTCATGCTTCCAGGGGCTCGGGAAGTTAATTAAATACCATTTGGAGGCATTTAATGTTCGAGCAAAAACGGCTGATTTTCGACAAAAGAGATAACACCCCCCATTACGTCATGCTTCAGAAATGTGGAAAATGGTCCGTTTTCAAATGTTTTATTTTTGATTGAACGTCAGTTCACATTTGTAGGTGGATCATCAGTGTTAGAGCTAAAATTAGCATGTTAAAGTGATTTTCATGCTTCCAGGGGCCCAAAACACAAGATTTATGGAATGGTTAAAAGTGCATGAAAATGGCCAATTTACTCACTCTGAGTTCTCAAAAAGGGTTTCTTCACCCCGGGAAGTTAATTAAATACCATTGGAGGCATTTAATGTTCGAGCAAAAACGGCTGATTTTGGACAAAAGAGATAACACCCCCCCATTACGTCATGCTTCAGAAATGTGGAAAATGGTCCGTTTTCAAATGTTTTATTTTTGAACGTCAGTTCACATTTGTAGGTGGATCATCAGTGTTAGAGCTAAAATTAGCATGTTTAAAGTGATTTTCATGCTTCCAGGGGCTCGGGAAGTTAATTAAATACCATTTGGAGGCATTTAATGTCGAGCAAAACGGCTGATTTTCGACAAAAGAGATAACACCCCCCCATTACGTCATGCTTCAGAAATGTGGAAAATGGTCCGTTTTCAAATGTTTTATTTTTGAACGTCAGTTCACATTTGTAGGTGGATCATCAGTGTTAGAGCTAAAATTAGCATGTTTAAAGTGATTTTCATGCTTCCAGGGGCTCGGGAAGTGAAATAAATAACATTTGGAGGCATTTAATGTTCGAGCAAAAACGGCTGATTTTCGACAAAGAGATAACACCCCCCCATTACGTCATGCTTCAGAAATGTGGAAAATGGTCCGTTTTCAAATGTTTTATTTTTGAACGTCAGTTCACATTGTAGGTGGATCATCAGTGTTAGAGCTAAAATTAGCATGTTTAAAGTGATTTCATGCTTCCAGGGGCCCAAAACACAAGATTTATGGAATGGTTAAAAGTGCATGAAAATGGCCATTTACTCACTCTGAGTTCTCAAAAAGGGTTTCTTCACCCCGGGAAGTTAATTAAATACCATTTGGAGGCATTTAATGTTCGAGCAAAAACGGCTGATTTTCGACAAAAGAGATAACACCCCCCATTACGTCATGCTTCAGAAATGTGGAAAATGGTTCCGTTTTCGAATGTTTTATTTTTGAACGTCAGTTCACATTTGTAGGTGGATCATCAGTGTTAGAGCTAAAATTAGCATGTTTAAAGTGATTTTCATGCTTTCCAGGGGCTCGGGAAGTTAATTAAATACCATTTGGAGGCATTTAAATTTTTCGAGCAAAAACGGCTGATTTTCGACAAAAGAGATAACACCCCCCCTTACGTCATGCTTCAGAAATGTGGAAAATGGTCCGTTTTCAAATGTTTTATTTTTGAACGTCAGTTCACATTTGTAGGTGGATCATGAGTGTTAGAGCTAAAATTAGCATGTTTAAAGTGATTTTCATGCTTCCAGGGGCCCAAAACACAAGATTTATGGAATGGTTAAAAGTGCATGAAAATGGCCAATTTACTCACTCTGAGTTCTCAAAAAAGGGTTTCTTCACCCCGGGAAGTTAATTAAATACCATTTGGAGGCATTTAATGTTCGAGCAAAAACGGCTGATTTTCGACAAAAGAGATAACACCCCCCCATTACGTCATGCTTCAGAAATGAGGAAAATGGTCCGTTTTCAAATGTTTTATTTTTGAACGTCAGTTCACATTTGTAGGTGGATCATCAGTGTTAGAGCTAAAATTAGCATGTTTAAAGTGATTTTCATGCTTCCAGGGGCTCGGGAAGTTAATTAAATACCATTTGGAGGCATTTAATGTTCGAGCAAAAACGGCTGATTTTCGACAAAAGAGATAACACCCCCCATTACGTCATGCTTCAGAAATGTGGAAAATGGTCCGTTTTCAAATGTTTTATTTTTGAACGTCAGTTCACATTTGTAGGTGGATCATCAGTGTTAGAGCTAAAATTAGCATGTTTAAAGTGATTTTCATGCTTCCAGGGGCCCAAAACACAAGATTTATGGAATGGTTAAAAGTGCATGAAAATGGCCAATTTACTCACTCTGAGTTCTCAAAAAGGGTTTCTTCACCCCGGGAAGTTAATTAAATACCATTTGGAGGCATTTAATGTTCGAGCAAAAACGGCTGATTTTGGACAAAAGAGATAACACCCCCCATTACGTCATGCTTCAGAAATGTGGAAAATGGTCGGTTTTCAAATGTTTTATTTTGAACGTCAGTTCACATTTGTAGGTGGATCATCAGTGTTAGAGCTAAAATTAGCATGTTTAAAGTGATTTTCATGCTTCCAGGGGCTCGGGAAGTTAATTAAATACCATTTGGAGGCATTTAATGTTCGAGCAAAAACGGCTGATTTTCGACAAAAGAGATAACACCCCCCCATTACGTCATGCTTCAGAAATGTGGAAAATGGTCCGTTTTTCAAATGTTTTATTTTTGAACGTCAGTTCACATTTGTAGGTGGATCATCAGTGTTAGAGCTAAAATTAGCATGTTTAAAGTGATTTTCATGCTTCCAGGGGCTCGGGAAGTGAAATAAATACCATTTGGAGGCATTTAATGTTCGAGCAAAAACGGCTGATTTTCGACAAAAGAGATAACACCCCCCCATTACGTCATGCTTCAGAAATGTGGAAAATGGTCCGTTTTCAAATGTTTATTTTTGAACGTCAGTTCACATTTGTAGGTGGATCATCAGTGTTAGAGCTAAAATTAGCATGTTAAAGTGATTTTCATGCTTCCAGGGGCCCAAAACACAAGATTTATGGAATGGTTAAAAGTGCATGAAAATGGCCAATTTATTCACTCTGAGTTCTCAAAAAGGGTTTCTTCACCCCGGGAAGTTAATTAAATACCATTTGGAGGCATTTAATGTTCGAGCAAAAACGGCTGATTTTCGACAAAAGAGATAACACCCCCCCATTACGTCATGCTTCAGAAATGTGGAAAATGGTCCGTTTTCAAATGTTTTTATTTTTGAACGTCAGTTCACATTTGTAGGTGGATCATCAGTGTTAGAGCTAAAATTAGCATGTTGAAAGTGATTTTCATGCTTCCAGGGGCTTGGGAAGTGAAATAAATACCATTTGGAGGCATTTAATGTTCGAGCAAAAACGGCTGATTTTCGACAAAAGAGATAACACCCCCCCATTACGTCATGCTTCAGAAATGTGGAAAATGGTCCGTTTTCAAATGTTTTATTTTTGAACGTCAGTTCACATTTGTAGGTGGATCATCAGTGTTAGAGCTAAAATTAGCATGTTTAAAGTGATTTTCATGCTTCCAGGGGCCCAAAACACAAGATTTATGGAATGGTTAAAAGTGCATGAAAATGGCCAATTTATTCACTCTGAGTTCTCAAAAAGGGTTTCTTCACCCCGGAAGTTAATTAAATACCATTTGGAGGCATTTAATGTTCGAGCAAAAACGGCTGATTTTCGACAAAAGAGATAACACCCCCCCATTACGTCATGCTTCAGAAATGTGGAAAATGGTCCGTTTTCAAATGTTTTATTTTTGAACGTCAGTTCACATTTGTAGGTGGATCATCAGTGTTAGAGCTAAAATTAGCATGTTTAAAGTGATTTTCATGTTTCCAGGGGCTCGGGAAGTTAATTAAATACCATTTGGAGGCATTTAATGTTCGAGCAAAAACGGCTGATTTTCGACAAAAGAGATAACACCCCCCCATTACGTCATGCTTCAGAAATGTGGAAAATGGTCCGTTTTCAAAATGTTTTATTTTTGAACGTCAGTTCACATTTGTAGGTGGATCATCAGTGTTAGAGCTAAAATTAGCATGTTTAAAGTGATTTTCATGCTTCCAGGGGCTCGGGAAGTTAATTAAATACCATTTGGAGGCATTTAATGTTCGAGCAAAAACGGCTGATTTTCGACAAAAGAGATAACACCCCCCCATTACGTCATGCTTCAGAAATGTGGAAAATGGTCCGTTTTCAAATGTTTTATTTTTGAACGTCAGTTCACATTTGTAGGTGGATCATCAGTGTTAGAGCTAAAATTAGCATGTTTAAAGTGATTTTCATGCTTCCAGGGGCCCAAAACACAAGATTTATGGAATGGTTAAAAGTGCATGAAAATGGCCAATTTACTCACTCTGAGTTCTCAAAAAGGGTTTCTTCACCCCGGGAAGTTAATTAAATACCATTTGGAGGCATTTAATGTTCGAGCCAAAACGGCTGATTTTCGACAAAAGAGATAACACCCCCCCATTACGTCATGCTTCAGAAATGTGGAAAATGGTCCGTTTTCAAATGTTTTATTTTTGAACGTCAGTTCACATTTGTAGGTGGATCATCAGTGTTAGAGCTAAAATTAGCATGTTTAAAGTGATTTTCATGCTTCCAGGGGCTCGGGAAGTTAATTAAATACCATTTGGAGGCATTTAATGTTCGAGCAAAAACGGCTGATTTTCGACAAAAGAGATAACACCCCCCCATTACGTCATGCTTCAGAAATGTGGAAAATGGTCCGTTTTCAAATGTTTTATTTTTGAACGTCAGTTCACATTTGTAGGTGGATCATCAGTGTTAGAGCTAAAATTAGCATGTTTAAAGTGATTTTCATGCTTCCAGGGGCTCGGGAAGGTAATTAAATACCATTTGGAGGCATTTAATGTTCGAGCAAAAACGGCTGATTTTCGACAAAAGAGATAACACCCCCCCATTACGTCATGCTTCAGAAATGTGGAAAATGGTCCGTTTTCAAATGTTTTATTTTTGAACGTCAGTTCACATTTGTAGGTGGATCATCAGTGTTAGAGCTAAAATTAGCATGTTTAAAGTGATTTTCATGCTTCCAGGGGCCCAAAACACAAGATTTATGGAATGGTTAAAAGTGCATGAAAATGGCCAATTTACTCAGTCTGAGTTCTCAAAAAGGGTTTCTTCACCCCGGGAAGTTAATTAAATACCATTTGGAGGCATTTAATGTTCGAGCAAAAACGGCTGATTTTCGACAAAAGAGATAACACCCCCCCATTACGTCATGCTTCAGAAATGTGGAAAATGGTCCATTTTCAAATGTTTTATTTTTGAACGTCAGTTCACATTTGTAGGTGGATCATCAGTGTTAGAGCTAAAATTAGCATGTTTAAAGTGATTTTCATGCTTCCAGGGGCTCGGGAAGTTAATTAAATACCATTTGGAGGCATTTAATGTTCGAGCAAAAACGGCTGATTTTCGACAAAAGAGATAACACCCCCCCATTACGTCATGCTTCAGAAATGTGGAAAATGGTCCGTTTTCAAATGTTTTATTTTTGAACGTCAGTTCACATTTGTAGGTGGATCATCAGTGTTAGAGCTAAAATTAGCATGTTTAAAGTGATTTTCATGCTTCCAGGGGCCCAAAACACAAGATTTATGGAATGGTTAAAAGTGCATGAAAATGGCCAATTTACTCACTCTGAGTTCTCAAAAAGGGTTTCTTCACCCCGGGAAGTTAATTAAATACCATTTGGAGGCATTTAATGTTCGAGCAAAAACGGCTGATTTTGGACAAAAGAGATAACACCCCCCCATTACGTCATGCTTCAGAAATGTGGAAAATGGTCCGTTTTCAAATGTTTTATTTTTGAACGTCAGTTCACATTTGTAGGTGGATCATCAGTGTTAGAGCTAAAATTAGCATGTTTAAAGTGATTTTCATGCTTCCAGGGGCTCGGGAAGTTAATTAAATACCATTTGGAGGCATTTAATGTTCGAGCAAAAACGGCTGATTTTCGACAAAAGAGATAACACCCCCCCATTACGTCATGCTTCAGAAATGTGGAAAATGGTCCGTTTTCAAATGTTTTATTTTTGAACGTCAGTTCACATTTGTAGGTGGATCATCAGTGTTAGAGCTAAAATTAGCATGTTTAAAGTGTTTTTCATGCTTCCAGGGGCTCGGGAAGTTAATTAAATACCATTTGGAGGCATTTAATGTTCGAGCAAAAACGGCTGATTTTCGACAAAAGAGATAACACCCCCCCATTACGTCATGCTTCAGAAATGTGGAAAATGGTCCGTTTTCAAATGTTTTATTTTTGAACGTCAGTTCACATTTGTAGGTGGATCATCAGTGTTAGAGCTAAAATTAGCATGTTTAAAGTGATTTTCATGCTTCCAGGGGCTCGGGAAGTTAATTAAATACCATTTGGAGGCATTTAATGTTCGAGCAAAAACGGCTGATTTTCGACAAAAGAGATAACACCCCCCATTACGTCATGCTTCAGAAATGTGGAAAATGGTCCGTTTTCAAATGTTTTATTTTTGAACGTCAGTTCACATTTGTAGGTGGATCATCAGTGTTAGAGCTAAAATTAGCATGTTTAAAGTGATTTTCATGCTTCCAGGGGCCCAAAACACAAGATTTATGGAATGGTTAAAAGTGCATGAAAATGGCCAATTTACTCACTCTGAGTTCTCAAAAAGGGTTTCTTCACCCCGGGAAGTTAATTAAATACCATTTGGAGGCATTTAATGTTCGAGCAAAAACGGCTGATTTTGGACAAAAGAGATAACACCCCCCCATTACGTCATGCTTCAGAAATGTGGAAAATGGTCCGTTTTCAAATGTTTTATTTTTGAACGTCAGTTCACATTTGTAGGTGGATCATCAGTGTTAGAGCTAAAATTAGCATGTTTAAAGTGATTTTCATGCTTCCAGGGGCTCGGGAAGTTAATTAAATACCATTTGGAGGCATTTAATGTTCGAGCAAAAACGGCTGATTTTCGACAAAAGAGATAACACCCCCCCATTACGTCATGCTTCAGAAATGTGGAAAATGGTCCGTTTTCAAATGTTTTATTTTTGAACGTCAGTTCACATTTGTAGGTGGATCATCAGTGTTAGAGCTAAAATTAGCATGTTTAAAGTGATTTTCATGCTTCCAGGGGCTCGGGAAGTGAAATAAATACCATTTGGAGGCATTTAATGTTCGAGCAAAAACGGCTGATTTTCGACAAAAGAGATAACACCCCCCCATTACGTCATGCTTCAGAAATGTGGAAAATGGTCCGTTTTCAAATGTTTTATTTTTGAACGTCAGTTCACATTTGTAGGTGGATCATCAGTGTTAGAGCTAAAATTAGCATGTTTAAAGTGATTTTCATGCTTCCAGGGGCCCAAAACACAAGATTTATGGAATGGTTAAAAGTGCATGAAAATGGCCAATTTACTCACTCTGAGTTCTCAAAAAGGGTTTCTTCACCCCGGGAAGTTAATTAAATACCATTTGGAGGCATTTAATGTTCGAGCAAAAACGGCTGATTTTCGACAAAAGAGATAACACCCCCCCATTACGTCATGCTTCAGAAATGTGGAAAATGGTCCGTTTTCAAATGTTTTATTTTTGAACGTCAGTTCACATTTGTAGGTGGATCATCAGTGTTAGAGCTAAAATTAGCATGTTTAAAGTGATTTTCATGCTTCCAGGGGCTCGGGAAGTTAATTAAATACCATTTGGAGGCATTTAATTTTCGAGCAAAAACGGCTGATTTTCGACAAAAGAGATAACACCCCCCCATTACGTCATGCTTCAGAAATGTGGAAAATGGTCCGTTTTCAAATGTTTTATTTTTGAACGTCAGTTCACATTTGTAGGTGGATCATCAGTGTTAGAGCTAAAATTAGCATGTTTAAAGTGATTTTCATGCTTCCAGGGGCCCAAAACACAAGATTTATGGAATGGTTAAAAGTGCATGAAAATGGCCAATTTACTCACTCTGAGTTCTCAAAAAGGGTTTCTTCACCCCGGGAAGTTAATTAAATACCATTTGGAGGCATTTAATGTTCGAGCAAAAACGGCTGATTTTCGACAAAAGAGATAACACCCCCCCATTACGTCATGCTTCAGAAATGTGGAAAATGGTCCGTTTTCAAATGTTTTATTTTTGAACGTCAGTTCACATTTGTAGGTGGATCATCAGTGTTAGAGCTAAAATTAGCATGTTTAAAGTGATTTTCATGCTTCCAGGGGCTCGGGAAGTTAATTAAATACCATTTGGAGGCATTTAATGTTCGAGCAAAAACGGCTGATTTTCGACAAAAGAGATAACACCCCCCATTACGTCATGCTTCAGAAATGTGGAAAATGGTCCGTTTTCAAATGTTTTATTTTTGAACGTCAGTTCACATTTGTAGGTGGATCATCAGTGTTAGAGCTAAAATTAGCATGTTTAAAGTGATTTTCATGCTTCCAGGGGCCCAAAACACAAGATTTATGGAATGGTTAAAAGTGCATGAAAATGGCCAATTTACTCACTCTGAGTTCTCAAAAAGGGTTTCTTCACCCCGGGAAGTTAATTAAATACCATTTGGAGGCATTTAATGTTCGAGCAAAAACGGCTGATTTTGGACAAAAGAGATAACACCCCCCCATTACGTCATGCTTCAGAAATGTGGAAAATGGTCCGTTTTCAAATGTTTTATTTTTGAACGTCAGTTCACATTTGTAGGTGGATCATCAGTGTTAGAGCTAAAATTAGCATGTTTAAAGTGATTTTCATGCTTCCAGGGGCTCGGGAAGTTAATTAAATACCATTTGGAGGCATTTAATGTTCGAGCAAAAACGGCTGATTTTCGACAAAAGAGATAACACCCCCCATTACGTCATGCTTCAGAAATGTGGAAAATGGTCCGTTTTCAAATGTTTTATTTTTGAACGTCAGTTCACATTTGTAGGTGGATCATCAGTGTTAGAGCTAAAATTAGCATGTTTAAAGTGATTTTCATGCTTCCAGGGGCTCGGGAAGTGAAATAAATACCATTTGGAGGCATTTAATGTTCGAGCAAAAACGGCTGATTTTCGACAAAAGAGATAACACCCCCCCATTACGTCATGCTTCAGAAATGTGGAAAATGGTCCGTTTTCAAATGTTTTATTTTTGAACGTCAGTTCACATTTGTAGGTGGATCATCAGTGTTAGAGCTAAAATTAGCATGTTTAAAGTGATTTTCATGCTTCCAGGGGCCCAAAACACAAGATTTATGGAATGGTTAAAAGTGCATGAAAATGGCCAATTTATTCACTCTGAGTTCTCAAAAAGGGTTTCTTCACCCCGGGAAATTAATTAAATACCATTTGGAGGCATTTAATGTTCGAGCAAAAACGGCTGATTTTCGACAAAAGAGATAACACCCCCCCATTACGTCATGCTTCAGAAATGTGGAAAATGGTCCGTTTTCAAATGTTTTATTTTTGAACGTCAGTTCACATTTGTAGGTGGATCATCAGTGTTAGAGCTAAAATTAGCATGTTGAAAGTGATTTTCATGCTTCCAGGGGCTCGGGAAGTGAAATAAATACCATTTGGAGGCATTTAATGTTCGAGCAAAAACGGCTGATTTTCGACAAAAGAGATAACACCCCCCCATTACGTCATGCTTCAGAAATGTGGAAAATGGTCCGTTTTCAAATGTTTTATTTTTGAACGTCAGTTCACATTTGTAGGTGGATCATCAGTGTTAGAGCTAAAATTAGCATGTTTAAAGTGATTTTCATGCTTCCAGGGGCCCAAAACACAAGATTTATGGAATGGTTAAAAGTGCATGAAAATGGCCAATTTATTCACTCTGAGTTCTCAAAAAGGGTTTCTTCACCCCGGGAAGTTAATTAAATACCATTTGGAGGCATTTAATGTTCGAGCAAAAACGGCTGATTTTCGACAAAAGAGATAACACCCCCCCATTACGTCATGCTTCAGAAATGTGGAAAATGGTCCGTTTTCAAATGTTTTATTTTTGAACGTCAGTTCACATTTGTAGGTGGATCATCAGTGTTAGAGCTAAAATTAGCATGTTTAAAGTGATTTTCATGTTTCCAGGGGCTCGGGAAGTTAATTAAATACCATTTGGAGGCATTTAATGTTCGAGCAAAAACGGCTGATTTTCGACAAAAGAGATAACACCCCCCCATTACGTCATGCTTCAGAAATGTGGAAAATGGTCCGTTTTCAAAATGTTTTATTTTTGAACGTCAGTTCACATTTGTAGGTGGATCATCAGTGTTAGAGCTAAAATTAGCATGTTTAAAGTGATTTTCATGCTTCCAGGGGCTCGGGAAGTTAATTAAATACCATTTGGAGGCATTTAATGTTCGAGCAAAAACGGCTGATTTTCGACAAAAGAGATAACACCCCCCCATTACGTCATGCTTCAGAAATGTGGAAAATGGTCCGTTTTCAAATGTTTTATTTTTGAACGCCAGTTCACATTTGTAGGTGGATCATCAGTGTTAGAGCTAAAATTAGCATGTTTAAAGTGATTTTCATGCTTCCAGGGGCCCAAAACACAAGATTTATGGAATGGTTAAAAGTGCATGAAAATGGCCAATTTACTCACTCTGAGTTCTCAAAAAGGGTTTCTTCACCCCGGGAAGTTAATTAAATACCATTTGGAGGCATTTAATGTTCGAGCAAAAACGGCTGATTTTCGACAAAAGAGATAACACCCCCCCATTATGTCATGCTTCAGAAATGTGGAAAATGGTCCGTTTTCAAATGTTTTATTTTTGAACGTCAGTTCACATTTGTAGGTGGATCATCAGTGTTAGAGCTAAAATTAGCATGTTTAAAGTGATTTTCATGCTTCCAGGGGCTCGGGAAGTTAATTAAATACCATTTGGAGGCATTTAATGTTCGAGCAAAAACGGCTGATTTTCGACAAAAGAGATAACACCCCCCCATTACGTCATGCTTCAGAAATGTGGAAAATGGTCCGTTTTCAAATGTTTTATTTTTGAACGTCAGTTCACATTTGTAGGTGGATCATCAGTGTTAGAGCTAAAATTAGCATGTTTAAAGTGATTTTCATGCTTCCAGGGGCTCGGGAAGTTAATTAAATACCATTTGGAGGCATTTAATGTTCGAGCAAAAACGGCTGATTTTCGACAAAAGAGATAACACCCCCCCATTACGTCATGCTTCAGAAATGTGGAAAATGGTCCGTTTTCAAATGTTTTATTTTTGAACGTCAGTTCACATTTGTAGGTGGATCATCAGTGTTAGAGCTAAAATTAGCATGTTTAAAGTGATTTTCATGCTTCCAGGGGCCCAAAACACAAGATTTATGGAATGGTTAAAAGTGCATGAAAATGGCCAATTTACTCAGTCTGAGTTCTCAAAAAGGGTTTCTTCACCCCGGGAAGTTAATTAAATACCATTTGGAGGCATTTAATGTTCGAGCAAAAACGGCTGATTTTCGACAAAAGAGATAACACCCCCCATTACGTCATGCTTCAGAAATGTGGAAAATGGTCCATTTTCAAATGTTTTATTTTTGAACGTCAGTTCACATTTGTAGGTGGATCATCAGTGTTAGAGCTAAAATTAGCATGTTTAAAGTGATTTTCATGCTTCCAGGGGCTCGGGAAGTTAATTAAATACCATTTGGAGGCATTTAATGTTCGAGCAAAAACAGCTGATTTTCGACAAAAGAGATAACACCCCCCCATTACGTCATGCTTCAGAAATGTGGAAAATGGTCCGTTTTCAAATGTTTTATTTTTGAACGTCAGTTCACATTTGTAGGTGGATCATCAGTGTTAGAGCTAAAATTAGCATGTTTAAAGTGATTTTCATGCTTCCAGGGGCCCAAAACACAAGATTTATGGAATGGTTAAAAGTGCATGAAAATGGCCAATTTACTCACTCTGAGTTCTCAAAAAGGGTTTCTTCACCCCGGGAAGTTAATTAAATACCATTTGGAGGCATTTAATGTTCGAGCAAAAACGGCTGATTTTCGACAAAAGTGATAACACCCCCCCATTACGTCATGCTTCAGAAATGTGGAAAATGGTCCGTTTTCAAATGTTTTATTTTTGAACGTCAGTTCACATTTGTAGGTGGATCATCAGTGTTAGAGCTAAAATTAGCATGTTTAAAGTGATTTTCATGCTTCCAGGGGCTCGGGAAGTTAATTAAATACCATTTGGAGGCATTTAATGTTCGAGCAAAAACGGCTGATTTTCGACAAAAGAGATAACACCCCCCCATTACGTCATGCTTCAGAAATGTGGAAAATTGTCTGTTTTCAAATGTTTTATTTTTGAACGTCAGTTCACATTTGTAGGTGGATCATCAGTGTTAGAGCTAAAATTAGCATGTTTAAAGTGATTTTCATGCTTCCAGGGGCTCGGGAAGTTAATTAAATACCATTTGGAGGCATTTAATGTTCGAGCAAAAACGGCTGATTTTCGACAAAAGAGATAACACCCCCCCATTACGTCATGCTTCAGAAATGTGGAAAATGGTCCGTTTTCAAATGTTTTATTTTTGAACGTCAGTTCACATTTGTAGGTGGATCATCAGTGTTAGAGCTAAAATTAGCATGTTTAAAGTGATTTTCATGCTTCCAGGGGCCCAAAACACAAGATTTATGGAATGGTTAAAAGTGCATGAAAATGGCCAATTTACTCACTCTGAGTTCTCAAAAAGGGTTTCTTCACCCCGGGAAGTTAATTAAATACCATTTGGAGGCATTTAATGTTCGAGCAAAAACGGCTGATTTTCGACAAAAGAGATAACACCCCCCCATTACGTCATGCTTCAGAAATGTGGAAAATTGTCCGTTTTCAAATGTTTTATTTTTGAACGTCAGTTCACATTTGTAGGTGGATCATCAGTGTTAGAGCTAAAATTAGCATGTTTAAAGTGATTTTCATGCTTCCAGGGGCTCGGGAAGTTAATTAAATACCATTTGGAGGCATTTAATTTTCGAGCAAAAACGGCTGATTTTCGACAAAAGAGATAACACCCCCCCATTACGTCATGCTTCAGAAATGTGGAAAATGGTCCGTTTTCAAATGTTTTATTTTTGAACGTCAGTTCACATTTGTAGGTGGATCATCAGTGTTAGAGCTAAAATTAGCATGTTTAAAGTGATTTTCATGCTTCCAGGGGCCCAAAACACAAGATTTATGGAATGGTTAAAAGTGCATGAAAATGGCCAATTTACTCACTCTGAGTTCTCAAAAAGGGTTTCTTCACCCCGGGAAGTTAATTAAATACCATTTGGAGGCATTTAATGTTCGAGCAAAAACGGCTGATTTTGGACAAAAGAGATAACACCCCCCCATTACGTCATGCTTCAGAAATGTGGAAAATGGTCCGTTTTCAAATGTTTTATTTTTGAACGTCAGTTCACATTTGTAGGTGGATCATCAGTGTTAGAGCTAAAATTAGCATGTTTAAAGTGATTTTCATGCTCCCAGGGGCTCGGGAAGTTAATTAAATACCATTTGGAGGCATTTAATGTTCGAGCAAAAACGGCTGATTTTCGACAAAAGAGATAACACCCCCCCATTACGTCATGCTTCAGAAATGTGGAAAATGGTCCGTTTTCAAATGTTTTATTTTTGAACGTCAGTTCACATTTGTAGGTGGATCATCAGTGTTAGAGCTAAAATTAGCATGTTTAAAGTGATTTTCATGCTTCCAGGGGCTCGGGAAGTGAAATAAATACCATTTGGAGGCATTTAATGTTCGAGCAAAAACGGCTGATTTTCGACAAAAGAGATAACACCCCCCCATTACGTCATGCTTCAGAAATGTGGAAAATGGTCCGTTTTCAAATGTTTTATTTTTGAACGTCAGTTCACATTTGTAGGTGGATCATCAGTGTTAGAGCTAAAATTAGCATGTTTAAAGTGATTTTCATGCTTCCAGGGGCCCAAAACACAAGATTTATGGAATGGTTAAAAGTGCATGAAAATGGCCAATTTATTCACTCTGAGTTCTCAAAAAGGGTTTCTTCACCCCGGGAAGTTAATTAAATACCATTTGGAGGCATTTAATGTTCGAGCAAAAACGGCTGATTTTCGACAAAAGAGATAACACCCCCCCATTACGTCATGCTTCAGAAATGTGGAAAATGGTCCGTTTTCAAATGTTTTATTTTTGAACGTCAGTTCACATTTGTAGGTGGATCATCAGTGTTAGAGCTAAAATTAGCATGTTGAAAGTGATTTTCATGCTTCCAGGGGCTCGGGAAGTGAAATAAATACCATTTGGAGGCATTTAATGTTCGAGCAAAAACGGCTGATTTTCGACAAAAGAGATAACACCCCCCCATTACGTCATGCTTCAGAAATGTGGAAAATGGTCCGTTTTCAAATGTTTTATTTTTGAACGTCAGTTCACATTTGTAGGTGGATCATCAGTGTTAGAGCTAAAATTAGCATGTTTAAAGTGATTTTCATGCTTCCAGGGGCCCAAAACACAAGATTTATGGAATGGTTAAAAGTGCATGAAAATGGCCAATTTATTCACTCTGAGTTCTCAAAAAGGGTTTCTTCACCCCGGGAAGTTAATTAAATACCATTTGGAGGCATTTAATGTTCGAGCAAAAACGGCTGATTTTCGACAAAAGAGATAACACCCCCCCATTACGTCATGCTTCAGAAATGTGGAAAATGGTCCGTTTTCAAATGTTTTATTTTTGAACGTCAGTTCACATTTGTAGGTGGATCATCAGTGTTAGAGCTAAAATTAGCATGTTTAAAGTGATTTTCATGTTTCCAGGGGCTCGGGAAGTTAATTAAATACCATTTGGAGGCATTTAATGTTCGAGCAAAAACGGCTGATTTTCGACAAAAGAGATAACACCCCCCCATTACGTCATGCTTCAGAAATGTGGAAAATGGTCCGTTTTCAAAATGTTTTATTTTTGAACGTCAGTTCACATTTGTAGGTGGATCATCAGTGTTAGAGCTAAAATTAGCATGTTTAAAGTGATTTTCATGCTTCCAGGGGCTCGGGAAGTTAATTAAATACCATTTGGAGGCATTTAATGTTCGAGCAAAAACGGCTGATTTTCGACAAAAGAGATAACACCCCCCCATTACGTCATGCTTCAGAAATGTGGAAAATGGTCCGTTTTCAAATGTTTTATTTTTGAACGTCAGTTCACATTTGTAGGTGGATCATCAGTGTTAGAGCTAAAATTAGCATGTTTAAAGTGATTTTCATGCTTCCAGGGGCCCAAAACACAAGATTTATGGAATGGTTAAAAGTGCATGAAAATGGCCAATTTACTCACTCTGAGTCCTCAAAAAGGGTTTCTTCACCCCGGGAAGTTAATTAAATACCATTTGGAGGCATTTAATGTTCGAGCAAAAACGGCTGATTTTCGACAAAAGAGATAACACCCCCCCATTACGTCATGCTTCAGAAATGTGGAAAATGGTCCGTTTTCAAATGTTTTATTTTTGAACGTCAGTTCACATTTGTAGGTGGATCATCAGTGTTAGAGCTAAAGTTAGCATGTTTAAAGTGATTTTCATGCTTCCAGGGGCTCGGGAAGTTAATTAAATACCATTTGGAGGCATTTAATGTTCGAGCAAAAACGGCTGATTTTCGACAAAAGAGATAACACCCCCCCATTACGTCATGCTTCAGAAATGTGGAAAATGGTCCGTTTTCAAATGTTTTATTTTTGAACGTCAGTTCACATTTGTAGGTGGATCATCAGTGTTAGAGCTAAAATTAGCATGTTTAAAGTGATTTTCATGCTTCCAGGGGCTCGGGAAGTTAATTAAATACCATTTGGAGGCATTTAATGTTCGAGCAAAAACGGCTGATTTTCGACAAAAGAGATAACACCCCCCCATTACGTCATGCTTCAGAAATGTGGAAAATGGTCCGTTTTCAAATGTTTTATTTTTGAACGTCAGTTCACATTTGTAGGTGGATCATCAGTGTTAGAGCTAAAATTAGCATGTTTAAAGTGATTTTCATGCTTCCAGGGGCCCAAAACACAAGATTTATGGAATGGTTAAAAGTGCATGAAAATGGCCAATTTACTCAGTCTGAGTTCTCAAAAAGGGTTTCTTCACCCCGGGAAGTTAATTAAATACCATTTGGAGGCATTTAATGTTCGAGCAAAAACGGCTGATTTTCGACAAAAGAGATAACACCCCCCCATTACGTCATGCTTCAGAAATGTGGAAAATGGTCCATTTTCAAATGTTTTATTTTTGAACGTCAGTTCACATTTGTAGGTGGATCATCAGTGTTAGAGCTAAAATTAGCATGTTTAAAGTGATTTTCATGCTTCCAGGGGCTCGGGAAGTTAATTAAATACCATTTGGAGGCATTTAATGTTCGAGCAAAAACGGCTGATTTTCGACAAAAGAGATAACACCCCCCCATTACGTCATGCTTCAGAAATGTGGAAAATGGTCCGTTTTCAAATGTTTTATTTTTGAACGTCAGTTCACATTTGTAGGTGGATCATCAGTGTTAGAGCTAAAATTAGCATGTTTAAAGTGATTTTCATGCTTCCAGGGGCCCAAAACACAAGATTTATGGAATGGTTAAAAGTGCATGAAAATGGCCAATTTACTCACTCTGAGTTCTCAAAAAGGGTTTCTTCACCCCGGGAAGTTAATTAAATACCATTTGGAGGCATTTAATGTTCGAGCAAAAACGGCTGATTTTCGACAAAAGAGATAACACCCCCCCATTACGTCATGCTTCAGAAATGTGGAAAATGGTCCGTTTTCAAATGTTTTATTTTTGAACGTCAGTTCACATTTGTAGGTGGATCATCAGTGTTAGAGCTAAAATTAGCATGTTTAAAGTGATTTTCATGCTTCCAGGGGCTCGGGAAGTTAATTAAATACCATTTGGAGGCATTTAATGTTCGAGCAAAAACGGCTGATTTTCGACAAAAGAGATAACACCCCCCCATTACGTCATGCTTCAGAAATGTGGAAAATTGTCCGTTTTCAAATGTTTTATTTTTGAACGTCAGTTCACATTTGTAGGTGGATCATCAGTGTTAGAGCTAAAATTAGCATGTTTAAAGTGATTTTCATGCTTCCAGGGGCTCGGGAAGTTAATTAAATACCATTTGGAGGCATTTAATTTTCGAGCAAAAACGGCTGATTTTCGACAAAAGAGATAACACCCCCCCATTACGTCATGCTTCAGAAATGTGGAAAATGGTCCGTTTTCAAATGTTTTATTTTTGAACGTCAGTTCACATTTGTAGGTGGATCATCAGTGTTAGAGCTAAAATTAGCATGTTTAAAGTGATTTTCATGCTTCCAGGGGCCCAAAACACAAGATTTATGGAATGGTTAAAAGTGCATGAAAATGGCCAATTTACTCACTCTGAGTTCTCAAAAAGGGTTTCTTCACCCCGGGAAGTTAATTAAATACCATTTGGAGGCATTTAATGTTCGAGCAAAAACGGCTGATTTTCGACAAAAGAGATAACACCCCCCCATTACGTCATGCTTCAGAAATGTGGAAAATTGTCCGTTTTCAAATGTTTTATTTTTGAACGTCAGTTCACATTTGTAGGTGGATCATCAGTGTTAGAGCTAAAATTAGCATGTTTAAAGTGATTTTCATGCTTCCAGGGGCTCGGGAAGTTAATTAAATACCATTTGGAGGCATTTAATTTTCGAGCAAAAACGGCTGATTTTCGACAAAAGAGATAACACCCCCCCATTACGTCATGCTTCAGAAATGTGGAAAATGGTCCGTTTTCAAATGTTTTATTTTTGAACGTCAGTTCACATTTGTAGGTGGATCATCAGTGTTAGAGCTAAAATTAGCATGTTTAAAGTGATTTTCATGCTTCCAGGGGCCCAAAACACAAGATTTATGGAATGGTTAAAAGTGCATGAAAATGGCCAATTTACTCACTCTGAGTTCTCAAAAAGGGTTTCTTCACCCCGGGAAGTTAATTAAATACCATTTGGAGGCATTTAATGTTCGAGCAAAAACGGCTGATTTTCGACAAAAGAGATAACACCCCCCCATTACGTCATGCTTCAGAAATGTGGAAAATGGTCCGTTTTCAAATGTTTTATTTTTGAACGTCAGTTCACATTTGTAGGTGGATCATCAGTGTTAGAGCTAAAATTAGCATGTTTAAAGTGATTTTCATGCTTCCAGGGGCTCGGGAAGTTAATTAAATACCATTTGGAGGCATTTAATGTTCGAGCAAAAACGGCTGATTTTCGACAAAAGAGATAACACCCCCCATTACGTCATGCTTCAGAAATGTGGAAAATGGTCCGTTTTCAAATGTTTTATTTTTGAACGTCAGTTCACATTTGTAGGTGGATCATCAGTGTTAGAGCTAAAATTAGCATGTTTAAAGTGATTTTCATGCTTCCAGGGGCCCAAAACACAAGATTTATGGAATGGTTAAAAGTGCATGAAAATGGCCAATTTACTCACTCTGAGTTCTCAAAAAGGGTTTCTTCACCCCGGGAAGTTAATTAAATACCATTTGGAGGCATTTAATGTTCGAGCAAAAACGGCTGATTTTGGACAAAAGAGATAACACCCCCCCATTACGTCATGCTTCAGAAATGTGGAAAATGGTCCGTTTTCAAATGTTTTATTTTTGAACGTCAGTTCACATTTGTAGGTGGATCATCAGTGTTAGAGCTAAAATTAGCATGTTTAAAGTGATTTTCATGCTTCCAGGGGCTCGGGAAGTTAATTAAATACCATTTGGAGGCATTTAATGTTCGAGCAAAAACGGCTGATTTTCGACAAAAGAGATAACACCCCCCCATTACGTCATGCTTCAGAAATGTGGAAAATGGTCCGTTTTCAAATGTTTTATTTTTGAACGTCAGTTCACATTTGTAGGTGGATCATCAGTGTTAGAGCTAAAATTAGCATGTTTAAAGTGATTTTCATGCTTCCAGGGGCTCGGGAAGTGAAATAAATACCATTTGGAGGCATTTAATGTTCGAGCAAAAACGGCTGATTTTCGACAAAAGAGATAACACCCCCCCCATTACGTCATGCTTCAGAAATGTGGAAAATGGTCCGTTTTCAAATGTTTTATTTTTGAACGTCAGTTCACATTTGTAGGTGGATCATCAGTGTTAGAGCTAAAATTAGCATATTTAAAGTGATTTTCATGCTTCCAGGGGCCCAAAACACAAGATTTATGGAATGGTTAAAAGTGCATGAAAATGGCCAATTTATTCACTCTGAGTTCTCAAAAAGGGTTTCTTCACCCCGGGAAGTTAATTAAATACCATTTGGAGGCATTTAATGTTCGAGCAAAAACGGCTGATTTTCGACAAAAGAGATAACACCCCCCCATTACGTCATGCTTCAGAAATGTGGAAAATGGTCCGTTTTCAAATGTTTTATTTTTGAACGTCAGTTCACATTTGTAGGTGGATCATCAGTGTTAGAGCTAAAATTAGCATGTTGAAAGTGATTTTCATGCTTCCAGGGGCTCGGGAAGTGAAATAAATACCATTTGGAGGCATTTAATGTTCGAGCAAAAACGGCTGATTTTCGACAAAAGAGATAACACCCCCCCATTACGTCATGCTTCAGAAATGTGGAAAATGGTCCGTTTTCAAATGTTTTATTTTTGAACGTCAGTTCACATTTGTAGGTGGATCATCAGTGTTAGAGCTAAAATTAGCATGTTTAAAGTGATTTTCATGCTTCCAGGGGCCCAAAACACAAGATTTATGGAATGGTTAAAAGTGCATGAAAATGGCCAATTTATTCACTCTGAGTTCTCAAAAAGGGTTTCTTCACCCCGGGAAGTTAATTAAATACCATTTGGAGGCATTTAATGTTCGAGCAAAAACGGCTGATTTTCGACAAAAGAGATAACACCCCCCCATTACGTCATGCTTCAGAAATGTGGAAAATGGTCCGTTTTCAAATGTTTTATTTTTGAACGTCAGTTCACATTTGTAGGTGGATCATCAGTGTTAGAGCTAAAATTAGCATGTTTAAAGTGATTTTCATGTTTCCAGGGGCTCGGGAAGTTAATTAAATACCATTTGGAGGCATTTAATGTTCGAGCAAAAACGGCTGATTTTCGACAAAAGAGATAACACCCCCCCATTACGTCATGCTTCAGAAATGTGGAAAATGGTCCGTTTTCAAATGTTTTATTTTTGAACGTCAGTTCACATTTGTAGGTGGATCATCAGTGTTAGAGCTAAAATTAGCATGTTTAAAGTGATTTTCATGCTTCCAGGGGCTCGGGAAGTTAATTAAATACATTTGGAGGCATTTAATGTTCGAGCAAAAACGGCTGATTTTCGACAAAAGAGATAACACCCCCCCATTACGTCATGCTTCAGAAATGTGGAAAATGGTCCGTTTTCAAATGTTTTATTTTTGAACGTCAGTTCACATTTGTAGGTGGATCATCAGTGTTAGAGCTAAAATTAGCATGTTTAAAGTGATTTTCATGCTTCCAGGGGCCCAAAACACAAGATTTATGGAATGGTTAAAAGTGCATGAAAATGGCCAATTTACTCAGTCTGAGTTCTCAAAAAGGGTTTCTTCACCCCGAAAAGTTAATTAAATACCATTTGGAGGCATTTAATGTTCGAGCAAAAACGGCTGATTTTCGACAAAAGAGATAACACCCCCCCATTACGTCATGCTTCAGAAATGTGGAAAATGGTCCATTTTCAAATGTTTTATTTTTGAACGTCAGTTCACATTTGTAGGTGGATCATCAGTGTTAGAGCTAAAATTAGCATGTTTAAAGTGATTTTCATGCTTCCAGGGGCTCGAGAAGTTAATTAAATACCATTTGGAGGCATTTAATGTTCGAGCAAAAACGGCTGATTTTCGACAAAAGAGATAACACCCCCCCATTACGTCATGCTTCAGAAATGTGGAAAATGGTCCGTTTTCAAATGTTTTATTTTTGAACGTCAGTTCACATTTGTAGGTGGATCATCAGTGTTAGAGCTAAAATTAGCATGTTTAAAGTGATTTTCATGCTTCCAGGGGCCCAAAACACAAGATTTATGGAATGGTTAAAAGTGCATGAAAATGGCCAATTTACTCACTCTGAGTTCTCAAAAAGGGTTTCTTCACCCCGGGAAGTTAATTAAATACCATTTGGAGGCATTTAATGTTCGAGCAAAAACGGCTGATTTTCGACAAAAGAGATAACACCCCCCCATTACGTCATGCTTCAGAAATGTGGAAAATGGTCCGTTTTCAAATGTTTTATTTTTGAACGTCAGTTCACATTTGTAGGTGGATCATCAGTGTTAGAGCTAAAATTAGCATGTTTAAAGTGATTTTCATGCTTCCAGGGGCTCGGGAAGTTAATTAAATACCATTTGGAGGCATTTAATGTTCGAGCAAAAACGGCTGATTTTCGACAAAAGAGATAACACCCCCCCATTACGTCATGCTTCAGAAATGTGGAAAATGGTCCGTTTTCAAATGTTTTATTTTTGAACGTCAGTTCACATTTGTAGGTGGATCATCAGTGTTAGAGCTAAAATTAGCATGTTTAAAGTGATTTTCATGCTTCCAGGGGCCCAAAACACAAGATTTATGGAATGGTTAAAAGTGCATGAAAATGGCCAATTTACTCACTCTGAGTTCTCAAAAAGGGTTTCTTCACCCCGGGAAGTTAATTAAATACCATTTGGAGGCATTTAATGTTCGAGCAAAAACGGCTGATTTTCGACAAAAGAGATAACACCCCCCCATTACGTCAGGCTTCAGAAATGTGGAAAATGGTCCGTTTTCAAATGTTTTATTTTTGAACGTCAGTTCACATTTGTAGGTGGATCATCAGTGTTAGAGCTAAAATTAGCATGTTTAAAGTGATTTTCATGCTTCCAGGGGCTCGGGAAGTTAATTAAATACCATTTGGAGGCATTTATTTTCGAGCAAAAACGGCTGATTTTCGACAAAAGAGATAACACCCCCCCATTACGTCATGCTTCAGAAATGTGGAAAATGGTCCGTTTTCAAATGTTTTATTTTTGAACGTCAGTTCACATTTGTAGGTGGATCATCAGTGTTAGAGCTAAAATTAGCATGTTTAAAGTGATTTTCATGCTTCCAGGGGCTCGGGAAGTTAATTAAATACCATTTGGAGGCATTTAATGTTCGAGCAAAAACGGCTGATTTTCGACAAAAGAGATAACACCCCCCCATTACGTCATGCTTCAGAAATGTGGAAAATGGTCCGTTTTCAAATGTTTTATTTTTGAACGTCAGTTCACATTTGTAGGTAGATCATCAGTGTTAGAGCTAAAATTAGCATGTTTAAAGTGATTTTCATGCTTCCAGGGGCTCGGGAAGTTAATTAAATACCATTTGGAGGCATTTATTTTCGAGCAAAAACGGCTGATTTTCGACAAAAGAGATAACACCCCCCCATTACGTCATGCTTCAGAAATGTGGAAAATGGTCCGTTTTCAAATGTTTTATTTTTGAACGTCAGTTCACATTTGTAGGTGGATCATCAGTGTTAGAGCTAAAATTAGCATGTTTAAAGTGATTTTCATGCTTCCAGGGGCTCGGGAAGTTAATTAAATACCATTTGGAGGCATTTAATGTTCGAGCAAAAACGGCTGATTTTCGACAAAAGAGATAACACCCCCCCATTACGTCATGCTTCAGAAATGTGGAAAATGGTCCGTTTTCAAATGTTTTATTTTTGAACGTCAGTTCACATTTGTAGGTGGATCATCAGTGTTAGAGCTAAAATTAGCATGTTTAAAGTGATTTTCATGCTTCCAGGGGCTCGGGAAGTGAAATAAATACCATTTGGAGGCATTTAATGTTCGAGCAAAAACGGCTGATTTTCGACAAAAGAGATAACACCCCCCCATTACGTCATGCTTCAGAAATGTGGAAAATGGTCCGTTTTCAAATGTTTTATTTTTGAACGTCAGTTCACATTTGTAGGTGGATCATCAGTGTTAGAGCTAAAATTAGCATGTTTAAAGTGATTTTCATGCTTCCAGGGGCCCAAAACACAAGATTTATGGAATGGTTAAAAGTGCATGAAAATGGCCAATTTACTCACTCTGAGTTCTCAAAAAGGGTTTCTTCACCCCGGGAAGTTAATTAAATACCATTTGGAGGCATTTAATGTTCGAGCAAAAACGGCTGATTTTCGACAAAAGAGATAACACCCCCCCATTACGTCATGCTTCAGAAATGTGGAAAATGGTCCGTTTTCAAATGTTTTATTTTTGAACGTCAGTTCACATTTGTAGGTGGATCATCAGTGTTAGAGCTAAAATTAGCATGTTTAAAGTGATTTTCATGCTTCCAGGGGCTCGGGAAGTTAATTAAATACCATTTGGAGGCATTTAATGTTCGAGCAAAAACGGCTGATTTTCGACAAAAGAGATAACACCCCCCATTACGTCATGCTTCAGAAATGTGGAAAATGGTCCGTTTTCAAATGTTTTATTTTTGAACGTCAGTTCACATTTGTAGGTGGATCATCAGTGTTAGAGCTAAAATTAGCATGTTTAAAGTGATTTTCATGCTTCCAGGGGCCCAAAACACAAGATTTATGGAATGGTTAAAAGTGCATGAAAATGGCCAATTTACTCACTCTGAGTTCTCAAAAAGGGTTTCTTCACCCCGGGAAGTTAATTAAATACCATTTGGAGGCATTTAATGTTCGAGCAAAAACGGCTGATTTTCGACAAAAGAGATAACACCCCCCCATTACGTCATGCTTCAGAAATGTGGAAAATGGTCCGTTTTCAAATGTTTTATTTTTGAACGTCAGTTCACATTTGTAGGTGGATCATCAGTGTTAGAGCTAAAATTAGCATGTTTAAAGTGATTTTCATGCTTCCAGGGGCTCGGGAAGTTAATTAAATACCATTTGGAGGCATTTAATGTTCGAGCAAAAACGGCTGATTTTCGACAAAAGAGATAACACCCCCCCATTACGTCATGCTTCAGAAATGTGGAAAATGGTCCGTTTTCAAATGTTTTATTTTTGAACGTCAGTTCACATTTGTAGGTGGATCATCAGTGTTAGAGCTAAAATTAGCATGTTTAAAGTGATTTTCATGCTTCCAGGGGCTCGGGAAGTTAATTAAATACCATTTGGAGGCATTTAATGTTCGAGCAAAAACGGCTGATTTTCGACAAAAGAGATAACACCCCCCCATTAGGTCATGCTTCAGAAATGTGGAAAATGGTCCGTTTTCAAATGTTTTATTTTTGAACGTCAGTTCACATTTGTAGGTGGATCATCAGTGTTAGAGCTAAAATTAGCATGTTTAAAGTGATTTTCATGCTTCCAGGGGCCCAAAACACAAGATTTATGGAATGGTTAAAAGTGCATGAAAATGGCCAATTTACTCAGTCTGAGTTCTCAAAAAGGGTTTCTTCACCCCGGGAAGTTAATTAAATACCATTTGGAGGCATTTAATGTTCGAGCAAAAACGGCTGATTTTCGACAAAAGAGATAACACCCCCCCATTACGTCATGCTTCAGAAATGTGGAAAATGGTCCATTTTCAAATGTTTTATTTTTGAACGTCAGTTCACATTTGTAGGTGGATCATCAGTGTTAGAGCTAAAATTAGCATGTTTAAAGTGATTTTCATGCTTCCAGGGGCTCGGGAAGTTAACTAAATACCATTTGGAGGCATTTAATTTTCGAGCAAAAACGGCTGATTTTCGACAAAAGAGATAACACCCCCCCATTACGTCATGCTTCAGAAATGTGGAAAATGGTCCGTTTTCAAATGTTTTATTTTTGAACGTCAGTTCACATTTGTAGGTGGATCATCAGTGTTAGAGCTAAAATTAGCATGTTTAAAGTGATTTTCATGCTTCCAGGGGCCCAAAACACAAGATTTATGGAATGGTTAAAAGTGCATGAAAATGGCCAATTTACTCACTCTGAGTTCTCAAAAAGGGTTTCTTCACCCCGGGAAGTTAATTAAATACCATTTGGAGGCATTTAATGTTCGAGCAAAAACGGCTGATTTTCGACAAAAGAGATAACACCCCCCCATTACGTCATGCTTCAGAAATGTGGAAAATGGTCCGTTTTCAAATGTTTTATTTTTGAACGTCAGTTCACATTTGTAGGTGGATCATCAGTGTTAGAGCTAAAATTAGCATGTTTAAAGTGATTTTCATGCTTCCAGGGGCTCGGGAAGTTAATTAAATACCATTTGGAGGCATTTAATGTTCGAGCAAAAACGGCTGATTTTCGACAAAAGAGATAACACCCCCCATTACGTCATGCTTCAGAAATGTGGAAAATGGTCCGTTTTCAAATGTTTTATTTTTGAACGTCAGTTCACATTTGTAGGTGGATCATCAGTGTTAGAGCTAAAATTAGCATGTTTAAAGTGATTTTCATGCTTCCAGGGGCCCAAAACACAAGATTTATGGAATGGTTAAAAGTGCATGAAAATGGCCAATTTACTCACTCTGAGTTCTCAAAAAGGGTTTCTTCACCCCGGGAAGTTAATTAAATACCATTTGGAGGCATTTAATGTTCGAGCAAAAACGGCTGATTTTGGACAAAAGAGATAACACCCCCCCATTACGTCATGCTTCAGAAATGTGGAAAATGGTCCGTTTTCAAATGTTTTATTTTTGAACGTCAGTTCACATTTGTAGGTGGATCATCAGTGTTAGAGCTAAAATTAGCATGTTTAAAGTGATTTTCATGCTTCCAGGGGCTCGGGAAGTTAATTAAATACCATTTGGAGGCATTTAATGTTCGAGCAAAAACGGCTGATTTTCGACAAAAGAGATAACACCCCCCCATTACGTCATGCTTCAGAAATGTGGAAAATGGTCCGTTTTCAAATGTTTTATTTTTGAACGTCAGTTCACATTTGTAGGTGGATCATCAGTGTTAGAGCTAAAATTAGCATGTTTAAAGTGATTTTCATGCTTCCAGGGGCTCGGGAAGTGAAATAAATAACATTTGGAGGCATTTAATGTTCGAGCAAAAACGGCTGATTTTCGACAAAAGAGATAACACCCCCCCATTACGTCATGCTTCAGAAATGTGGAAAATGGTCCGTTTTCAAATGTTTTATTTTTGAACGTCAGTTCACATTTGTAGGTGGATCATCAGTGTTAGAGCTAAAATTAGCATGTTTAAAGTGATTTTCATGCTTCCAGGGGCCCAAAACACAAGATTTATGGAATGGTTAAAAGTGCATGAAAATGGCCAATTTACTCACTCTGAGTTCTCAAAAAGGGTTTCTTCACCCCGGGAAGTTAATTAAATACCATTTGGAGGCATTTAATGTTCGAGCAAAAACGGCTGATTTTCGACAAAAGAGATAACACCCCCCCATTACGTCATGCTTCAGAAATGTGGAAAATGGTCCGTTTTCGAATGTTTTATTTTTGAACGTCAGTTCACATTTGTAGGTGGATCATCAGTGTTAGAGCTAAAATTAGCATGTTTAAAGTGATTTTCATGCTTCCAGGGGCTCGGGAAGTTAATTAAATACCATTTGGAGGCATTTAATTTTCGAGCAAAAACGGCTGATTTTCGACAAAAGAGATAACACCCCCCCATTACGTCATGCTTCAGAAATGTGGAAAATGGTCCGTTTTCAAATGTTTTATTTTTGAACGTCAGTTCACATTTGTAGGTGGATCATCAGTGTTAGAGCTAAAATTAGCATGTTTAAAGTGATTTTCATGCTTCCAGGGGCCCAAAACACAAGATTTATGGAATGGTTAAAAGTGCATGAAAATGGCCAATTTACTCACTCTGAGTTCTCAAAAAGGGTTTCTTCACCCCGGGAAGTTAATTAAATACCATTTGGAGGCATTTAATGTTCGAGCAAAAACGGCTGATTTTCGACAAAAGAGATAACACCCCCCCATTACGTCATGCTTCAGAAATGTGGAAAATGGTCCGTTTTCAAATGTTTTATTTTTGAACGTCAGTTCACATTTGTAGGTGGATCATCAGTGTTAGAGCTAAAATTAGCATGTTTAAAGTGATTTTCATGCTTCCAGGGGCTCGGGAAGTTAATTAAATACCATTTGGAGGCATTTAATGTTCGAGCAAAAACGGCTGATTTTCGACAAAAGAGATAACACCCCCCATTACGTCATGCTTCAGAAATGTGGAAAATGGTCCGTTTTCAAATGTTTTATTTTTGAACGTCAGTTCACATTTGTAGGTGGATCATCAGTGTTAGAGCTAAAATTAGCATGTTTAAAGTGATTTTCATGCTTCCAGGGGCCCAAAACACAAGATTTATGGAATGGTTAAAAGTGCATGAAAATGGCCAATTTACTCACTCTGAGTTCTCAAAAAGGGTTTCTTCACCCCGGGAAGTTAATTAAATACCATTTGGAGGCATTTAATGTTCGAGCAAAAACGGCTGATTTTGGACAAAAGAGATAACACCCCCCCATTACGTCATGCTTCAGAAATGTGGAAAATGGTCGGTTTTCAAATGTTTTATTTTTGAACGTCAGTTCACATTTGTAGGTGGATCATCAGTGTTAGAGCTAAAATTAGCATGTTTAAAGTGATTTTCATGCTTCCAGGGGCTCGGGAAGTTAATTAAATACCATTTGGAGGCATTTAATGTTCGAGCAAAAACGGCTGATTTTCGACAAAAGAGATAACACCCCCCCATTACGTCATGCTTCAGAAATGTGGAAAATGGTCCGTTTTCAAATGTTTTATTTTTGAACGTCAGTTCACATTTGTAGGTGGATCATCAGTGTTAGAGCTAAAATTAGCATGTTTAAAGTGATTTTCATGCTTCCAGGGGCTCGGGAAGTGAAATAAATACCATTTGGAGGCATTTAATGTTCGAGCAAAAACGGCTGATTTTCGACAAAAGAGAGTCCGTTTTTCAAATGTTTTATTTTGAACGTCAGTTCACATTTGTAGGTGGATCATCAGTGTTAGAGCTAAAATTAGCATGTTTAAAGTGATTTTTCATGCTTCCAGGGCCCAAAACAACAAGATTTATGGAATGGTTAAAAGTGCATGGAAAATGGCCAATTTATTCACTCTGAGTTCTCAAAAAGGGTTTCTTCACCCCGGGAAGTTAATTAAATACCATTTGGAGGCATTTAATGTTCGAGCAAAAACGGCTGATTTTCGACAAAAGAGATAACACCCCCCCATTTACGTCATGCTTCAGAAATGTGGAAAATGGTCCGGTTTTCAAATGTTTTATTTTTGAACGTCAGTTCACATTTGTAGGTGGATCATCAGTGTTAGAGCTAAAATTAGCATGTTGAAAGTGATTTTCATGCTTCCAGGGGCTCGGGAAGTGAAATAAATACCATTTGGAGGCATTTAATGTTCGAGCAAAAACGGCTGATTTTCGACAAAAGAGGATAACACCCCCCCATTACGTCATGCTTCAGAAATGTGGAAAATGGTCCGTTTTCAAATGTTTTATTTTTGGAACGTCAGTTCACATTTGTAGGTGGATCATCAGTGTTAGAGCTAAAATTAGCATGTTTAAAGTGATTTCATGCTTCCAGGGGCCCAAAACACAAGATTTATGGAATGGTTAAAAGTGCATGAAAATGGCCAATTTATTCACTCTGAGTTCTCAAAAAGGGTTTCTTCACCCCGGGAAGTAATTAAATACCATTTGGAGGCATTTAATGTTCGAGCAAAAACGGCTGATTTTCGACAAAAGAGATAACACCCCCCATTACGTCATGCTTCAGAAATGTGGAAAATGGTCCGTTTTCAAATGTTTTATTTTTGAACGTCAGTTCACATTTGTAGGTGGATCATCAGTGTTAGAGCTAAAATTAGCATGTTTAAAGTGATTTTCATGTTTCCAGGGGCTCGGGAAGTTAATTAAATACCATTTGGAGGCATTTAATGTTCGAAGCAAAAACGGCTGATTTTCGACAAAAGAGATAACACACCCCCCCCATTACGTCATGCTTCAGAAATGTGGAAAATGGTCCGTTTTCAAAATGTTTTATTTTTGAACGTCAGTTCACATTTGTAGGTGGATCATCAGTGTTAGAGCTAAAATTAGCATGTTTAAAGTGATTTTCATGCTTCCAGGGGCTCGGGAAGGTTAATTAAATACCATTTGGAGGCATTTAATGTTCGAGCAAAAACGGCTGATTTTCGACAAAAGAGATAACACCCCCCATTACGTCATGCTTCAGAAATGTGGAAAATGGTCCGTTTTTCAAATGTTTTATTTTTGAACGTCAGTTCACATTTGTAGGTGGATCATCAGTGTTAGAGCTAAAATTAGCATGTTTAAAGTGATTTTCATGCTTCCAGGGGCCCAAAACACAAGATTTATGGAATGGTTAAAAGTGCATGAAAATGGCCAATTTACTCACTCTGAGTTCTCAAAAAGGGTTTTCTTCACCCCGGGAAGTTAATTAAATACCATTTGGAGGCATTTAATGTTCGAGCAAAAAACGGCTGATTTTCGACAAAAGAGATAACACCCCCCCATTACGTCATGCTTCAGAAATGTGGAAAATGGTCCGTTTTCAAATGTTTTATTTTTGAACGTCAGTTCACATTTGTAGGTGGATCATCAGTGTTAGAGCTAAAATTAGCATGTTTAAAAGTGATTTTCATGCTTCCAGGGGCTCGGGAAGTTAATTAAATACCATTTGGAGGCATTTAATGTTCGAGCAAAAACGGCTGATTTTCGACAAAAGAGATAACACCCCCCCATTACGTCATGCTTCAGAAATGTGGAAAAATGGTCCGTTTTCAAATGTTTTATTTTTGAACGTCAGTTCACATTTGTAGGTGGATCATCAGTGTTAGAGCTAAAATTAGCATGTTTAAAGTGATTTTCATGCTTCCAGGGGCTCGGGAAGGTAATTAAATACCATTTGGAGGCATTTAATGTTCGAGCAAAAACGGCTGATTTTCGACAAAAGAGATAACACCCCCCCATTACGTCATGCTTCAGAAATGTGGAAAATGGTCCGTTTTTCAAATGTTTTATTTTTGAACGTCAGTTCACATTTGTAGGTGGATCATCAGTGTTAGAGCTAAAATTAGCATGTTTAAAGTGATTTTCATGCTTCCAGGGGCCCAAAACACAAGATTTATGGAATGGTTAAAAGTGCATGAAAATGGCCAATTTACTCAGTCTGAGTTCTCAAAAAGGGTTTCTTCACCCCGGGAAGTTAATTAAATACCATTTGGAGGCATTTAATGTTCGAGCAAAAACGGCTGATTTTCGACAAAAGAGATAACACCCCCCCATTACGTCATGCTTCAGAAATGTGGAAAATGGTCCATTTTCAAATGTTTTATTTTTGAACGTCAGTTCACATTTGTAGAGTGGATCATCAGTGTTAGAGCTAAAATTAGCATGTTTAAAGTGATTTTCATGCTTCCAGGGGCTCGGGAAGTTAATTAAATACCATTTGGAGGCATTTAATGTTCGAGCAAAAACGGCTGATTTTCGACAAAAGAGATAACACCCCCCCATTACGTCATGCTTCAGAAATGTGGAAAATGGGTCCGTTTTCAAATGTTTTATTTTTTGAACGTCAGTTCACATTTGTAGGTGGATCATCAGTGTTAGAGCTAAAATAGCATGTTTAAAGTTGATTTTCATGCTTCCAGGGGCCCAAAACACAAGATTTATGGAATGGTTAAAAGTGCATGAAAATGGCCAATTTACTCACTCTGAGTTCTCAAAAAGGGTTTCTTCACCCCGGGAAGTTAATTAAATACCATTCTGGAGGCATTTAATGTTCGAGCAAAAACGGCTGATTTTCGACAAAAGAGATAACACCCCCCCCATTACGTCATGCTTCAGAAATGTGGAAAATGGTCCGTTTTTCAAATGTTTTATTTTTGAACGTCAGTTCACATTTGTAGGTGGATCATCAGTGTTAGAGCTAAAATTAGCATGTTTAAAGTGATTTTCATGCTTCCAGGGGCTCGGGAAGTTAATTAAATACCATTTGGAGGCATTTAATGTTCGAGCAAAAACGGCTGATTTTCGACAAAAGAGATAACACCCCCCCATTACGTCATGCTTCAGAAATGTGGAAAATGGTCCGTTTTCAAATGTTTTATTTTTGAACGTCAGTTCACATTTGTAGGTGGATCATCAGTGTTAGAGCTAAAATTAGCATGTTTAAAGTGTTTTTCATGCTTCCAGGGGCTCGGGAAGTTAATTAAATACCATTTGGAGGCATTTAATGTTCGAGCAAAAACGGCTGATTTTCGACAAAAGAGATAACAACCCCCCCATTACGTCATGCTTCAGAAATGTGGAAAATGGTCCGTTTTTCAAATGTTTTATTTTTGAACGTCAGTTCACATTTGTAGGTGGATCATCAGTGTTAGAGCTAAAATTAGCATGTTTAAAGTGATTTTCATGCTTCCAGGGGCTCGGGAAGTTAATTTAAAATACCATTTGGAGGCATTTAATGTTCGAAGCAAAAACGGCTGATTTTCGACAAAAGAGATAACACCCCCCATTACGTCATGCTTCAGAAATGTGGAAAAATGGTCCGTTTTCAAATGTTTTATTTTTGAACGTCAGTTCACATTTGTAGGTGGATCATCAGTGTTAGAGCTAAAATTAGCATGTTTAAAGTGATTTTCATGCTTCCAGGGGCCCAAAACACAAGATTTATGGAATGGTTAAAAGTGCATGAAAATGGCCAATTTACTCACTCTGAGTTCTCAAAAAAGGGTTTCTTCACCCCGGGAAGTTAATTAAAATACCATTTGGAGGCATTTAATGTTCGAGCAAAAACGGCTGATTTTGGACAAAAGAGATAAACACCCCCCCCATTACGTCATGCTTCAGAAATGTGGAAAATGGTCCGTTTTCAAATGTTTTATTTTTGAACGTCAGTTCACATTTTGTAGGTGGAATCATCAGCTGTTAGAGCTAAAATTAGCATGTTTAAACGTGATTTTTCATGCTTCCAGGGGCTCGGGAAGTTAATTAAATACCATTTGGAGGCATTTAATGTTCGAGCAAAAACGGCTGATTTTCGACAAAAGAGATAACACCCCCCCATTACGTCATGCTTCAGAAATGTGGAAAATGGTCCGTTTTTCAAATGTTTTATTTTTGAACGTCAGTTCACATTTGTAGGTGGATCATCAGTGTTAGATGCTAAAATTAGCATGTTTAAAGTGATTTTCATGCTTCCAGGGGCTCGGGAAGTGAAATAAATACCATTTGGAGGCATTTAATGTTCGAGGCAAAAACGGCTGATTTTCGACAAAAGAGATTAACACCCCCCCATTACGTCATGCTTCAGAAATGTGGAAAAATGGTCCGTTTTCAAATGTTTTATTTTTGAACGTCAGTTTCACATTTGTAGGTGGATCATCAGTGTTAGAGCTAAAATTAGCATGTTTAAAGTGATTTTCATGCTTCCAGGGGCCCAAAACACAAGATTTATGGAATGGTTAAAAGTGCATGAAAATGGCCAATTTACTCACTCTGAGTTCTCAAAAAGGGTTTCTTCACCCCGGGAAGTTAATTAAATACCATTTGGAGGCATTTAATGTTCGAGCAAAAACGGCTGATTTTTCGACAAAAGAGATAACACCCCCCCATTACGTCATGCTTCAGAAATGTGGAAAATGGTCCGTTTTTCAAATGTTTTATTTTTGAACGTCAGTTCACATTTGTAGGTGGATCATCAGTGTTAGAGCTAAAATTAGCATGTTTAAAGTGATTTTCATGCTTCCAGGGGCTCGGGAAGTTAATTAAAATACCATTTGGAGGCATTTAATTTTCGAGCAAAAACGGCTGATTTTCGACAAAAGAGATAACACCCCCCCATTACGTCATGCTTCAGAAATGTGGAAAATGGTCCGTTTTCAAATGTTTTATTTTTGAACGTCAGTTCACATTTGTAGGTGGATCATCAGTGTTAGAGCTAAAATTAGCATGTTTAAAGTGATTTTCATGCTTCCAGGGGCCCAAAACACAAGATTTATGGAATGGTTAAAAGTGCATGAAAATGGCCAATTTACTCACTCTGAGTTCTCAAAAAGGGTTTCTTCACCCCGGGAAGTTAATTAAATACCATTTGGAGGCATTTAATGTTCGAGCAAAAACGGCTGATTTTCGACAAAAGAGATAACACCCCCCCATTACGTCATGCTTCAGAAATGTGGAAAATGGTCCGTTTTCAAATGTTTTATTTTTGAACGTCAGTTCACATTTGTAGGTGGATCATCAGTGTTAGAGCTAAAATTAGCATGTTTAAAGTGATTTTCATGCTTCCAGGGGCTCGGGAAGTTAATTAAATACCATTTGGAGGCATTTAATGTTCGAGCAAAAACGGCTGATTTTCGACAAAAGAGATAACACCCCCCATTACGTCATGCTTCAGAAATGTGGAAAATGGTCCGTTTTCAAATGTTTTATTTTTGAACGTCAGTTCACATTTGTAGGTGGATCATCAGTGTTAGAGCTAAAATTAGCATGTTTAAAGTGATTTTCATGCTTCCAGGGGCCCAAAACACAAGATTTATGGAATGGTTAAAAGTGCATGAAAATGGCCAATTTACTCACTCTGAGTTCTCAAAAAGGGTTTCTTCACCCCGGGAAGTTAATTAAATACCATTTGGAGGCATTTAATGTTCGAGCAAAAACGGCTGATTTTGGACAAAAGAGATAACACCCCCCCATTACGTCATGCTTCAGAAATGTGGAAAATGGTCCGTTTTCAAATGTTTTATTTTTGAACGTCAGTTCACATTTGTAGGTGGATCATCAGTGTTAGAGCTAAAATTTGCATGTTTAAAGTGATTTTCATGCTTCCAGGGGCTCGGGAAGTTAATTAAATACCATTTGGAGGCATTTAATGTTCGAGCAAAAACGGCTGATTTTCGACAAAAGAGATAACACCCCCCCATTACGTCATGCTTCAGAAATGTGGAAAATGGTCCGTTTTCAAATGTTTTATTTTTGAACGTCAGTTCACATTTGTAGGTGGATCATCAGTGTTAGAGCTAAAATTAGCATGTTTAAAGTGATTTTCATGCTTCCAGGGGCTCGGGAAGTGAAATAAATACCATTTGGAGGCATTTAATGTTCGAGCAAAAACGGCTGATTTTCGACAAAAGAGATAACACCCCCCCATTACGTCATGCTTCAGAAATGTGGAAAATGGTCCGTTTTCAAATGTTTTATTTTTGAACGTCAGTTCACATTTGTAGGTGGATCATCAGTGTTAGAGCTAAAATTAGCATGTTGAAAGTGATTTTCATGCTTCCAGGGGCTCGGGAAGTGAAATAAATACCATTTGGAGGCATTTAATGTTCGAGCAAAAACGGCTGATTTTCGACAAAAGAGATAACACCCCCCCATTACGTCATGCTTCAGAAATGTGGAAAATGGTCCGTTTTCAAATGTTTTATTTTTGAACGTCAGTTCACATTTGTAGGTGGATCATCAGTGTTAGAGCTAAAATTAGCATGTTTAAAGTGATTTTCATGCTTCCAGGGGCCCAAAACACAAGATTTATGGAATGGTTAAAAGTGCATGAAAATGGCCAATTTATTCACTCTGAGTTCTCAAAAAGGGTTTCTTCACCCCGGGAAGTTAATTAAATACCATTTGGAGGCATTTAATGTTCGAGCAAAAACGGCTGATTTTCGACAAAAGAGATAACACCCCCCCATTACGTCATGCTTCAGAAATGTGGAAAATGGTCCGTTTTCAAATGTTTTATTTTTGAACGTCAGTTCACATTCGTAGGTGGATCATCAGTGTTAGAGCTAAAATTAGCATGTTTAAAGTGATTTTCATGTTTCCAGGGGCTCGGGAAGTTAATTAAATACCATTTGGAGGCATTTAATGTTCGAGCAAAAACAGCTGATTTTCGACAAAAGAGATAACACCCCCCCATTACGTCATGCTTCAGAAATGTGGAAAATGGTCCGTTTTCAAAATGTTTTATTTTTGAACGTCAGTTCACATTTGTAGGTGGATCATCAGTGTTAGAGCTAAAATTAGCATGTTTAAAGTGATTTTCATGCTTCCAGGGGCCCAAAACACAAGATTTATGGAATGGTTAAAAGTGCATGAAAATGGCCAATTTACTCAGTCTGAGTTCTCAAAAAGGGTTTCTTCACCCCGGGAAGTTAATTAAATACCATTTGGAGGCATTTAATGTTCGAGCAAAAACGGCTGATTTTCGACAAAAGAGATAACACCCCCCCATTACGTCATGCTTCAGAAATGTGGAAAATGGTCCATTTTCAAATGTTTTATTTTTGAACGTCAGTTCACATTTGTAGGTGGATCATCAGTGTTAGAGCTAAAATTAGCATGTTTAAAGTGATTTTCATGCTTCCAGGGGCTCGGGAAGTTAATTAAATACCATTTGGAGGCATTTAATGTTCGAGCAAAAACGGCTGATTTTCGACAAAAGAGATAACACCCCCCCATTACGTCATGCTTCAGAAATGTGGAAAATGGTCCGTTTTCAAATGTTTTATTTTTGAACGTCAGTTCACATTTGTAGGTGGATCATCAGTGTTAGAGCTAAAATTAGCATGTTTAAAGTGATTTTCATGCTTCCAGGGGCCCAAAACACAAGATTTATGGAATGGTTAAAAGTGCATGAAAATGGCCAATTTACTCACTCTGAGTTCTCAAAAAGGGTTTCTTCACCCCGGGAAGTTAATTAAATACCATTTGGAGGCATTTAATGTTCGAGCAAAAACGGCTGATTTTCGACAAAAGAGATAACACCCCCCCATTACGTCATGCTTCAGAAATGTGGAAAATGGTCCGTTTTCAAATGTTTTATTTTTGAACGTCAGTTCACATTTGTAGGTGGATCATCAGTGTTAGAGCTAAAATTAGCATGTTTAAAGTGATTTTCATGCTTCCAGGGGCTCGGGAAGTTAATTAAATACCATTTGGAGGCATTTAATGTTCGAGCAAAAACGGCTGATTTTCGACAAAAGAGATAACACCCCCCCATTACGTCATGCTTCAGAAATGTGGAAAATGGTCCGTTTTCAAATGTTTTATTTTTGAACGTCAGTTCACATTTGTAGGTGGATCATCAGTGTTAGAGCTAAAATTAGCATGTTTAAAGTGTTTTTCATGCTTCCAGGGGCTCGGGAAGTTAATTAAATACCATTTGGAGGCATTTAATGTTCGAGCAAAAACGGCTGATTTTCGACAAAAGAGATAACACCCCCCCATTACGTCATGCTTCAGAAATGTGGAAAATGGTCCGTTTTCAAATGTTTTATTTTTGAACGTCAGTTCACATTTGTAGGTGGATCATCAGTGTTAGAGCTAAAATTAGCATGTTTAAAGTGATTTTCATGCTTCCAGGGGCTCGGGAAGTTAATTAAATACCATTTGGAGGCATTTAATGTTCGAGCAAAAACGGCTGATTTTCGACAAAAGAGATAACACCCCCCATTACGTCATGCTTCAGAAATGTGGAAAATGGTCCGTTTTCAAATGTTTTATTTTTGAACGTCAGTTCACATTTGTAGGTGGATCATCAGTGTTAGAGCTAAAATTAGCATGTTTAAAGTGATTTTCATGCTTCCAGGGGCCCAAAACACAAGATTTATGGAATGGTTAAAAGTGCATGAAAATGGCCAATTTACTCACTCTGAGTTCTCAAAAAGGGTTTCTTCACCCCGGGAAGTTAATTAAATACCATTTGGAGGCATTTAATGTTCGAGCAAAAACGGCTGATTTTGGACAAAAGAGATAACACCCCCCCATTACGTCATGCTTCAGAAATGTGGAAAATGGTCCGTTTTCAAATGTTTTATTTTTGAACGTCAGTTCACATTTGTAGGTGGATCATCAGTGTTAGAGCTAAAATTAGCATGTTTAAAGTGATTTTCATGCTTCCAGGGGCTCGGGAAGTTAATTAAATACCATTTGGAGGCATTTAATGTTCGAGCAAAAACGGCTGATTTTCGACAAAAGAGATAACACCCCCCCATTACGTCATGCTTCAGAAATGTGGAAAATGGTCCGTTTTCAAATGTTTTATTTTTGAACGTCAGTTCACATTTGTAGGTGGATCATCAGTGTTAGAGCTAAAATTAGCATGTTTAAAGTGATTTTCATGCTTCCAGGGGCTCGGGAAGTGAAATAAATACCATTTGGAGGCATTTAATGTTCGAGCAAAAACGGCTGATTTTCGACAAAAGAGATAACACCCCCCCATTACGTCATGCTTCAGAAATGTGGAAAATGGTCCGTTTTCAAATGTTTTATTTTTGAACGTCAGTTCACATTTGTAGGTGGATCATCAGTGTTAGAGCTAAAATTAGCATGTTTAAAGTGATTTTCATGCTTCCAGGGGCCCAAAACACAAGATTTATGGAATGGTTAAAAGTGCATGAAAATGGCCAATTTACTCACTCTGAGTTCTCAAAAAGGGTTTCTTCACCCCGGGAAGTTAATTAAATACCATTTGGAGGCATTTAATGTTCGAGCAAAAACGGCTGATTTTCGACAAAAGAGATAACACCCCCCCATTACGTCATGCTTCAGAAATGTGGAAAATGGTCCGTTTTCAAATGTTTTATTTTTGAACGTCAGTTCACATTTGTAGGTGGATCATCAGTGTTAGAGCTAAAATTAGCATGTTTAAAGTGATTTTCATGCTTCCAGGGGCTCGGGAAGTTAATTAAATACCATTTGGAGGCATTTAATTTTCGAGCAAAAACGGCTGATTTTCGACAAAAGAGATAACACCCCCCCATTACGTCATGCTTCAGAAATGTGGAAAATGGTCCGTTTTCAAATGTTTTATTTTTGAACGTCAGTTCACATTTGTAGGTGGATCATCAGTGTTAGAGCTAAAATTAGCATGTTTAAAGTGATTTTCATGCTTCCAGGGGCCCAAAACACAAGATTTATGGAATGGTTAAAAGTGCATGAAAATGGCCAATTTACTCACTCTGAGTTCTCAAAAAGGGTTTCTTCACCCCGGGAAGTTAATTAAATACCATTTGGAGGCATTTAATGTTCGAGCAAAAACGGCTGATTTTCGACAAAAGAGATAACACCCCCCCATTACGTCATGCTTCAGAAATGTGGAAAATGGTCCGTTTTCAAATGTTTTATTTTTGAACGTCAGTTCACATTTGTAGGTGGATCATCAGTGTTAGAGCTAAAATTAGCATGTTTAAAGTGATTTTCATGCTTCCAGGGGCTCGGGAAGTTAATTAAATACCATTTGGAGGCATTTAATGTTCGAGCAAAAACGGCTGATTTTCGACAAAAGAGATAACACCCCCCATTACGTCATGCTTCAGAAATGTGGAAAATGGTCCGTTTTCAAATGTTTTATTTTTGAACGTCAGTTCACATTTGTAGGTGGATCATCAGTGTTAGAGCTAAAATTAGCATGTTTAAAGTGATTTTCATGCTTCCAGGGGCCCAAAACACAAGATTTATGGAATGGTTAAAAGTGCATGAAAATGGCCAATTTACTCACTCTGAGTTCTCAAAAAGGGTTTCTTCACCCCGGGAAGTTAATTAAATACCATTTGGAGGCATTTAATGTTCGAGCAAAAACGGCTGATTTTGGACAAAAGAGATAACACCCCCCCATTACGTCATGCTTCAGAAATGTGGAAAATGGTCCGTTTTCAAATGTTTTATTTTTGAACGTCAGTTCACATTTGTAGGTGGATCATCAGTGTTAGAGCTAAAATTTGCATGTTTAAAGTGATTTTCATGCTTCCAGGGGCTCGGGAAGTTAATTAAATACCATTTGGAGGCATTTAATGTTCGAGCAAAAACGGCTGATTTTCGACAAAAGAGATAACACCCCCCCATTACGTCATGCTTCAGAAATGTGGAAAATGGTCCGTTTTCAAATGTTTTATTTTTGAACGTCAGTTCACATTTGTAGGTGGATCATCAGTGTTAGAGCTAAAATTAGCATGTTTAAAGTGATTTTCATGCTTCCAGGGGCTCGGGAAGTGAAATAAATACCATTTGGAGGCATTTAATGTTCGAGCAAAAACGGCTGATTTTCGACAAAAGAGATAACACCCCCCCATTACGTCATGCTTCAGAAATGTGGAAAATGGTCCGTTTTCAAATGTTTTATTTTTGAACGTCAGTTCACATTTGTAGGTGGATCATCAGTGTTAGAGCTAAAATTAGCATGTTGAAAGTGATTTTCATGCTTCCAGGGGCTCGGGAAGTGAAATAAATACCATTTGGAGGCATTTAATGTTCGAGCAAAAACGGCTGATTTTCGACAAAAGAGATAACACCCCCCCATTACGTCATGCTTCAGAAATGTGGAAAATGGTCCGTTTTCAAATGTTTTATTTTTGAACGTCAGTTCACATTTGTAGGTGGATCATCAGTGTTAGAGCTAAAATTAGCATGTTTAAAGTGATTTTCATGCTTCCAGGGGCCCAAAACACAAGATTTATGGAATGGTTAAAAGTGCATGAAAATGGCCAATTTATTCACTCTGAGTTCTCAAAAAGGGTTTCTTCACCCCGGGAAGTTAATTAAATACCATTTGGAGGCATTTAATGTTCGAGCAAAAACGGCTGATTTTCGACAAAAGAGATAACACCCCCCCATTACGTCATGCTTCAGAAATGTGGAAAATGGTCCGTTTTCAAATGTTTTATTTTTGAACGTCAGTTCACATTCGTAGGTGGATCATCAGTGTTAGAGCTAAAATTAGCATGTTTAAAGTGATTTTCATGTTTCCAGGGGCTCGGGAAGTTAATTAAATACCATTTGGAGGCATTTAATGTTCGAGCAAAAACAGCTGATTTTCGACAAAAGAGATAACACCCCCCCATTACGTCATGCTTCAGAAATGTGGAAAATGGTCCGTTTTCAAAATGTTTTATTTTTGAACGTCAGTTCACATTTGTAGGTGGATCATCAGTGTTAGAGCTAAAATTAGCATGTTTAAAGTGATTTTCATGCTTCCAGGGGCTCGGGAAGTTAATTAAATACCATTTGGAGGCATTTAATGTTCGAGCAAAAACGGCTGATTTTCGACAAAAGAGATAACACCCCCCCATTACGTCATGCTTCAGAAATGTGGAAAATGGTCCGTTTTCAAATGTTTTATTTTTGAACGTCAGTTCACATTTGTAGGTGGATCATCAGTGTTAGAGCTAAAATTAGCATGTTTAAAGTGATTTTCATGCTTCCAGGGGCCCAAAACACAAGATTTATGGAATGGTTAAAAGTGCATGAAAATGGCCAATTTACTCACTCTGAGTTCTCAAAAAGGGTTTCTTCACCCCGGGAAGTTAATTAAATACCATTTGGAGGCATTTAATGTTCGAGCAAAAACGGCTGATTTTCGACAAAAGAGATAACACCCCCCCATTATGTCATGCTTCAGAAATGTGGAAAATGGTCCGTTTTCAAATGTTTTATTTTTGAACGTCAGTTCACATTTGTAGGTGGATCATCAGTGTTAGAGCTAAAATTAGCATGTTTAAAGTGATTTTCATGCTTCCAGGGGCTCGGGAAGTTAATTAAATACCATTTGGAGGCATTTAATGTTCGAGCAAAAACGGCTGATTTTCGACAAAAGAGATAACACCCCCCCATTACGTCATGCTTCAGAAATGTGGAAAATGGTCCGTTTTCAAATGTTTTATTTTTGAACGTCAGTTCACATTTGTAGGTGGATCATCAGTGTTAGAGCTAAAATTAGCATGTTTAAAGTGATTTTCATGCTTCCAGGGGCTCGGGAAGTTAATTAAATACCATTTGGAGGCATTTAATGTTCGAGCAAAAACGGCTGATTTTCGACAAAAGAGATAACACCCCCCCATTACGTCATGCTTCAGAAATGTGGAAAATGGTCCGTTTTCAAATGTTTTATTTTTGAACGTCAGTTCACATTTGTAGGTGGATCATCAGTGTTAGAGCTAAAATTAGCATGTTTAAAGTGATTTTCATGCTTCCAGGGGCCCAAAACACAAGATTTATGGAATGGTTAAAAGTGCATGAAAATGGCCAATTTACTCAGTCTGAGTTCTCAAAAAGGGTTTCTTCACCCCGGGAAGTTAATTAAATACCATTTGGAGGCATTTAATGTTCGAGCAAAAACGGCTGATTTTCGACAAAAGAGATAACACCCCCCATTACGTCATGCTTCAGAAATGTGGAAAATGGTCCATTTTCAAATGTTTTATTTTTGAACGTCAGTTCACATTTGTAGGTGGATCATCAGTGTTAGAGCTAAAATTAGCATGTTTAAAGTGATTTTCATGCTTCCAGGGGCTCGGGAAGTTAATTAAATACCATTTGGAGGCATTTAATGTTCGAGCAAAAACGGCTGATTTTCGACAAAAGAGATAACACCCCCCCATTACGTCATGCTTCAGAAATGTGGAAAATGGTCAGTTTTCAAATGTTTTATTTTTGAACGTCAGTTCACATTTGTAGGTGGATCATCAGTGTTAGAGCTAAAATTAGCATGTTTAAAGTGATTTTCATGCTTCCAGGGGCCCAAAACACAAGATTTATGGAATGGTTAAAAGTGCATGAAAATGGCCAATTTACTCACTCTGAGTTCTCAAAAAGGGTTTCTTCACCCCGGGAAGTTAATTAAATACCATTTGGAGGCATTTAATGTTCGAGCAAAAACGGCTGATTTTCGACAAAAGTGATAACACCCCCCCATTACGTCATGCTTCAGAAATGTGGAAAATGGTCCGTTTTCAAATGTTTTATTTTTGAACGTCAGTTCACATTTGTAGGTGGATCATCAGTGTTAGAGCTAAAATTAGCATGTTTAAAGTGATTTTCATGCTTCCAGGGGCTCGGGAAGTTAATTAAATACCATTTGGAGGCATTTAATGTTCGAGCAAAAACGGCTGATTTTCGACAAAAGAGATAACACCCCCCCATTACGTCATGCTTCAGAAATGTGGAAAATTGTCCGTTTTCAAATGTTTTATTTTTGAACGTCAGTTCACATTTGTAGGTGGATCATCAGTGTTAGAGCTAAAATTAGCATGTTTAAAGTGATTTTCATGCTTCCAGGGGCTCGGGAAGTTAATTAAATACCATTTGGAGGCATTTAATGTTCGAGCAAAAACGGCTGATTTTCGACAAAAGAGATAACACCCCCCCATTACGTCATGCTTCAGAAATGTGGAAAATGGTCCGTTTTCAAATGTTTTATTTTTGAACGTCAGTTCACATTTGTAGGTGGATCATCAGTGTTAGAGCTAAAATTAGCATGTTTAAAGTGATTTTCATGCTTCCAGGGGCCCAAAACACAAGATTTATGGAATGGTTAAAAGTGCATGAAAATGGCCAATTTACTCACTCTGAGTTCTCAAAAAGGGTTTCTTCACCCCGGGAAGTTAATTAAATACCATTTGGAGGCATTTAATGTTCGAGCAAAAACGGCTGATTTTCGACAAAAGAGATAACACCCCCCCATTACGTCATGCTTCAGAAATGTGGAAAATTGTCCGTTTTCAAATGTTTTATTTTTGAACGTCAGTTCACATTTGTAGGTGGATCATCAGTGTTAGAGCTAAAATTAGCATGTTTAAAGTGATTTTCATGCTTCCAGGGGCTCGGGAAGTTAATTAAATACCATTTGGAGGCATTTAATTTTCGAGCAAAAACGGCTGATTTTCGACAAAAGAGATAACACCCCCCCATTACGTCATGCTTCAGAAATGTGGAAAATGGTCCGTTTTCAAATGTTTTATTTTTGAACGTCAGTTCACATTTGTAGGTGGATCATCAGTGTTAGAGCTAAAATTAGCATGTTTAAAGTGATTTTCATGCTTCCAGGGGCCCAAAACACAAGATTTATGGAATGGTTAAAAGTGCATGAAAATGGCCAATTTACTCACTCTGAGTTCTCAAAAAGGGTTTCTTCACCCCGGGAAGTTAATTAAATACCATTTGGAGGCATTTAATGTTCGAGCAAAAACGGCTGATTTTTGACAAAAGAGATAACACCCCCCCATTACGTCATGCTTCAGAAATGTGGAAAATGGTCCGTTTTCAAATGTTTTATTTTTGAACGTCAGTTCACATTTGTAGGTGGATCATCAGTGTTAGAGCTAAAATTAGCATGTTTAAAGTGATTTTCATGCTTCCAGGGGCTCGGGAAGTTAATTAAATACCATTTGGAGGCATTTAATGTTCGAGCAAAAACGGCTGATTTTCGACAAAAGAGATAACACCCCCCATTACGTCATGCTTCAGAAATGTGGAAAATGGTCCGTTTTCAAATGTTTTATTTTTGAACGTCAGTTCACATTTGTAGGTGGATCATCAGTGTTAGAGCTAAAATTAGCATGTTTAAAGTGATTTTCATGCTTCCAGGGGCCCAAAACACAAGATTTATGGAATGGTTAAAAGTGCATGAAAATGGCCAATTTACTCACTCTGAGTTCTCAAAAAGGGTTTCTTCACCCCGGGAAGTTAATTAAATACCATTTGGAGGCATTTAATGTTCGAGCAAAAACGGCTGATTTTGGACAAAAGAGATAACACCCCCCCATTACGTCATGCTTCAGAAATGTGGAAAATGGTCCGTTTTCAAATGTTTTATTTTTGAACGTCAGTTCACATTTGTAGGTGGATCATCAGTGTTAGAGCTAAAATTAGCATGTTTAAAGTGATTTTCATGCTTCCAGGGGCTCGGGAAGTTAATTAAATACCATTTGGAGGCATTTAATGTTCGAGCAAAAACGGCTGATTTTCGACAAAAGAGATAACACCCCCCATTACGTCATGCTTCAGAAATGTGGAAAATGGTCCGTTTTCAAATGTTTTATTTTTGAACGTCAGTTCACATTTGTAGGTGGATCATCAGTGTTAGAGCTAAAATTAGCATGTTTAAAGTGATTTTCATGCTTCCAGGGGCTCGGGAAGTGAAATAAATACCATTTGGAGGCATTTAATGTTCGAGCAAAAACGGCTGATTTTCGACAAAAGAGATAACACCCCCCCATTACGTCATGCTTCAGAAATGTGGAAAATGGTCCGTTTTCAAATGTTTTATTTTTGAACGTCAGTTCACATTTGTAGGTGGATCATCAGTGTTAGAGCTAAAATTAGCATGTTTAAAGTGATTTTCATGCTTCCAGGGGCCCAAAACACAAGATTTATGGAATGGTTAAAAGTGCATGAAAATGGCCAATTTATTCACTCTGAGTTCTCAAAAAGGGTTTCTTCACCCCGGGAAGTTAATTAAATACCATTTGGAGGCAATTAATGTTCGAGCAAAAACGGCTGATTTTCGACAAAAGAGATAACACCCCCCCATTACGTCATGCTTCAGAAATGTGGAAAATGGTCCGTTTTCAAATGTTTTATTTTTGAACGTCAGTTCACATTTGTAGGTGGATCATCAGTGTTAGAGCTAAAATTAGCATGTTGAAAGTGATTTTCATGCTTCCAGGGGCTCGGGAAGTGAAATAAATACCATTTGGAGGCATTTAATGTTCGAGCAAAAACGGCTGATTTTCGACAAAAGAGATAACACCCCCCCATTACGTCATGCTTCAGAAATGTGGAAAATGGTCCGTTTTCAAATGTTTTATTTTTGAACGTCAGTTCACATTTGTAGGTGGATCATCAGTGTTAGAGCTAAAATTAGCATGTTTAAAGTGATTTTCATGCTTCCAGGGGCCCAAAACACAAGATTTATGGAATGGTTAAAAGTGCATGAAAATGGCCAATTTATTCACTCTGAGTTCTCAAAAAGGGTTTCTTCACCCCGGGAAGTTAATTAAATACCATTTGGAGGCATTTAATGTTCGAGCAAAAACGGCTGATTTTCGACAAAAGAGATAACACCCCCCCATTACGTCATGCTTCAGAAATGTGGAAAATGGTCCGTTTTCAAATGTTTTATTTTTGAACGTCAGTTCACATTTGTAGGTGGATCATCAGTGTTAGAGCTAAAATTAGCATGTTTAAAGTGATTTTCATGTTTCCAGGGGCTCGGGAAGTTAATTAAATACCATTTGGAGGCATTTAATGTTCGAGCAAAAACGGCATTTTCGACAAAAGAGATAACACCCCCCCATTACGTCATGCTTCAGAAATGTGGAAAATGGTCCGTTTTCAAATGTTTTATTTTTGAACGTCAGTTCACATTTGTAGGTGGATCATCAGTGTTAGAGCTAAAATTAGCATGTTTAAAGTGATTTTCATGCTTCCAGGGGCTCGGGAAGTTAATTAAATACCATTTGGAGGCATTTAATGTTCGAGCAAAAACGGCTGATTTTCGACAAAAGAGATAACACCCCCCATTACGTCATGCTTCAGAAATGTGGAAAATGGTCCGTTTTCAAATGTTTTATTTTTGAACGTCAGTTCACATTTGTAGGTGGATCATCAGTGTTAGAGCTAAAATTAGCATGTTTAAAGTGATTTTCATGCTTCCAGGGGCCCAAAACACAAGATTTATGGAATGGTTAAAAGTGCATGAAAATGGCCAATTTACTCAGTCTGAGTTCTCAAAAAGGGTTTCTTCACCCCGAAAAGTTAATTAAATACCATTTGGAGGCATTTAATGTTCGAGCAAAAACGGCTGATTTTCGACAAAAGAGATAACACCCCCCCATTACGTCATGCTTCAGAAATGTGGAAAATGGTCCATTTTCAAATGTTTTATTTTTGAACGTCAGTTCACATTTGTAGGTGGATCATCAGTGTTAGAGCTAAAATTAGCATGTTTAAAGTGATTTTCATGCTTCCAGGGGCTCGAGAAGTTAATTAAATACCATTTGGAGGCATTTAATGTTCGAGCAAAAACGGCTGATTTTCGACAAAAGAGATAACACCCCCCCATTACGTCATGCTTCAGAAATGTGGAAAATGGTCCGTTTTCAAATGTTTTATTTTTGAACGTCAGTTCACATTTGTAGGTGGATCATCAGTGTTAGAGCTAAAATTAGCATGTTTAAAGTGATTTTCATGCTTCCAGGGGCCCAAAACACAAGATTTATGGAATGGTTAAAAGTGCATGAAAATGGCCAATTTACTCACTCTGAGTTCTCAAAAAGGGTTTCTTCACCCCGGGAAGTTAATTAAATACCATTTGGAGGCATTTAATGTTCGAGCAAAAACGGCTGATTTTCGACAAAAGAGATAACACCCCCCCATTACGTCATGCTTCAGAAATGTGGAAAATGGTCCGTTTTCAAATGTTTTATTTTTGAACGTCAGTTCACATTTGTAGGTGGATCATCAGTGTTAGAGCTAAAATTAGCATGTTTAAAGTGATTTTCATGCTTCCAGGGGCTCGGGAAGTTAATTAAATACCATTTGGAGGCATTTAATGTTCGAGCAAAAACGGCTGATTTTCGACAAAAGAGATAACACCCCCCCATTACGTCATGCTTCAGAAATGTGGAAAATGGTCCGTTTTCAAATGTTTTATTTTTGAACGTCAGTTCACATTTGTAGGTGGATCATCAGTGTTAGAGCTAAAATTAGCATGTTTAAAGTGATTTTCATGCTTCCAGGGGCCCAAAACACAAGATTTATGGAATGGTTAAAAGTGCATGAAAATGGCCAATTTACTCACTCTGAGTTCTCAAAAAGGGTTTCTTCACCCCGGGAAGTTAATTAAATACCATTTGGAGGCATTTAATGTTCGAGCAAAAACGGCTGATTTTCGACAAACGAGATAACACCCCCCCATTACGTCATGCTTCAGAAATGTGGAAAATGGTCCGTTTTCAAATGTTTTATTTTTGAACGTCAGTTCACATTTGTAGGTGGATCATCAGTGTTAGAGCTAAAATTAGCATGTTTAAAGTGATTTTCATGCTTCCAGGGGCTCGGGAAGTTAATTAAATACCATTTGGAGGCATTTATTTTCGAGCAAAAACGGCTGATTTTCGACAAAAGAGATAACACCCCCCCATTACGTCATGCTTCAGAAATGTGGAAAATGGTCCGTTTTCAAATGTTTTATTTTTGAACGTCAGTTCACATTTGTAGGTGGATCATCAGTGTTAGAGCTAAAATTAGCATGTTTAAAGTGATTTTCATGCTTCCAGGGGCCCAAAACACAAGATTTATGGAATGGTTAAAAGTGCATGAAAATGGCCAATTTACTCACTCTGAGTTCTCAAAAAGGGTTTCTTCACCCCGGGAAGTTAATTAAATACCATTTGGAGGCATTTAATGTTCGAGCAAAAACGGCTGATTTTCGACAAAAGAGATAACACCCCCCCATTACGTCATGCTTCAGAAATGTGGAAAATGGTCCGTTTTCAAATGTTTTATTTTTGAACGTCAGTTCACATTTGTAGGTGGATCATCAGTGTTAGAGCTAAAATTAGCATGTTTAAAGTGATTTTCATGCTTCCAGGGGCTCGGGAAGTTAATTAAATACCATTTGGAGGCATTTAATGTTCGAGCAAAAACGGCTGATTTTGGACAAAAGAGATAACACCCCCCATTACGTCATGCTTCAGAAATGTGGAAAATGGTCCGTTTTCAAATGTTTTATTTTTGAACGTCAGTTCACATTTGTAGGTGGATCATCAGTGTTAGAGCTAAAATTAGCATGTTTAAAGTGATTTTCATGCTTCCAGGGGCCCAAAACACAAGATTTATGGAATGGTTAAAAGTGCATGAAAATGGCCAATTTACTCACTCTGAGTTCTCAAAAAGGGTTTCTTCACCCCGGGAAGTTAATTAAATACCATTTGGAGGCATTTAATGTTCGAGCAAAAACGGCTGATTTTCGACAAAAGAGATAACACCCCCCCATTACGTCATGCTTCAGAAATGTGGAAAATGGTCCGTTTTCAAATGTTTTATTTTTGAACGTCAGTTCACATTTGTAGGTGGATCATCAGTGTTAGAGCTAAAATTAGCATGTTTAAAGTGATTTTCATGCTTCCAGGGGCTCGGGAAGTTAATTAAATACCATTTGGAGGCATTTAATGTTCGAGCAAAAACGGCTGATTTTCGACAAAAGAGATAACACCCCCCCATTACGTCATGCTTCAGAAATGTGGAAAATGGTCCGTTTTCAAATGTTTTATTTTTGAACGTCAGTTCACATTTGTAGGTGGATCATCAGTGTTAGAGCTAAAATTAGCATGTTTAAAGTGATTTTCATGCTTCCAGGGGCTCGGGAAGTTAATTAAATACCATTTGGAGGCATTTAATGTTCGAGCAAAAACGGCTGATTTTCGACAAAAGAGATAACACCCCCCCATTAGGTCATGCTTCAGAAATGTGGAAAATGGTCCGTTTTCAAATGTTTTATTTTTGAACGTCAGTTCACATTTGTAGGTGGATCATCAGTGTTAGAGCTAAAATTAGCATGTTTAAAGTGATTTTCATGCTTCCAGGGGCCCAAAACACAAGATTTATGGAATGGTTAAAAGTGCATGAAAATGGCCAATTTACTCAGTCTGAGTTCTCAAAAAGGGTTTCTTCACCCCGGGAAGTTAATTAAATACCATTTGGAGGCATTTAATGTTCGAGCAAAAACGGCTGATTTTCGACAAAAGAGATAACACCCCCCCATTACGTCATGCTTCAGAAATGTGGAAAATGGTCCATTTTCAAATGTTTTATTTTTGAACGTCAGTTCACATTTGTAGGTGGATCATCAGTGTTAGAGCTAAAATTAGCATGTTTAAAGTGATTTTCATGCTTCCAGGGGCTCGAGAAGTTAATTAAATACCATTTGGAGGCATTTAATGTTCGAGCAAAAACGGCTGATTTTCGACAAAAGAGATAACACCCCCCCATTACGTCATGCTTCAGAAATGTGGAAAATGGTCCGTTTTCAAATGTTTTATTTTTGAACGTCAGTTCACATTTGTAGGTGGATCATCAGTGTTAGAGCTAAAATTAGCATGTTTAAAGTGATTTTCATGCTTCCAGGGGCCCAAAACACAAGATTTATGGAATGGTTAAAAGTGCATGAAAATGGCCAATTTACTCACTCTGAGTTCTCAAAAAGGGTTTCTTCACCCCGGGAAGTTAATTAAATACCATTTGGAGGCATTTAATGTTCGAGCAAAAACGGCTGATTTTCGACAAAAGAGATAACACCCCCCCATTACGTCATGCTTCAGAAATGTGGAAAATGGTCCGTTTTCAAATGTTTTATTTTTGAACGTCAGTTCACATTTGTAGGTGGATCATCAGTGTTAGAGCTAAAATTAGCATGTTTAAAGTGATTTTCATGCTTCCAGGGGCTCGGGAAGTTAATTAAATACCATTTGGAGGCATTTAATGTTCGAGCAAAAACGGCTGATTTTCGACAAAAGAGATAACACCCCCCCATTACGTCATGCTTCAGAAATGTGGAAAATGGTCCGTTTTCAAATGTTTTATTTTTGAACGTCAGTTCACATTTGTAGGTGGATCATCAGTGTTAGAGCTAAAATTAGCATGTTTAAAGTGATTTTCATGCTTCCAGGGGCCCAAAACACAAGATTTATGGAATGGTTAAAAGTGCATGAAAATGGCCAATTTACTCACTCTGAGTTCTCAAAAAGGGTTTCTTCACCCCGGGAAGTTAATTAAATACCATTTGGAGGCATTTAATGTTCGAGCAAAAACGGCTGATTTTCGACAAACGAGATAACACCCCCCCATTACGTCATGCTTCAGAAATGTGGAAAATGGTCCGTTTTCAAATGTTTTATTTTTGAACGTCAGTTCACATTTGTAGGTGGATCATCAGTGTTAGAGCTAAAATTAGCATGTTTAAAGTGATTTTCATGCTTCCAGGGGCTCGGGAAGTTAATTAAATACCATTTGGAGGCATTTATTTTCGAGCAAAAACGGCTGATTTTCGACAAAAGAGATAACACCCCCCCATTACGTCATGCTTCAGAAATGTGGAAAATGGTCCGTTTTCAAATGTTTTATTTTTGAACGTCAGTTCACATTTGTAGGTGGATCATCAGTGTTAGAGCTAAAATTAGCATGTTTAAAGTGATTTTCATGCTTCCAGGGGCCCAAAACACAAGATTTATGGAATGGTTAAAAGTGCATGAAAATGGCCAATTTACTCACTCTGAGTTCTCAAAAAGGGTTTCTTCACCCCGGGAAGTTAATTAAATACCATTTGGAGGCATTTAATGTTCGAGCAAAAACGGCTGATTTTCGACAAAAGAGATAACACCCCCCCATTACGTCATGCTTCAGAAATGTGGAAAATGGTCCGTTTTCAAATGTTTTATTTTTGAACGTCAGTTCACATTTGTAGGTGGATCATCAGTGTTAGAGCTAAAATTAGCATGTTTAAAGTGATTTTCATGCTTCCAGGGGCTCGGGAAGTTAATTAAATACCATTTGGAGGCATTTAATGTTCGAGCAAAAACGGCTGATTTTCGACAAAAGAGATAACACCCCCCATTACGTCATGCTTCAGAAATGTGGAAAATGGTCCGTTTTCAAATGTTTTATTTTTGAACGTCAGTTCACATTTGTAGGTGGATCATCAGTGTTAGAGCTAAAATTAGCATGTTTAAAGTGATTTTCATGCTTCCAGGGGCCCAAAACACAAGATTTATGGAATGGTTAAAAGTGCATGAAAATGGCCAATTTACTCACTCTGAGTTCTCAAAAAGGGTTTCTTCACCCCGGGAAGTTAATTAAATACCATTTGGAGGCATTTAATGTTCGAGCAAAAACGGCTGATTTTCGACAAAAGAGATAACACCCCCCCATTACGTCATGCTTCAGAAATGTGGAAAATGGTCCGTTTTCAAATGTTTTATTTTTGAACGTCAGTTCACATTTGTAGGTGGATCATCAGTGTTAGAGCTAAAATTAGCATGTTTAAAGTGATTTTCATGCTTCCAGGGGCTCGGGAAGTTAATTAAATACCATTTGGAGGCATTTAATGTTCGAGCAAAAACGGCTGATTTTCGACAAAAGAGATAACACCCCCCCATTACGTCATGCTTCAGAAATGTGGAAAATGGTCCGTTTTCAAATGTTTTATTTTTGAACGTCAGTTCACATTTGTAGGTGGATCATCAGTGTTAGAGCTAAAATTAGCATGTTTAAAGTGATTTTCATGCTTCCAGGGGCTCGGGAAGTTAATTAAATACCATTTGGAGGCATTTAATGTTCGAGCAAAAACGGCTGATTTTCGACAAAAGAGATAACACCCCCCCATTAGGTCATGCTTCAGAAATGTGGAAAATGGTCCGTTTTCAAATGTTTTATTTTTGAACGTCAGTTCACATTTGTAGGTGGATCATCAGTGTTAGAGCTAAAATTAGCATGTTTAAAGTGATTTTCATGCTTCCAGGGGCCCAAAACACAAGATTTATGGAATGGTTAAAAGTGCATGAAAATGGCCAATTTACTCAGTCTGAGTTCTCAAAAAGGGTTTCTTCACCCCGGGAAGTTAATTAAATACCATTTGGAGGCATTTAATGTTCGAGCAAAAACGGCTGATTTTCGACAAAAGAGATAACACCCCCCCATTACGTCATGCTTCAGAAATGTGGAAAATGGTCCATTTTCAAATGTTTTATTTTTGAACGTCAGTTCACATTTGTAGGTGGATCATCAGTGTTAGAGCTAAAATTAGCATGTTTAAAGTGATTTTCATGCTTCCAGGGGCTCGGGAAGTTAACTAAATACCATTTGGAGGCATTTAATGTTCGAGCAAAAACGGCTGATTTTCGACAAAAGAGATAACACCCCCCCATTACGTCATGCTTCAGAAATGTGGAAAATGGTCCGTTTTCAAATGTTTTATTTTTGAACGTCAGTTCACATTTGTAGGTGGATCATCAGTGTTAGAGCTAAAATTAGCATGTTTAAAGTGATTTTCATGCTTCCAGGGGCTCGGGAAGTTAATTAAATACCATTTGGAGGCATTTAATGTTCGAGCAAAAACGGCTGATTTTCGACAAAAGAGATAACACCCCCCCATTACGTCATGCTTCAGAAATGTGGAAAATGGTCCGTTTTCAAATGTTTTATTTTTGAACGTCAGTTCACATTTGTAGGTGGATCATCAGTGTTAGAGCTAAAATTAGCATGTTTAAAGTGATTTTCATGCTTCCAGGGGCCCAAAACACAAGATTTATGGAATGGTTAAAAGTGCATGAAAATGGCCAATTTACTCACTCTGAGTTCTCAAAAAGGGTTTCTTCACCCCGGGAAGTTAATTAAATACCATTTGGAGGCATTTAATGTTCGAGCAAAAACGGCTGATTTTCGACAAAAGAGATAACACCCCCCCATTACGTCATGCTTCAGAAATGTGGAAAATGGTCCGTTTTCAAATGTTTTATTTTTGAACATCAGTTCACATTTGTGGGTGGATCATCAGTGTTAGAGCTAAAATTAGCATGTTTAAAGTGATTTTCATGCTTCCAGGGGCTCGGGAAGTTAATTAAATACCATTTGGAGGCATTTAATTTTCGAGCAAAAACGGCTGATTTTCGACAAAAGAGATAACACCCCCCCATTACGTCATGCTTCAGAAATGTGGAAAATGGTCCGTTTTCAAATGTTTTATTTTTGAACGTCAGTTCACATTTGTAGGTGGATCATCAGTGTTAGAGCTAAAATTAGCATGTTTAAAGTGATTTTCATGCTTCCAGGGGCCCAAAACACAAGATTTATGGAATGGTTAAAAGTGCATGAAAATGGCCAATTTACTCACTCTGAGTTCTCAAAAAGGGTTTCTTCACCCCGGGAAGTTAATTAAATACCATTTGGAGGCATTTAATGTTCGAGCAAAAACGGCTGATTTTCGACAAAAGAGATAACACCCCCCCATTACGTCATGCTTCAGAAATGTGGAAAATGGTCCGTTTTCAAATGTTTTATTTTTGAACGTCAGTTCACATTTGTAGGTGGATCATCAGTGTTAGAGCTAAAATTAGCATGTTTAAAGTGATTTTCATGCTTCCAGGGGCTCGGGAAGTTAATTAAATACCATTTGGAGGCATTTAATGTTCGAGCAAAAACGGCTGATTTTCGACAAAAGAGATAACACCCCCCATTACGTCATGCTTCAGAAATGTGGAAAATGGTCCGTTTTCAAATGTTTTATTTTTGAACGTCAGTTCACATTTGTAGGTGGATCATCAGTGTTAGAGCTAAAATTAGCATGTTTAAAGTGATTTTCATGCTTCCAGGGGCCCAAAACACAAGATTTATGGAATGGTTAAAAGTGCATGAAAATGGCCAATTTACTCACTCTGAGTTCTCAAAAAGGGTTTCTTCACCCCGGGAAGTTAATTAAATACCATTTGGAAGCATTTAATGTTCGAGCAAAAACGGCTGATTTTGGACAAAAGAGATAACACCCCCCCATTACGTCATGCTTCAGAAATGTGGAAAATGGTCCGTTTTCAAATGTTTTATTTTTGAACGTCAGTTCACATTTGTAGGTGGATCATCAGTGTTAGAGCTAAAATTAGCATGTTTAAAGTGATTTTCATGCTTCCAGGGGCTCGGGAAGTTAATTAAATACCATTTGGAGGCATTTAATGTTCGAGCAAAAACGGCTGATTTTCGACAAAAGAGATAACACCCCCCCATTACGTCATGCTTCTGAAATGTGGAAAATGGTCCGTTTTCAAATGTTTTATTTTTGAACGTCAGTTCACATTTGTAGGTGGATCATCAGTGTTAGAGCTAAAATTAGCATGTTTAAAGTGATTTTCATGCTTCCAGGGGCTCGGGAAGTGAAATAAATACCATTTGGAGGCATTTAATGTTCGAGCAAAAACGGCTGATTTTCGACAAAAGAGATAACACCCCCCCATTACGTCATGCTTCAGAAATGTGGAAAATGGTCCGTTTTCAAATGTTTTATTTTTGAACGTCAGTTCACATTTGTAGGTGGATCATCAGTGTTAGAGCTAAAATTAGCATGTTTAAAGTGATTTTCATGCTTCCAGGGGCCCAAAACACAAGATTTATGGAATGGTTAAAAGTGCATGAAAATGGCCAATTTATTCACTCTGAGTTCTCAAAAAGGGTTTCTTCACCCCGGGAAGTTAATTAAATACCATTTGGAGGCATTTAATGTTCGAGCAAAAACGGCTGATTTTCGACAAAAGAGATAACACCCCCCCATTACGTCATGCTTCAGAAATGTGGAAAATGGTCCGTTTTCAAATGTTTTATTTTTGAACGTCAGTTCACATTTGTAGGTGGATCATCAGTGTTAGAGCTAAAATTAGCATGTTGAAAGTGATTTTCATGCTTCCAGGGGCTCGGGAAGTGAAATAAATACCATTTGGAGGCATTTAATGTTCGAGCAAAAACGGCTGATTTTCGACAAAAGAGATAACACCCCCCCATTACGTCATGCTTCAGAAATGTGGAAAATGGTCCGTTTTCAAATGTTTTATTTTTGAACGTCAGTTCACATTTGTAGGTGGATCATCAGTGTTAGAGCTAAAATTAGCATGTTTAAAGTGATTTTCATGCTTCCAGGGGCTCGGGAAGTTAATTAAATACCATTTGGAGGCATTTAATGTTCGAGCAAAAACGGCTGATTTTCGACAAAAGAGATAACACCCCCCCATTACGTCATGCTTCAGAAATGTGGAAAATGGTCCGTTTTCAAATGTTTTATTTTTGAACGTCAGTTCACATTTGTAGGTGGATCATCAGTGTTAGAGCTAAAATTAGCATGTTTAAAGTGATTTTCATGCTTCCAGGGGCCCAAAACACAAGATTTATGGAATGGTTAAAAGTGCATGAAAATGGCCAATTTACTCAGTCTGAGTTCTCAAAAAGGGTTTCTTCACCCCGGGAAGTTAATTAAATACCATTTGGAGGCATTTAATGTTCGAGCAAAAACGGCTGATTTTCGACAAAAGAGATAACACCCCCCCATTACGTCATGCTTCAGAAATGTGGAAAATGGTCCATTTTCAAATGTTTTATTTTTGAACGTCAGTTCACATTTGTAGGTGGATCATCAGTGTTAGAGCTAAAATTAGCATGTTTAAAGTGATTTTCATGCTTCCAGGGGCTCGGGAAGTTAATTAAATACCATTTGGAGGCATTTAATGTTCGAGCAAAAACGGCTGATTTTCGACAAAAGAGATAACACCCCCCCATTACGTCATGCTTCAGAAATGTGGAAAATGGTCCGTTTTCAAATGTTTTATTTTTGAACGTCAGTTCACATTTGTAGGTGGATCATCAGTGTTAGAGCTAAAATTAGCATGTTTAAAGTGATTTTCATGCTTCCAGGGGCCCAAAACACAAGATTTATGGAATGGTTAAAAGTGCATGAAAATGGCCAATTTACTCACTCTGAGTTCTCAAAAAGGGTTTCTTCACCCCGGGAAGTTAATTAAATACCATTTGGAGGCATTTAATGTTCGAGCAAAAACGGCTGATTTTCGACAAAAGAGATAACACCCCCCCATTACGTCATGCTTCAGAAATGTGGAAAATGGTCCGTTTTCAAATGTTTTATTTTTGAACGTCAGTTCACATTTGTAGGTGGATCATCAGTGTTAGAGCTAAAATTAGCATGTTTAAAGTGATTTTCATGCTTCCAGGGGCTCGGGAAGTTAATTAAATACCATTTGGAGGCATTTAATTTTCGAGCAAAAACGGCTGATTTTCGACAAAAGAGATAACACCCCCCCATTACGTCATGCTTCAGAAATGTGGAAAATGGTCCGTTTTCAAATGTTTTATTTTTGAACGTCAGTTCACATTTGTAGGTGGATCATCAGTGTTAGAGCTAAAATTAGCATGTTTAAAGTGATTTTCATGCTTCCAGGGGCCCAAAACACAAGATTTATGGAATGGTTAAAAGTGCATGAAAATGGCCAATTTACTCACTCTGAGTTCTCAAAAAGGGTTTCTTCACCCCGGGAAGTTAATTAAATACCATTTGGAGGCATTTAATGTTCGAGCAAAAACGGCTGATTTTCGACAAAAGAGATAACACCCCCCCATTACGTCATGCTTCAGAAATGTGGAAAATGGTCCGTTTTCAAATGTTTTATTTTTGAACGTCAGTTCACATTTGTAGGTGGATCATCAGTGTTAGAGCTAAAATTAGCATGTTTAAAGTGATTTTCATGCTTCCAGGGGCTCGGGAAGTTAATTAAATACCATTTGGAGGCATTTAATGTTCGAGCAAAAACGGCTGATTTTCGACAAAAGCGATAACACCCCCCATTACGTCATGCTTCAGAAATGTGGAAAATGGTCCGTTTTCAAATGTTTTATTTTTGAACGTCAGTTCACATTTGTAGGTGGATCATCAGTGTTAGAGCTAAAATTAGCATGTTTAAAGTGATTTTCATGCTTCCAGGGGCCCAAAACACAAGATTTATGGAATGGTTAAAAGTGCATGAAAATGGCCAATTTACTCACTCTGAGTTCTCAAAAAGGGTTTCTTCACCCCGGGAAGTTAATTAAATACCATTTGGAGGCATTTAATGTTCGAGCAAAAACGGCTGATTTTCGACAAAAGAGATAACACCCCCCCATTACGTCATGCTTCAGAAATGTGGAAAATGGTCCGTTTTCAAATGTTTTATTTTTGAACGTCAGTTCACATTTGTAGGTGGATCATCAGTGTTAGAGCTAAAATTAGCATGTTTAAAGTGATTTTCATGCTTCCAGGGGCTCGGGAAGTTAATTAAATACCATTTGGAGGCATTTAATGTTCGAGCAAAAACGGCTGATTTTCGACAAAAGAGATAACACCCCCCATTACGTCATGCTTCAGAAATGTGGAAAATGGTCCGTTTTCAAATGTTTTATTTTTGAACGTCAGTTCACATTTGTAGGTGGATCATCAGTGTTAGAGCTAAAATTAGCATGTTTAAAGTGATTTTCATGCTTCCAGGGGCCCAAAACACAAGATTTATGGAATGGTTAAAAGTGCATGAAAATGGCCAATTTACTCACTCTGAGTTCTCAAAAAGGGTTTCTTCACCCCGGGAAGTTAATTAAATACCATTTGGAGGCATTTAATGTTCGAGCAAAAACGGCTGATTTTGGACAAAAGAGATAACACCCCCCCATTACGTCATGCTTCAGAAATGTGGAAAATGGTCCGTTTTCAAATGTTTTATTTTTGAACGTCAGTTCACATTTGTAGGTGGATCATCAGTGTTAGAGCTAAAATTAGCATGTTTAAAGTGATTTTCATGCTTCCAGGGGCTCGGGAAGTTAATTAAATACCATTTGGAGGCATTTAATGTTCGAGCAAAAACGGCTGATTTTCGACAAAAGAGATAACACCCCCCCATTACGTCATGCTTCAGAAATGTGGAAAATGGTCCGTTTTCAAATGTTTTATTTTTGAACGTCAGTTCACATTTGTAGGTGGATCATCAGTGTTAGAGCTAAAATTAGCATGTTTAAAGTGATTTTCATGCTTCCAGGGGCTCGGGAAGTGAAATAAATACCATTTGGAGGCATTTAATGTTCGAGCAAAAACGGCTGATTTTCGACAAAAGAGATAACACCCCCCCATTACGTCATGCTTCAGAAATGTGGAAAATGGTCCGTTTTCAAATGTTTTATTTTTGAACGTCAGTTCACATTTGTAGGTGGATCATCAGTGTTAGAGCTAAAATTAGCATGTTTAAAGTGATTTTCATGCTTCCAGGGGCCCAAAACACAAGATTTATGGAATGGTTAAAAGTGCATGAAAATGGCCAATTTATTCACTCTGAGTTCTCAAAAAGGGTTTCTTCACCCCGGGAAGTTAATTAAATACCATTTGGAGGCATTTAATGTTCGAGCAAAAACGGCTGATTTTCGACAAAAGAGATAACACCCCCCCATTACGTCATGCTTCAGAAATGTGGAAAATGGTCCGTTTTCAAATGTTTTATTTTTGAACGTCAGTTCACATTTGTAGGTGGATCATCAGTGTTAGAGCTAAAATTAGCATGTTGAAAGTGATTTTCATGCTTCCAGGGGCTCGGGAAGTGAAATAAATACCATTTGGAGGCATTTAATGTTCGAGCAAAAACGGCTGATTTTCGACAAAAGAGATAACACCCCCCCATTACGTCATGCTTCAGAAATGTGGAAAATGGTCCGTTTTCAAATGTTTTATTTTTGAACGTCAGTTCACATTTGTAGGTGGATCATCAGTGTTAGAGCTAAAATTAGCATGTTTAAAGTGATTTTCATGCTTCCAGGGGCCCAAAACACAAGATTTATGGAATGGTTAAAAGTGCATGAAAATGGCCAATTTATTCACTCTGAGTTCTCAAAAAGGGTTTCTTCACCCCGGGAAGTTAATTAAATACCATTTGGAGGCATTTAATGTTCGAGCAAAAACGGCTGATTTTCGACAAAAGAGATAACACCCCCCCATTACGTCATGCTTCAGAAATGTGGAAAATGGTCCGTTTTCAAATGTTTTATTTTTGAACGTCAGTTCACATTTGTAGGTGGATCATCAGTGTTAGAGCTAAAATTAGCATGTTTAAAGTGATTTTCATGTTTCCAGGGGCTCGGGAAGTTAATTAAATACCATTTGGAGGCATTTAATGTTCGAGCAAAAACGGCTGATTTTCGACAAAAGAGATAACACCCCCCCATTACGTCATGCTTCAGAAATGTGGAAAATGGTCCGTTTTCAAATGTTTTATTTTTGAACGTCAGTTCACATTTGTAGGTGGATCATCAGTGTTAGAGCTAAAATTAGCATGTTTAAAGTGATTTTCATGCTTCCAGGGGCCCAAAACACAAGATTAATGGAATGGTTAAAAGTGCATGAAAATGGCCAATTTACTCACTCTGAGTTCTCCAAAAGGGTTTCTTCACCCCGGGAAGTTAATTAAATACCATTTGGAGGCATTTAATGTTCGAGCAAAAACGGCTGATTTTCGACAAAAGAGATAACACCCCCCCATTACGTCATGCTTCAGAAATGTGGAAAATGGTCCGTTTTCAAATGTTTTATTTTTGAACGTCAGTTCACATTTGTAGGTGGATCATCAGTGTTAGAGCTAAAATTAGCATGTTTAAAGTGATTTTCATGCTTCCAGGGGCTCGGGAAGTGAAATAAATACCATTTGGAGGCATTTAATGTTCGAGCAAAAACGGCTGATTTTCGACAAAAGAGATAACACCCCCCCATTACGTCATGCTTCAGAAATGTGGAAAATGGTCCGTTTTCAAATGTTTTATTTTTGAACGTCAGTTCACATTTGTAGGTGGATCATCAGTGTTAGAGCTAAAATTTGCATGTTTAAAGTGATTTTCATGCTTCCAGGGGCCCAAAACACAAGATTTATGGAATGGTTAAAAGTGCATGAAAATGGCCAATTTACTCACTCTGAGTTCTCAAAAAGGGTTTCTTCACCCCGGGAAGTTAATTAAATACCATTTGGAGGCATTTAATGTTCGAGCAAAAACGGCTGATTTTCGACAAAAGAGATAACACCCCCCCATTACGTCATGCTTCAGAAATGTGGAAAATGGTCCGTTTTCAAATGTTTTATTTTTGAACGTCAGTTCACATTTGTAGGTGGATCATCAGTGTTAGAGCTAAAATTAGCATGTTTAAAGTGATTTTCATGCTTCCAGGGGCTCGGGAAGTTAATTAAATACCATTTGGAGGCATTTAATGTTCGAGCAAAAACGGCTGATTTTCGACAAAAGAGATAACACCCCCCCATTACGTCATGCTTCAGAAATGTGGAAAATGGTCCGTTTTCAAATGTTTTATTTTTGAACGTCAGTTCACATTTGTAGGTGGATCATCAGTGTAAGAGCTAAAATTAGCATGTTTAAAGTGATTTTCATGCTTCCAGGGGCCCAAAACACAAGATTAATGGAATGGTTAAAAGTGCATGAAAATGGCCAATTTACTCACTCTGAGTTCTCAAAAAGGGTTTCTTCACCCCGGGAAGTTAATTAAATACCATTTGGAGGCATTTAATGTTCGAGCAAAAACGGCTGATTTTCGACAAAAGAGATAACACCCCCCATTACGTCATGCTTCAGAAATGTGGAAAATGGTCCGTTTTCAAATGTTTTATTTTTGAACGTCAGTTCACATTTGTAGGTGGATCATCAGTGTTAGAGCTAAAATTAGCATGTTTAAAGTGATTTTCATGCTTCCAGGGGCCCAAAACACAAGATTTATGGAATGGTTAAAAGTGCATGAAAATGGCCAATTTACTCACTCTGAGTTCTCAAAAAGGGTTTCTTCACCCCGGGAAGTTAATTAAATACCATTTGGAGGCATTTAATGTTCGAGCAAAAACGGCTGATTTTCGACAAAAGAGATAACACCCCCCCATTACGTCATCCTTCAGAAATGTGGAAAATGGTCCGTTTTCAAATGTTTTATTTTTGAACGTCAGTTAACATTTGTAGGTGGATCATCAGTGTTAGAGCTAAAATTAGCATGTTTAAAGTGATTTTCATGCTTCCAGGGGCCCAAAACACAAGATTTATGGAATGGTTAAAAGTGCATGAAAATGGCCAATTTACTCACTCTGAGTTCTCAAAAAGGGTTTCTTCACCCCGGGAAGTGAAATAAATACCATTTGGAGGCATTTAATGTTCGAGCAAAAACGGCTGATTTTCGACAAAAGAGATAAGACCCCCCCATTACGTCATGCTTCAGAAATGTGGAAAATGGTCCGTTTTCAAATGTTTTATTTTTGAACGTCAGTTCACATTTGTAGGTGGATCATCAGTGTTAGAGCTAAAATTAGCATGTTTAAAGTGATTTTCATGCTTCCAGGGGCTCGGGAAGTTAATTAAATACCATTTGGAGGCATTTAATGTTCGAGCAAAAACGGCTGATTTTCGACAAAAGAGATAACACCCCCCCATTACGTCATGCTTCAGAAATGTGGAAAATGGTCCGTTTTCAAATGTTTTATTTTTGAACGTCAGTTCACATTTGTAGGTGGATCATCAGTGTTAGAGCTAAAATCAGCATGTTTAAAGTGATTTTCATGCTTCCAGGGGCTCGGGAAGTGAAATAAATACCATTTGGAGGCATTTAATGTCCGAGCAAAAACGGCTGATTTTCGACAAAAGAGATAACACCCCCCCATTACGTCATGCTTCAGAAATGTGGAAAATGGTCCGTTTTCAAATGTTTTATTTTTGAACGTCAGTTCACATTTGTAGGTGGATCATCAGTGTTAGAGCTAAAATTAGCATGTTTAAAGTGATTTTCATTCTTCCAGGGGCCCAAAACACAAGATTTATGGAATGGTTAAAAGTGCATGAAAATGGCCAATTTACTCACTCTGAGTTCTCAAAAAGGGTTTCTTCACCCCGGGAAGTTAATTAAATACCATTTGGAGGCATTTAATGTTCGAGCAAAAACGGCTGATTTTCGACAAAAGAGATAACACCCCCCCATTACGTCATGCTTCAGAAATGTGGAAAATGGTCCGTTTTCAAATGTTTTATTTTTGAACGTCAGTTCACATTTGTAGGTGGATCATCAGTGTTAGAGCTAAAATTAGCATGTTTAAAGTGATTTTCATGCTTCCAGGGGCTCGGGAAGTTAATTAAATACCATTTGGAGGCATTTAATGTTCGAGCAAAAACGGCTGATTTTCGACAAAAGAGATAACACCCCCCCATTACGTCATGCTTCAGAAATGTGGAAAATGGTCCGTTTTCAAATGTTTTATTTTTGAACGTCAGTTCACATTTGTAGGTGGATCATCGGTGTTAGAGCTAAAATTAGCATGTTTAAAGTGATTTTCATGCTTCCAGGGGCCCAAAACACAAGATTTATGGAATGGTTAAAAGTGCATGAAAATGGCCAATTTACTCACTCTGAGTTCTCAAAAAGGGTTTCTTCACCCCGGGAAGTTAATTAAATACCATTTGGAGGCATTTAATGTTCGAGCAAAAACGGCTGATTTTCGACAAAAGAGATAACACCCCCCCATTACGTCATGCTTCAGAAATGTGGAAAATGGTCCGTTTTCAAATGTTTTATTTTTGAACGTCAGTTCACATTTGTAGGTGGATCATCAGTGTTAGAGCTAAAATTAGCATGTTTAAAGTGATTTTCATGCTTCCAGGGGCTCGGGAAGTTAATTAAATACCATTTGGAGGCGTTTAATGTTCGAGCAAAAACGGCTGATTTTCGACAAAAGAGGTAACACCCCCCCATTACGTCATGCTTCAGAAATGTGGAAAATGGTCCGTTTTCAAATGATTTATTTTTGAACGTCAGTTCACATTTGTAGGTGGATCATCAGTGTTAGAGCTAAAATTAGCATGTTTAAAGTGATTTTCATGCTTCCAGGGGCTCGGGAAGTTAATTAAATACCATTTGGAGGCATTTAATTTTCGAGCAAAAACGGCTGATTTTCGACAAAAGAGATAACACCCCCCCATTACGTCATGCTTCAGAAATGTGGAAAATGGTCCGTTTTCAAATGTTTTATTTTTGAACGTCAGTTCACATTTGTAGGTGGATCATCAGTGTTAGAGCTAAAATTAGCATGTTTAAAGTGATTTTCATGCTTCCAGGGGCTCGGGAAGTGAAATAAATACCATTTGGAGGCATTTAATGTTCGAGCAAAAACGGCTGATTTTCAACAAAAGAGATAACACCCCCCCATTACGTCATGCTTCAGAAATGTGGAAAATGGTCCGTTTTCAAATGTTTTATTTTTGAACGTCAGTTCACATTTGTAGGTGGATCATCAGTGTTAGAGCTAAAATTAGCATGTTTAAAGTGATTTTCATGCTTCCAGGGGCCCAAAACACAAGATTTATGGAATGGTTAAAAGTGCATGAAAATGGCCAATTTACTCACTCTGAGTTTTCAAAAAGGGTTTCTTCACCCCGGGAAGTTAATTAAATACCATTTGGAGGCATTTAATGTTCGAGCAAAAACTGCTGATTTTCGACAAAAGAGGTAACACCCCCCCATTACGTCATGCTTCAGAAATGTGGAAAATGGTCCGTTTTCAAATGTTTTATTTTTGAACGTCAGTTCACATTTGTAGGTGGATCATCAGTGTTAGAGCTAAAATTAGCATGTTTAAAGTGATTTTCATGCTTCCAGGGGCTCGGGAAGTTAATTAAATACCATTTGGAGGCATTTAATGTTCGAGCAAAAACGGCTGATTTTCGACAAAAGAGATAACACCCCCCCATTACGTCATGCTTCAGAAATGTGGAAAATGGTCCGTTTTCAAATGTTTTATTTTTGAACGTCAGTTCACATTTGTAGGTGGATCATCAGTGTTAGAGCTAAAATTAGCATGTTTAAAGTGATTTTCATGCTTCCAGGGGCTCGGGAAGTGAAATAAATACCATTTGGAGGCATTTAATGTTCGAGCAAAAACGGCTGATTTTCGACAAAAGAGATAACACCCCCCCATTACGTCATGCTTCAGAAATGTGGAAAATGGTCCGTTTTCAAATGTTTTATTTTTGAACGTCAGTTCACATTTGTAGGTGGATCATCAGTGTTAGAGCTAAAATTAGCATGTTTAAAGTGATTTTCATGCTTCCAGGGGCCCAAAACACAAGATTTATGGAATGGTTAAAAGTGCATGAAAATGGCCAATTTACTCACTCTGAGTTCTCAAAAAGGGTTTCTTCACCCCGGGAAGTTAATTAAATACCATTTGGAGGCATTTAATGTTCGAGCAAAAACTGCTGATTTTCGACAAAAGAGATAACACCACCCATTACGTCATGCTTCAGAAATGTGGAAAATGGTCCGTTTTCAAATGATTTATTTTTGAACGTCAGTTCACATTTGTAGGTGGATCATCAGTGTTAGAGCTAAATTTAACATGTTTAAAGTGATTTTCATGCTTCCAGGGGCTCGGGAAGTTAATTAAATACCATTTGGAGGCGTTTAATGTTCGAGCAAAAACGGCTGATTTTCGACAAAAGAGATAACACCCCCCCATTACGTCATGCTTCAGAAATGTGGAAAATGGTCCGTTTTCAAATGTTTTATTTTTGAACGTCAGTTCACATTTGTAGGTGGATCATCAGTGTTAGAGTTAAAATTAGCATGTTTAAAGTGATTTTCATGCTTCCAGGGGCCCAAAACACAAGATTAATGGAATGGTTAAAAGTGCATGAAAATGGCCAATTTACTCACTCTGAGTTCTCAAAAAGGGTTTCTTCACCCCAGGAAGTTAATTAAATACCATTTGGAGGCATTTAATGTTCGAGCAAAAACGGCTGATTTTCGACAAAAGAGATAACACCCTCCCATTACGTCATGCTTCAGAAATGTGGAAAATGGTCCGTTTTCAAATGTTTTGTTTTTGAACGTCAGTTCACATTTGTAGGTGGATCATCAGTGTTAGAGCTAAAATTAGCATGTTTAAAGTGATTTTCATGCTTCCAGGGGCTCGGGAAGTGAAATAAATACCATTTGGAGGCATTTAATGTTCGAGCAAAAACGGCTGATTTTCGACAAAAGAGATAACACCCCCCCATTACGTCATGCTTCAGAAATGTGGAAAATGGTCCGTTTTCAAATGTTTTATTTTTGAACGTCAGTTCACATTTGTAGGTGGATCATCAGTGTTAGAGCTAAAATTAGCATGTTTAAAGTGATTTTCATGCTTCCAGGGGCCCAAAACACAAGATTTATGGAATGGTTAAAAGTGCATGAAAATGGCCAATTTACTCACTCTGAGTTCTCAAAAAGGGTTTCTTCACCCCGGGAAGTTAATTAAATACCATTTGGAGGCATTTAATGTTCGAGCAAAAACGGCTGATTTTCGACAAAAGAGATAACACCCCCCCATTACGTCATGCTTCAGAAATGTGGAAAATGGTCCGTTTTCAAATGTTTTATTTTTGAACGTCAGTTCACATTTGTAGGTGGATCATCAGTGTTAGAGCTAAAATTAGCATGTTTAAAGTGATTTTCATGCTTCCAGGGGCTCGGGAAGTTAATTAAATACCATTTGGAGGCATTTAATGTTCGAGCAAAAACGGCTGATTTTCGACAAAAGAGATAACACCCCCCCATTACGTCATGCTTCAGAAATGTGGAAAATGGTCCGTTTTCAAATGTTTTATTTTTGAACGTCAGTTCACATTTGTAGGTGGATCATCAGTGTTAGAGCTAAAATTAGCATGTTTAAAGTGATTTTCATGCTTCCAGGGGCTCGGGAAGTTAATTAAATACCATTTGGAGGCATTTAATGTTCGAGCAAAAACGGCTGATTTTCGACAAAAGAGATAACACCCCCCCATTACGTCATGCTTCAGAAATGTGGAAAATGGTCCGTTTTCAAATGTTTTATTTTTGAACGTCAGTTCACATTTGTAGGTGGATCATCAGTGTTAGAGCTAAAATTAGCATGTTTAAAGTGATTTTCATGCTTCCAGGGGCTCGGGAAGTGAAATAAATACCATTTGGAGGCATTTAATGTTCGAGCAAAAACGGCTGATTTTCGACAAAAGAGATAACACCCCCCCATTACGTCATGCTTCAGAAATGTGGAAAATGATCCGTTTTCAAATGTTTTATTTTTGAACGTCAGTTCACATTTGTAGGTGGATCATCAGTGTTAGAGCTAAAATTAGCATGTTTAAAGTGATTTTCATGCTTCCAGGGGCCCAAAACACAAGATTTATGGAATGGTTAAAAGTGCATGAAAATGGCCAATTTACTCACTCTGAGTTCTCAAAAAGGGTTTCTTCACCCCGGGAAGTTAATTAAATACCATTTGGAGGCATTTAATGTTCGAGCAAAAACGGCTGATTTTCGACAAAAGAGATAACACCCCCCCATTACGTCATGCTTCAGAAATGTGGAAAATGGTCCGTTTTCAAATGTTTTATTTTTGAACGTCAGTTCACATTTGTAGGTGGATCATCAGTGTTAGAGCTAAAATTAGCATGTTTAAAGTGATTTTCATGCTTCCAGGGGCTCGGGAAGTTAATTAAATACCATTTGGAGGCATTTAATGTTCGAGCAAAAACGGCTGATTTTCGACAAAAGAGATAACACCCCCCCATTACGTCATGCTTCAGAAATGTGGAAAATGGTCCGTTTTCAAATGTTTTATTTTTGAACGTCAGTTCACATTTGTAGGTGGATCATCAGTGTTAGAGCTAAAATTAGCATGTTTAAAGTGATTTTCATGCTTCCAGGGGCCCAAAACACAAGATTTATGGAATGGTTAAAAGTGCATGAAAATGGCCAATTTACTCACTCTGAGTTCTCAAAAAGGGTTTCTTCACCCCGGGAAGTTAATTAAATACCATTTGGAGGCATTTAATGTTCGAGCAAAAACGGCTGATTTTCGACAAAAGAGATAACACCCCCCCATTACGTCATGCTTCAGAAATGTGGAAAATGGTCCGTTTTCAAATGTTTTATTTTTGAACGTCAGTTCACATTTGTAGGTGGATCATCAGTGTTAGAGCTAAAATTAGCATGTTTAAAGTGATTTTCATGCTTCCAGGGGCTCGGGAAGTTAATTAAATACCATTTGGAGGCGTTTAATGTTCGAGCAAAAACGGCTGATTTTCGCCAAAAGAGATAACACCCCCCCATTACGTCATGCTTCAGAAATGTGGAAAATGGTCCGTTTTCAAATGTTTTATTTTTGAACGTCAGTTCACATTTGTAGGTGGATCATCAGTGTTAGAGCTAAAATTAGCATGTTTAAAGTGATTTTCATGCTTCCAGGGGCTCGGGAAGTTAATTAAATACCATTTGGAGGCATTTAATGTTCGAGCAAAAACGGCTGATTTTCGACAAAAGAGATAACACCCCCACATTACGTCATGCTTCAGAAATGTGGAAAATGGTCCGTTTTCAAATGTTTTATTTTTGAACGTCAGTTCACATTTGTAGGTGGATCATCAGTGTTAGAGCTAAAATTAGCATGTTTAAAGTGATTTTCATGCTTCCAGGGGCTCGGGAAGTGAAATAAATACCATTTGGAGGCATTTAATGTTCGAGCAAAAACGGCTGATTTTCGACAAAAGAGATAACACCCCCCCCATTACGTCATGCTTCAGAAATGTTGAAAATGGTCCGTTTTCAAATGTTTTATTTTTAAACGTCAGTTCACATTTGTAGGTGGATCATCAGTGTTAGAGCTAAAATTAGCATGTTTAAAGTGATTTTCATGCTTCCAGGGGCCCAAAACACAAGATTTATGGAATGGTTAAAAGTGCATGAAAATGGCCAATTTACTCACTCTGAGTTCTCAAAAAGGGTTTCTTCACCCCGGGAAGTTAATTAAATACCATTTGGAGGCATTTAATGTTCGAGCAAAAACGGCTGATTTTCGACAAAAGAGATAACACCCCCCCATTACGTCATGCTTCAGAAATGTGGAAAATGATCCGTTTTCAAATGTTTTATTTTTGAACGTCAGTTCACATTTGTAGGTGGATCATCAGTGTTAGAGCTAAAATTAGCATGTTTAAAGTGATTTTCATGCTTCCAGGGGCTCGGGAAGTTAATTAAATACCATTTGGAGGCATTTAATGTTCGAGCAAAAACGGCTGATTTTCGACAAAAGAGATAACACCCCCCCATTACGTCATGCTTCAGAAATGTGGAAAATGGTCCGTTTTCAAATGTTTTATTTTTGAACGTCAGTTCACATTTGTAGGTGGATCATCAGTGTTAGAGCTAAAATTAACATGTTTAAAGTGATTTTCATGCTTCCAGGGGCCCAAAACACAAGATTTATGGAATGGTTAAAAGTGCATGAAAATGGCCAATTTACTCACTCTGAGTTCTCAAAAAGGGTTTCTTCACCCCGGTAAGTTAATTAAATACCATTTGGAGGCATTTAATGTTCGAGCAAAAACGGCTGATTTTCGACAAAAGAGATAACACCCCCCCATTACGTCATGCTTCAGAAATGTGGAAAATGGTCCGTTTTCAAATGTTTTATTTTTGAACGTCAGTTCACATTTGTAGGTGGATCATCAGTGTTAGAGCTAAAATTAGCATGTTTAAAGTGATTTTCATGCTTCCAGGGGCTCGGGAAGTTAATTAAATACCATTTGGAGGCATTTAATGTTCGAGCAAAAACGGCTGATTTTCGACAAAAGAGATAACACCCCCCCATTACGTCATGCTTCAGAAATGTGGAAAATGGTCCGTTTTCAAATGTTTTATTTTTGAACGTCAGTTCACATTTGTAGGTGGATCATCAGTGTTAGAGCTAAAAATAGCATGTTTAAAGTGATTTTCATGCTTCCAGGGGCTCGGGAAGTTAATTAAATACCATTTGGAGGCATTTAATGTTCGAGCAAAAACGGCTGATTTTCGACAAAAGAGATAACACCCCCCCATTACGTCATGCTTCAGAAATGTGGAAAATGGTCCGTTTTCAAATGTTTTATTTTTGAACGTCAGTTCACATTTGCAGGTGGATCATCAGTGTTAGAGCTAAAATTAGCATGTTTAAAGTGATTTTCATGCTTCCAGGGGCTCGGGAAGTTAATTAAATACCATTTGGAGGCATTTAATGTTCGAGCAAAAACGGCTGATTTTCGACAAAAGAGATAACACCCCCACATTACGTCATGCTTCAGAAATGTGGAAAATGGTCCGTTTTCAAATGTTTTATTTTTGAACGTCAGTTCACATTTGTAGGTGGATCATCAGTGTTAGAGCTAAAATTAGCATGTTTAAAGTGATTTTCATGCTTCCAGGGGCTCGGGAAGTGAAATAAATACCATTTGGAGGCATTTAATGTTCGAGCAAAAACGGCTGATTTTCGACAAAAGAGATAACACCACCCCCATTACGTCATGCTTCAGAAATGTGGAAAATGGTCCGTTTTCAAATGTTTTATTTTTGAACGTCAGTTCACATTTGTAGGTGGATCATCAGTGTTAGAGCTAAAATTAGCATGTTTAAAGTGATTTTCATGCTTCCAGGGGCCCAAAACACAAGATTTATGGAATGGTTAAAAGTGCATGAAAATGGCCAATTTACTCACTCTGAGTTCTCAAAAAGGGTTTCTTCACCCCGGGAAGTTAATTAAATACCATTTGGAGGCATTTAATGTTCGAGCAAAAACGGCTGATTTTCGACAAAAGAGATAACACCCCCCCATTACGTCATGCTTCAGAAATGTGGAAAATTATCCGTTTTCAAATGTTTTATTTTTGAACGTCAGTTCACATTTGTAGGTGGATCATCAGTGTTAGAGCTAAAATTAGCATGTTTAAAGTGATTTTCATGCTTCCAGGGGCTCGGGAAGTTAATTAAATACCATTTGGAGGCATTTAATGTTCGAGCAAAAACGGCTGATTTTCGACAAAAGAGATAACACCCCCCCATTACGTCATGCTTCAGAAATGTGGAAAATGGTCCGTTTTCAAATGTTTTATTTTTGAACGTCAGTTCACATTTGTAGGTGGATCATCAGTGTTAGAGCTAAAATTAACATGTTTAAAGTGATTTTCATGCTTCCAGGGGCCCAAAACACAAGATTTATGGAATGGTTAAAAGTGCATGAAAATGGCCAATTTACTCACTCTGAGTTCTCAAAAAGGGTTTCTTCACCCCGGTAAGTTAATTAAATACCATTTGGAGGCATTTAATGTTCGAGCAAAAACGGCTGATTTTCGACAAAAGAGATAACACCCCCCCATTACGTCATGCTTCAGAAATGTGGAAAATGGTCCGTTTTCAAATGTTTTATTTTTGAACGTCAGTTCACATTTGTAGGTGGATCATCAGTGTTAGAGCTAAAATTAGCATGTTTAAAGTGATTTTCATGCTTCCAGGGGCTCGGGAAGTTAATTAAATACCATTTGGAGGCATTTAATGTTCGAGCAAAAACGGCTGATTTTCGACAAAAGAGATAACACCCCCCCATTACGTCATGCTTCAGAAATGTGGAAAATGGTCCGTTTTCAAATGTTTTATTTTTGAACGTCAGTTCACATTTGTAGGTGGATCATCAGTGTTAGAGCTAAAAATAGCATGTTTAAAGTGATTTTCATGCTTCCAGGGGCTCGGGAAGTTAATTAAATACCATTTGGAGGCATTTAATGTTCGAGCAAAAACGGCTGATTTTCGACAAAAGAGATAACACCCCCCCATTACGTCATGCTTCAGAAATGTGGAAAATGGTCCGTTTTCAAATGTTTTATTTTTGAACGTCAGTTCACATTTGCAGGTGGATCATCAGTGTTAGAGCTAAAATTAGCATGTCTAAAGTGATTTTCATGCTTCCAGGGGCTCGGGAAGTGAAATAAATACCATTTGGAGGCATTTAATGTTCGAGCAAAAACGGCTGATTTTCAACAAAAGAGATAACACCCCCCCATTACGTCATGCTTCAGAAATGTGGAAAATGGTCCGTTTTCAAATGTTTTATTTTTGAACGTCAGTTCACATTTGTAGGTATATCATCAGTGTTAGAGCTAAAATTAGCATGTTTAAAGTGATTTTCATGCTTCCAGGGGCCCAAAAAACAAGATTTATGGAATGGTTAAAAGTGCATGAAAATGGCCAATTTACTCACTCTGAGTTCTCAAAAAGGGTTTCTTCACCCCGGGAAGTTAATTAAATACCATTTGGAGGCATTTAATGTTCGAGCAAAAACGGCTGATTTTCGACAAAAGAGATAACACCCCCCATTACGTCATGCTTCAGAAATGTGGAAAATGGTCCGTTTTCAAATGTTTTATTTTTGAACGTCAGTTCACATTTGTAGGTGGATCATCAGTGTTAGAGCTAAAATTAGCATGCTTAAAGTGATTTTCATGCTTCCAGGGGCTCGGGAAGTTAATTAAATACCATTTGGAGGCATTTAATGTTCGAGCAAAAACGGCTGATTTTCGACAAAAGAGATAACACCCCCCCATTACGTCATGCTTCAGAAATGTGGAAAATGGTCCGTTTTCAAATGTTTTATTTTTGAACGTTAGTTCACATTTGTAGGTGGATCATCAGTGTTAGAGCTAAAATTAGCATGTTTAAAGTGATTTTCATGCTTCCAGGGGCCCAAAACACAAGATTTATGGAATGGTTAAAAGTGCATGAAAATGGCCAATTTACTCACTCTGAGTTCTCAAAAAGGGTTTCTTCACCCCGGGAAGTTAATTAAATACCATTTGGAGGCATTTAATGTTCGAGCAAAAACTGCTGATTTTCGACAAAAGAGATAACACCCCCCCATTACGTCATGCTTCAGAAATGTGGAAAATGGTCCGTTTTCAAATGTTTTATTTTTGAACGTCAGTTCACATTTGTAGGTGGATCATCAGTGTTAGAGCTAAAATTAACATGTTTAAAGTGATTTTCATGCTTCCAGGGGCTCGGGAAGTTAATTAAATACCATTTGGAGGCGTTTAATGTTCGAGCAAAAACGGCTGATTTTCGACAAAAGAGATAACACCCCCCCATTACGTCATGCTTCAGAAATGTGGAAAATGGTCCGTTTTCAAATGTTTTATTTTTGAACGTCAGTTCACATTTGTAGGTGGATCATCAGTGTTAGAGTTAAAATTAGCATGTTTAAAGTGATTTTCATGCTTCCAGGGGCCCAAAACACAAGATTAATGGAATGGTTAAAAGTGCATGAAAATGGCCAATTTACTCACTCTGAGTTCTCAAAAAGGGTTTCTTCACCCCAGGAAGTTAATTAAATACCATTTGGAGGCATTTAATGTTCGAGCAAAAATGGCTGATTTTCGACAAAAGAGATAACACCCCCCCATTACGTCATGCTTCAGAAATGTGGAAAATGGTCCGTTTTCAAATGTTTTATTTTTGAACGTCAGTTCACATTTGTAGGTGGATCATCAGTGTTAGAGCTAAAATTAGCATGTTTAAAGTGATTTTCATGCTTCCAGGGGCTCGGGAAGTTAATTAAATACCATTTGGAGGCATTTAATGTTCGAGCAAAAACGGCTGATTTTCGACAAAAGAGATAACACCCCCCCATTACGTCATGCTTCAGAAATGTGGAAAATGGTCAGTTTTCAAATGTTTTATTTTTGAACGTCAGTTCACATTTGTAGGTGGATCATCAGTGTTAGAGCTAAAATTAGCATGTTTAAAGTGATTTTCATGCTTCCAGGGGCTCGGGAAGTTAATTAAATACCATTTGGAGGCATTTAATGTTCGAGCAAAAACGGCTGATTTTCGACAAAAGAGATAACACCCCCCCATTACGTCATGCTTCAGAAATGTGGAAAATGGTCCGTTTTCAAATGTTTTATTTTTGAACGTCAGTTCACATTTGTAGGTGGATCATCAGTGTTAGAGCTAAAATTAGCATGTTTAAAGTGATTTTCATGCTTCCAGGGGCTCGGGAAGTGAAATAAATACCATTTGGAGGCATTTAATGTTCGAGCAAAAACGGCTGATTTTCAACAAAAGAGATAACACCCCCCCATTACGTCATGCTTCAGAAATGTGGAAAATGGTCCGTTTTCAAATGTTTTATTTTTGAACGTCAGTTCACATTTGTAGGTGGATCATCAGTGTTAGAGCTAAAATTAGCATGTTTAAAGTGATTTTCATGCTTCCAGGGGCCCAAAACACAAGATTTATGGAATGGTTAAAAGTGCATGAAAATGGCCAATTTACTCACTCTGAGTTCTCAAAAAGGGTTTCTTCACCCCGGGAAGTTAATTAAATACCATTTGGAGGCATTTAATGTTCGAGCAAAAACGGCTGATTTTCGACAAAAGAGATAACACCCCCCCATTACGTCATGCTTCAGAAATGTGGAAAATGGTCCGTTTTCAAATGTTTTATTTTTGAACGTCAGTTCACATTTGTAGGTGGATCATCAGTGTTAGAGCTAAAATTAGCATGTTTAAAGTGATTTTCATGCTTCCAGGGGCTCGGGAAGTGAAATAAATACCATTTGGAGGCATTTAATGTTCGAGCAAAAACGGCTGATTTTCAACAAAAGAGATAACACCCCCCCCATTACGTCATGCTTCAGAAATGTGGAAAATGGTCCGTTTTCAAATGTTTTATTTTTGAACGTCAGTTCACATTTGTAGGTGGATCATCAGTGTTAGAGCTAAAATTAGCATGTTTAAAGTGATTTTCATGCTTCCAGTGGCCCAAAACACAAGATTTATGGAATGGTTAAAAGTGCATGAAAATGGCCAATTTACTCACTCTGAGTTCTCAAAAAGGGTTTCTTCACCCCGGGAAGTTAATTAAATACCATTTGGAGGCATTTAATGTTCGAGCAAAAACGGCTGATTTTCGACAAAAGAGATAACACCCCCCCATTACGTCATGCTTCAGAAATGTGGAAAATGGTCCGTTTTCAAATGTTTTATTTTTGAACGTCAGTTCACATTTGTAGGTGGATCATCAGTGTTAGAGCTAAAATTAGCATGTTTAAAGTGATTTTCATGCTTCCAGGGGCTCGGGAAGTTAATTAAATACCATTTGGAGGCATTTAATGTTCGAGCAAAAACGGCTGATTTTCGACAAAAGAGATAACACCCCCCCATTACGTCATGCTTCAGAAATGTGGAAAATGGTCCGTTTTCAAATGTTTTATTTTTGAACGTCAGTTCACATTTGTAGGTGGATCATCAGTGTTAGAGCTAAAATTAGCATGTTTAAAGTGATTTTCATGCTTCCAGGGGCCCAAAACACAAGATTTATGGAATGGTTAAAAGTGCATGAAAATGGCCAATTTACTCACTCTGAGTTCTCAAAAAGGGTTTCTTCACCCCGGGAAGTTAATTAAATACCATTTGGAGGCATTTAATGTTCGAGCAAAAACTGCTGATTTTCGACAAAAGAGATAACACCCCCCCATTACGTCATGCTTCAGAAATGTGGAAAATGGTCCGTTTTCAAATGTTTTATTTTTGAACGTCAGTTCACATTTGTAGGTGGATCATCAGTGTTAGAGCTAAAATTAGCATGTTTAAAGTGATTTTCATGCTTCCAGGGGCTCGGGAAGTTAATTAAATACCATTTGGAGGCGTTTAATGTTCGAGCAAAAACGGCTGATTTTCGACAAAAGAGATAACACCCCCCCATTACGTCATGCTTCAGAAATGTGGAAAATGGTCCGTTTTCAAATGTTTTATTTTTGAACGTCAGTTCACATTTGTAGGTGGATCATCAGTGTTAGAGCTAAAATTAGCATGTTTAAAGTGATTTTCATGCTTCCAGGGGCCCAAAACACAAGATTAATGGAATGGTTAAAAGTGCATGAAAATGGCCAATTTACTCACTCTGAGTTCTCAAAAAGGGTTTCTTCACCCCGGGAAGTTAATTAAATACCATTTGGAGGCATTTAATGTTCGAGCAAAAACGGCTGATTTTCGACAAAAGAGATAACACCCCCCCATTACGTCATGCTTCAGAAATGTGGAAAATGGTCCGTTTTCAAATGTTTTATTTTTGAACGTCAGTTCACATTTGTAGGTGGATCATCAGTGTTAGAGCTAAAATTAGCATGTTTAAAGTGATTTTCATGCTTCCAGGGGCTCGGGAAGTGAAATAAATACCATTTGGAGGCATTTAATGTTCGAGCAAAAACGGCTGATTTTCGACAAAAGAGATAACACCCCCCCATTACGTCATGCTTCAGAAATGTGGAAAATGGTCCGTTTTCAAATGTTTTATTTTTGAACGTCAGTTCACATTTGTAGGTGGATCATCAGTGTTAGAGCTAAAATTAGCATGTTTAAAGTGATTTTCATGCTTCCAGGGGCCCAAAACACAAGATTTATGGAATGGTTAAAAGTGCATGAAAATGGCCAATTTACTCACTCTGAGTTCTCAAAAAGGGTTTCTTCACCCCGGGAAGTTAATTAAATACCATTTGGAGGCATTTAATGTTCGAGCAAAAACGGCTGATTTTCGACAAAAGAGATAACACCCCCCCATTACGTCATGCTTCAGAAATGTGGAAAATGATCCGTTTTCAAATGTTTTATTTTTGAACGTCAGTTCACATTTGTAGGTGGATCATCAGTGTTAGAGCTAAAATTAGCATGTTTAAAGTGATTTTCATGCTTCCAGGGGCTCGGGAAGTTAATTAAATACCATTTGGAGGCATTTAATGTTCGAGCAAAAACGGCTGATTTTCGACAAAAGAGATAACACCCCCCCATTACGTCATGCTTCAGAAATGTGGAAAATGGTCCGTTTTCAAATGTTTTATTTTTGAACGTCAGTTCACATTTGTAGGTGGATCATCAGTGTTAGAGCTAAAATTAACATGTTTAAAGTGATTTTCATGCTTCCAGGGGCTCGGGAAGTTAATTAAATACCATTTGGAGGCATTTAATGTTCGAGCAAAAACGGCTGATTTTCGACAAAAGAGATAACACCCCCCATTACGTCATGCTTCAGAAATGTGGAAAATGGTCCGTTTTCAAATGTTTTATTTTTGAACGTCAGTTCACATTTGTAGGTGGATCATCAGTGTTAGAGCTAAAATTAGCATGTTTAAAGTGATTTTCATGCTTCCAGGGGCCCGAAACACAAAATTTATGGAATGGTTAAAAGTGCATGAAAATGGCCAATTTACTCACTCTGAGTTCTCAAAAAGGGTTTCTTCACCCCGGGAAGTGAAATAAATACCATTTGGAGGCATTTAATGTTCGAGCAAAAACGGCTGATTTTCGACAAAAGAGATAACACCCCCCCATTACGTCATGCTTCAGAAATGTGGAAAATGGTCCGTTTTCAAATGTTTTATTTTTGAACGTCAGTTCACATTTGTAGGTGGATCATCAGTGTTAGAGCTAAAATTAGCATGTTTAAAGTGATTTTCATGCTTCCAGGGGCCCAAAACACAAGATTTATGGAATGGTTAAAAGTGCATGAAAATGGCCAATTTATTCACTCTGAGTTCTCAAAAAGGGTTTCTTCACCCCGGGAAGTTAATTAAATACCATTTGGAGGCATTTAATGTTCGAGCAAAAACGGCTGATTTTCGACAAAAGAGATAACACCCCCCCATTACGTCATGCTTCAGAAATGTGGAAAATGGTCCGTTTTCAAATGTTTTATTTTTGAACGTCAGTTCACATTTGTAGGTGGATCATCAGTGTTAGAGCTAAAATTAGCATGTTTAAAGTGATTTTCATGTTTCCTGGGGCTCGGGAAGTTAATTAAATACCATTTGGAGGCATTTAATGTTCGAGCAAAAACGGCTGATTTTCGACAAAAGAGATAACACCCCCCCATTACGTCATGCTTCAGAAATGTGGAAAATGGTCCGTTTTCAAATGTTTTATTTTTGAACGTCAGTTCACATTTGTAGGTGGATCATCAGTGTTAGAGCTAAAATTAGCATGTTTAAAGTGATTTTCATGCTTCCAGGGGCCCAAAACACAAGATTTATGGAATGGTTAAAAGTGCATGAAAATGGCCAATTTACTCACTCTGAGTTCTCAAAAAGGGTTTCTTCACCCCGGGAAGTTAATTAAATACCATTTGGAGGCATTTAATGTTCGAGCAAAAACGGCTGATTTTCGACAAAAGAGATAACACCCCCCATTACGTCATGCTTCAGAAATGTGGAAAATGGTCCGTTTTCAAATGTTTTATTTTTGAACGTCAGTTCACATTTGTAGGTGGATCATCAGTGTTAGAGCTAAAATTAGCATGTTTAAAGTGATTTTCATGCTTCCAGGGGCTCGGGAAGTTAATTAAATACCATTTGGAGGCATTTAATGTTCGAGCAAAAACGGCTGATTTTCGACAAAAGAGATAACACCCCCCCATTACGTCATGCTTCAGAAATGTGGAAAATGGTCCGTTTTCAAATGTTTTATTTTTGAACGTCAGTTCACATTTGTAGGTGGATCATCAGGGTTAGAGCTAAAATTAGCATGTTTAAAGTGATTTTCATGCTTCCAGGGGCTCGGGAAGTGAAATAAATACCATTTGGAGGCATTTAATGTTCGAGCAAAAACGGCTGATTTTCGACAAAAGATATAACACCCCCCCATTACGTCATGCTTCAGAAATGTGGAAAATGGTCCGTTTTCAAATGTTTTATTTTTGAACGTCAGTTCACATTTGTAGGTGGATCATCAGTGTTAGAGCTAAAATTAGCATGTTTAAAGTGATTTTCATGCTTCCAGGGGCCCAAAACACAAGATTTATGGAATGGTTAAAAGTGCATGAAAATGGCCAATTTACTCACTCTGAGTTCTCAAAAAGGGTTTCTTCACCCCGGGAAGTTAATTAAATACCATTTGGAGGCATTTAATGTTCGAGCAAAAACGGCTGATTTTCGACAAAAGAGATAACACCCCCCCATTACGTCATGCTTCAGAAATGTGGAAAATGGTCCGTTTTCAAATGTTTTATTTTTGAACGTCAGTTCACATTTGTAGGTGGATCATCAGTGTTAGAGCTAAAATTAGCATGTTTAAAGTGATTTTCATGCTTCCAGGGGCTCGGGAAGTGAAATAAATACCATTTGGAGGCATTTAATGTTCGAGCAAAAACGGCTGATTTTCAACAAAAGAGATAACACCCCCCCATTACGTCATGCTTCAGAAATGTGGAAAATGGTCCGTTTTCAAATGTTTTATTTTTGAACGTCAGTTCACATTTGTAGGTGGATCATCAGTGTTAGAGCTAAAATTAGCATGTTTAAAGTGATTTTCATGCTTCCAGTGGCCCAAAACACAAGATTTATGGAATGGTTAAAAGTGCATGAAAATGGCCAATTTACTCACTCTGAGTTCTCAAAAAGGGTTTCTTCACCCCGGGAAGTTAATTAAATACCATTTGGAGGCATTTAATGTTCGAGCAAAAACGGCTGATTTTCGACAAAAGAGATAACACCCCCCCATTACGTCATGCTTCAGAAATGTGGAAAATGGTCCGTTTTCAAATGTTTTATTTTTGAACGTCAGTTCACATTTGTAGGTGGATCATCAGTGTTAGAGCTAAAATTAGCATGTTTAAAGTGATTTTCATGCTTCCAGGGGCTCGGGAAGTTAATTAAATACCATTTGGAGGCATTTAATGTTCGAGCAAAAACGGCTGATTTTCGACAAAAGAGATAACACCCCCCCATTACGTCATGCTTCAGAAATGTGGAAAATGGTCCGTTTTCAAATGTTTTATTTTTGAACGTCAGTTCACATTTGTAGGTGGATCATCAGTGTTAGAGCTAAAATTAACATGTTTAAAGTGATTTTCATGCTTCCAGGGGCCCAAAACACAAGATTTATGGAATGGTTAAAAGTGCATGAAAATGGCCAATTTACTCACTCTGAGTTCTCAAAAAGGGTTTCTTCACCCCGGGAAGTTAATTAAATACCATTTGGAGGCATTTAATGTTCGAGCAAAAACTGCTGATTTTCGACAAAAGAGATAACACCCCCCCATTACGTCATGCTTCAGAAATGTGGAAAATGGTCCGTTTTCAAATGTTTTATTTTTGAACGTCAGTTCACATTTGTAGGTGGATCATCAGTGTTAGAGCTAAAATTAGCATGTTTAAAGTGATTTTCATGCTTCCAGGGGCTCGGGAAGTTAATTAAATACCATTTGGAGGCGTTTAATGTTCGAGCAAAAACGGCTGATTTTCGACAAAAGAGATAACACCCCCCCCATTACGTCATGCTTCAGAAATGTGGAAAATGGTCCGTTTTCAAATGTTTTATTTTTGAACGTCAGTTCACATTTGTAGGTGGATCATCAGTGTTAGAGCTAAAATTAGCATGTTTAAAGTGATTTTCATGCTTCCAGGGGCCCAAAACACAAGATTAATGGAATGGTTAAAAGTGCATGAAAATGGCCAATTTACTCACTCTGAGTTCTCAAAAAGGGTTTCTTCACCCCGGGAAGTTAATTAAATACCATTTGGAGGCATTTAATGTTCGAGCAAAAACGGCTGATTTTCGACAAAAGAGATAACACCCCCCCATTACGTCATGCTTCAGAAATGTGGAAAATGGTCCGTTTTCAAATGTTTTATTTTTGAACGTCAGTTCACATTTGTAGGTGGATCATCAGTGTTAGAGCTAAAATTAGCATGTTTAAAGTGATTTTCATGCTTCCAGGGGCTCGGGAAGTGAAATAAATACCATTTGGAGGCATTTAATGTTCGAGCAAAAACGGCTGATTTTCGACAAAAGAGATAACACCCCCCCCATTACGTCATGCTTCAGAAATGTGGAAAATGGTCCGTTTTCAAATGTTTTATTTTTGAACGTCAGTTCACATTTGTAGGTGGATCATCAGTGTTAGAGCTAAAATTAGCATGTTTAAAGTGATTTTCATGCTTCCAGGGGCCCAAAACACAAGATTTATGGAATGGTTAAAAGTGCATGAAAATGGCCAATTTACTCACTCTGAGTTCTCAAAAAGGGTTTCTTCACCCCGGGAAGTTAATTAAATACCATTTGGAGGCATTTAATGTTCGAGCAAAAACGGCTGATTTTCGACAAAAGAGATAACACCCCCCCATTACGTCATGCTTCAGAAATGTGGAAAATGATCCGTTTTCAAATGTTTTATTTTTGAACGTCAGTTCACATTTGTAGGTGGATCATCAGTGTTAGAGCTAAAATTAGCATGTTTAAAGTGATTTTCATGCTTCCAGGGGCTCGGGAAGTTAATTAAATACCATTTGGAGGCATTTAATGTTCGAGCAAAAACGGCTGATTTTCGACAAAAGAGATAACACCCCCCCATTACGTCATGCTTCAGAAATGTGGAAAATGGTCCGTTTTCAAATGTTTTATTTTTGAACGTCAGTTCACATTTGTAGGTGGATCATCAGTGTTAGAGCTAAAATTAACATGTTTAAAGTGATTTTCATGCTTCCAGGGGCTCTAGAAGTTAATTAAATACCATTTGGAGGCATTTAATGTTCGAGCAAAAACGGCTGATTTTCGACAAAAGAGATAACACCCCCCATTACGTCATGCTTCAGAAATGTGGAAAATGGTCCGTTTTCAAATGTTTTATTTTTGAACGTCAGTTCACATTTGTAGGTGGATCATCAGTGTTAGAGCTAAAATTAGCATGTTTAAAGTGATTTCCATGCTTCCAGGGGCCCAAAACACAAGATTTATGGAATGGTTAAAAGTGCATGAAAATGGCCAATTTACTCACTCTGAGTTCTCAAAAAGGGTTTCTTCACCCCGGGAAGTGAAATAAATACCATTTGGAGGCATTTAATGTTCGAGCAAAAACGGCTGATTTTCGACAAAAGAGATAACACCCCCCCATTACGTCATGCTTCAGAAATGTGGAAAATGGTCCGTTTTCAAATGTTTTATTTTTGAACGTCAGTTCACATTTGTAGGTGGATCATCAGTGTTAGAGCTAAAATTAGCATGTTTAAAGTGATTTTCATGCTTCCAGGGGCCCAAAACACAAGATTTATGGAATGGTTAAAAGTGCATGAAAATGGCCAATTTATTCACTCTGAGTTCTCAAAAAGGGTTTCTTCACCCCGGGAAGTTAATTAAATACCATTTGGAGGCATTTAATGTTCGAGCAAAAACGGCTGATTTTCGACAAAAGAGATAACACCCCCCCATTACGTCATGCTTCAGAAATGTGGAAAATGGTCCGTTTTCAAATGTTTTATTTTTGAACGTCAGTTCACATTTGTAGGTGGATCATCAGTGTTAGAGCTAAAATTAGCATGTTTAAAGTGATTTTCATGTTTCCAGGGGCTCGGGAAGTTAATTAAATACCATTTGGAGGCATTTAATGTTCGAGCAAAAACGGCTGATTTTCGACAAAAGAGATAACACCCCCCCATTACGTCATGCTTCAGAAATGTGGAAAATGGTCCGTTTTCAAATGTTTTATTTTTGAACGTCAGTTCACATTTGTAGGTGGATCATCAGTGTTAGAGCTAAAATTAGCATGTTTAAAGTGATTTTCATGCTTCCAGGGGCTCGGGAAGTTAATTAAATACCATTTGGAGGCATTTAATGTTCGAGCAAAAACGGCTGATTTTCGACAAAAGAGATAACACCCCCCCATTACGTCATGCTTCAGAAATGTGGAAAATGGTCCGTTTTCAAATGTTTTATTTTTGAACGTCAGTTCACATTTGTAGGTGGATCATCAGTGTTAGAGCTAAAATTAGCATGTTTAAAGTGATTTTCATGCTTCCAGGGGCCCAAAACACAAGATTTATGGAATGGTTAAAAGTGCATGAAAATGGCCAATTTACTCACTCTGAGTTCTCAAAAAGGGTTTCTTCACCCCGGGAAGTTAATTAAATACCATTTGGAGGCATTTAATGTTCGAGCAAAAACGGCTGATTTTCGACAAAAGAGATAACACCCCCCCATTACGTCATGCTTCAGAAATGTGGAAAATGGTCCGTTTTCAAATGTTTTATTTTTGAACGTCAGTTCACATTTGTAGGTGGATCATCAGTGTTAGAGCTAAAATTAGCATGTTTAAAGTGATTTTCATGCTTCCAGGGGCTCGGGAAGTTAATTAAATACCATTTGGAGGCATTTAATGTTCGAGCAAAAACGGCTGATTTTCGACAAAAGAGATAACACCCCCCCATTACGTCATGCTTCAGAAATGTGGAAAATGGTCCGTTTTCAAATGTTTTATTTTTGAACGTCAGTTCACATTTGTAGGTGGATCATCAGTGTTAGAGCTAAAATTAGCATGTTTAAAGTGATTTTCATGCTTCCAGGGGCCCAAAACACAAGATTTATGGAATGGTTAAAAGTGCATGAAAATGGCCAATTTACTCACTCTGAGTTCTCAAAAAGGGTTTCTTCACCCCGGGAAGTTAATTAAATACCATTTGGAGGCATTTAATGTTCGAGCAAAATTGGCTGATTTTCGACAAAAGAGATAACACCCCCCCCATTACGTCATGCTTCAGAAATGTGGAAAATGGTCCGTTTTCAAATGTTTTATTTTTGAACGTCAGTTCACATTTGTAGGTGGATCATCAGTGTTAGAGCTAAAATTAGCATGTTTAAAGTGATTTTCATGCTTCCAGGGGCTCGGGAAGTTAATTAAATACCATTTGGAGGCATTTAATGTTCGAGCAAAAACGGCTGATTTTCGACAAAAGAGATAACACCCCCCCATTACGTCATGCTTCAGAAATGTGGAAAATGGTCCGTTTTCAAATGTTTTATTTTTGAACGTCAGTTCACATTTGTAGGTGGATCATCAGGGTTAGAGCTAAAATTAGCATGTTTAAAGTGATTTTCATGCTTCCAGGGGGCTCGGGAAGTGAAATAAATACCATTTGGAGGCATTTAATGTTCGAGCAAAAACGGCTGATTTTCGACAAAAGAGATAACACCCCCCCATTACGTCATGCTTCAGAAATGTGGAAAATGGTCCGTTTTCAAATGTTTTATTTTTGAACGTCAGTTCACATTTGTAGGTGGATCATCAGTGTTAGAGCTAAAATTAGCATGTTTAAAGTGATTTTCATGCTTCCAGGGGCCCAAAACACAAGATTTATGGAATGGTTAAAAGTGCATGAAAATGGCCAATTTACTCACTCTGAGTTCTCAAAAAGGGTTTCTTCACCCCGGGAAGTTAATTAAATACCATTTGGAGGCATTTAATGTTCGAGCAAAAACGGCTGATTTTCGACAAAAGAGATAACACCCCCCCATTACGTCATGCTTCAGAAATGTGGAAAATGGTCCGTTTTCAAATGTTTTATTTTTGAACGTCAGTTCACATTTGTAGTTGGATCATCAGTGTTAGAGCTAAAATTAGCATGTTTAAAGTGATTTTCATGCTTCCAGGGGCTCGGGAAGTTAATTAAATACCATTTGGAGGCATTTAATGTTCGAGCAAAAACGGCTGATTTTCGACAAAAGAGATAACACCCCCCCCATTACGTCATGCTTCAGAAATGTGGAAAATGGTCCGTTTTCAAATGTTTTATTTTTGAACGTCAGTTCACATTTGTAGGTGGATCATCAGTGTTAGAGCTAAAATTAACATGTTTAAAGTGATTTTCATGCTTCCAGGGGCCCAAAACACAAGATTTATGGAATGGTTAAAAGTGCATGAAAATGGACAATTTACTCACTCTGAGTTCTCAAAAAGGGTTTCTTCACCCCGGGAAGTTAATTAAATACCATTTGGAGGCATTTAATGTTCGAGCAAAAACGGCTGATTTTCGACAAAAGAGATAACACCCCCCCATTACGTCATGCTTCAGAAATGTGGAAAATGGTCCGTTTTCAAATGTTTTATTTTTGAACGTCAGTTCACATTTGTAGGTGGATCATCAGTGTTAGAGCTAAAATTAGCATGTTTAAAGTGATTTTCATGCTTCCAGGGGCTCGGGAAGTTAATTAAATACCATTTGGAGGCATTTAATGTTGGAGCAAAAAACGGCTGATTTTCGACAAAAGAGATAACACCCCCCCATTACGTCATGCTTCAGAAATGTGGAAAATGGTCCGTTTTCAAATGTTTTATTTTTGAACGTCAGTTCACATTTGTAGGTGGATCATCAGTGTTAGAGCTAAAATTAGCATGTTTAAAGTGATTTTCATGCTTCCAGGGGCTCGGGAAGTTAATTAAATACCATTTGGAGGCATTTAATGTTCGAGCGAAAACGGCTGATTTTCGACAAAAGAGATAACACCCCCCCATTACGTCATGCTTCAGAAATGTGGAAAATGGTCCGTTTTCAAATGTTTTATTTTTGAACGTCAGTTCACATTTGTAGGTGGATCATCAGTGTTAGAGCTAAAATTAGCATGTTTAAAGTGATTTTCATGCTTCCAGGGGCTCGGGAAGTGAAATAAATACCATTTGGAGGCATTTAATGTTCGAGCAAAAACGGCTGATTTTCAACAAAAGAGATAACACCCCCCCATTACGTCATGCTTCAGAAATGTGGAAAATGGTCCGTTTTCAAATGTTTATTTTTGAACGTCAGTTCACATTTGTAGGTGGATCATCAGTGTTAGAGCTAAAATTAGCATGTTTAAAGTGATTTTCATGCTTCCAGGGGCTCGGGAAGTTAATTAAATACCATTTGGAGGCATTTAATGTTCGAGCAAAAACGGCTGATTTTCGACAAAAGAGATAACACCCCCCCATTACGTCATGCTTCAGAAATGTGGAAAATGGTCCGTTTTCAAATGTTTTATTTTTGAACGTCAGTTCACATTTGTAGGTGGATCATCAGTGTTAGAGCTAAAATTAGCATGTTTAAAGTGATTTTCATGCTTCCAGGGGCTCGGGAAGTTAATTAAATACCATTTGGAGGCATTTAATGTTCGAGCAAAAACGGCTGATTTTCGACAAAAGAGATAACACCCCCCCATTACGTCATGCTTCAGAAATGTGGAAAATGGTCCGTTTTCAAATGTTTTATTTTTGAACGTCAGTTCACATTTGTAGGTGGATCATCAGTGTTAGAGCTAAAATTAGCATGTTTAAAGTGATTTTCATGCTTCCAGGGGCCCAAAACACAAGATTTATGGAATGGTTAAAAGTGCATGAAAATGGCCAATTTACTCACTCTGAGTTCTCAAAAAGGGTTTCTTCACCCCGGGAAGTTAATTAAATACCATTTGGAGGCATTTAATGTTCGAGCAAAAACTGCTGATTTTCGACAAAAGAGATAACACCCCCCCATTACGTCATGCTTCAGAAATGTGGAAAATGGTCCGTTTTCAAATGTTTTATTTTGAACGTCAGTTCACATTTGTAGGTGGATCATCAGTGTTAGAGCTTAAATTAGCATGTTTAAAGTGATTTTCATGCTTCCAGGGGCTCGGGAAGTTAATTAAATACCATTTGGAGGCGTTTAATGTTCGAGCAAAAACGGCTGATTTTCGACAAAAGAGATAACACCCCCCCCATTACGTCATGCTTCAGAAATGTGGAAAATGGTCCGTTTTCAAATGTTTTATTTTTGAACGTCAGTTCACATTTGTAGGTGGATCATCAGTGTTAGAGCTAAAATTAGCATGTTTAAAGTGATTTTCATGCTTCCAGGGGCCCAAAACACAAGATTTATGGAATGGTTAAAAGTGCATGAAAATGGCCAATTTACTCACTCTGAGTTCTCAAAAAGGTTTCTTCACCCCGGGAAGTTAATTAAATACCATTTGGAGGCATTTAATGTTCGAGCAAAAACGGCTGATTTTCGACAAAAGAGATAACACCCCCCCATTACGTCATGCTTCAGAAATGTGAAAAATGGTCCGTTTTCAAATGTTTTATTTTTGAACGTCAGTTCACATTTGTAGGTGGATCATCAGTGTTAGAGCTAAAATTAGCATGTTTAAAGTGATTTTCATGCTTCCAGGGGCCCAAAACACAAGATTTATGGAATGGTTAAAAGTGCATGAAAATGGCCAATTTACTCACTCTGAGTTCTCAAAAAGGGTTTCTTCACCCCGGGAAGTTAATTAAATACCATTTGGAGGCATTTAATGTTCGAGCAAAAACTGCTGATTTTCGACAAAAGAGATAACACCCCCCCATTACGTCATGCTTCAGAAATGTGGAAAATGGTCCGTTTTCAAATGTTTTATTTTTGAACGTCAGTTCACATTTGTAGGTGGATCATCAGTGTTAGAGCTTAAATTAGCATGTTTAAAGTGATTTTCATGCTTCCAGGGGCTCGGGAAGTTAATTAAATACCATTTGGAGGCATTTAATGTTCGAGCAAAAACGGCTGATTTTCGACAAAAGAGATAACACCCCCCCATTACGTCATGCTTCAGAAATGTGGAAAATGGTCCGTTTTCAAATGTTTTATTTTTGAACGTCAGTTCACATTTGTAGGTGGATCATCAGTGTTAGAGCTAAAATTAACATGTTTAAAGTGATTTTCATGCTTCCAGGGGCCCAAAACACAAGATTTATGGAATGGTTAAAAGTGCATGAAAATGGCCAATTTACTCACTCTGAGTTCTCAAAAAGGGTTTCTTCACCCCGGTAAGTTAATTAAATACCATTTGGAGGCATTTAATGTTCGAGCAAAAACGGCTGATTTTCGACAAAAGAGATAACACCCCCCCATTACGTCATGCTTCAGAAATGTGGAAAATGGTCCGTTTTCAAATGTTTTATTTTTGAACGTCAGTTCACATTTGTAGGTGGATCATCAGTGTTAGAGCTAAAATTAGCATGTTTAAAGTGATTTTCATGCTTCCAGGGGCTCGGGAAGTTAATTAAATACCATTTGGAGGCATTTAATGTTCGAGCAAAAACGGCTGATTTTCGACAAAAGAGATAACACCCCCCCATTACGTCATGCTTCAGAAATGTGGAAAATGGTCCGTTTTCAAATGTTTTATTTTTGAACGTCAGTTCACATTTGTAGGTGGATCATCAGTGTTAGAGCTAAAATTAGCATGTTTAAAGTGATTTTCATGCTTCCAGGGGCTCGGGAAGTTAATTAAATACCATTTGGAGGCATTTAATGTTCGAGCAAAAACGGCTGATTTTCGACAAAAGAGATAACACCCCCCCATTACGTCATGCTTCAGAAATGTGGAAAATGGTCCGTTTTCAAATGTTTTATTTTTGAACGTCAGTTCACATTTGTAGGTGGATCATCAGTGTTAGAGCTAAAATTAACATGTTTAAAGTGATTTTCATGCTTCCAGGGGCCCAAAACACAAGATTTATGGAATGGTTAAAAGTGCATGAAAATGGCCAATTTACTCACTCTGAGTTCTCAAAAAGGGTTTCTTCACCCCGGGAAGTTAATTAAATACCATTTGGAGGCATTTAATGTTCGAGCAAAAACTGCTGATTTTCGACAAAAGAGATAACACCCCCCCATTACGTCATGCTTCAGAAATGTGGAAAATGGTCCGTTTTCAAATGTTTTATTTTTGAACGTCAGTTCACATTTGTAGGTGGATCATCAGTGTTAGAGCTAAAATTAGCATGTTTAAAGTGATTTTCATGCTTCCAGGGGCTCGGGAAGTTAATTAAATACCATTTGGAGGCGTTTAATGTTCGAGCAAAAACGGCTGATTTTCGACAAAAGAGATAACACCCCCCCCATTACGTCATGCTTCAGAAATGTGGAAAATGGTCCGTTTTCAAATGTTTTATTTTTGAACGTCAGTTCACATTTGTAGGTGGATCATCAGTGTTAGAGCTAAAATTAGCATGTTTAAAGTGATTTTCATGCTTCCAGGGGCCCAAAACACAAGATTAATGGAATGGTTAAAAGTGCATGAAAATGGCCAATTTACTCACTCTGAGTTCTCAAAAAGGGTTTCTTCACCCCGGGAAGTTAATTAAATACCATTTGGAGGCATTTAATGTTCGAGCAAAAACGGCTGATTTTCGACAAAAGAGATAACACCCCCCCATTACGTCATGCTTCAGAAATGTGGAAAATGGTCCGTTTTCAAATGTTTTATTTTTGAACGTCAGTTCACATTTGTAGGTGGATCATCAGTGTTAGAGCTAAAATTAGCATGTTTAAAGTGATTTTCATGCTTCCAGGGGCTCGGGAAGTGAAATAAATACCATTTGGAGGCATTTAATGTTCGAGCAAAAACGGCTGATTTTCGACAAAAGAGATAACACCCCCCCCATTACGTCATGCTTCAGAAATGTGGAAAATGGTCCGTTTTCAAATGTTTTATTTTTGAACGTCAGTTCACATTTGTAGGTGGATCATCAGTGTTAGAGCTAAAATTAGCATGTTTAAAGTGATTTTCATGCTTCCAGGGGCCCAAAACACAAGATTTATGGAATGGTTAAAAGTGCATGAAAATGGCCAATTTACTCACTCTGAGTTCTCAAAAAGGGTTTCTTCACCCCGGGAAGTTAATTAAATACCATTTGGAGGCATTTAATGTTCGAGCAAAAACGGCTGATTTTCGACAAAAGAGATAACACCCCCCCATTACGTCATGCTTCAGAAATGTGGAAAATGATCCGTTTTCAAATGTTTTATTTTTGAACGTCAGTTCACATTTGTAGGTGGATCATCAGTGTTAGAGCTAAAATTAGCATGTTTAAAGTGATTTTCATGCTTCCAGGGGCTCGGGAAGTTAATTAAATACCATTTGGAGGCATTTAATGTTCGAGCAAAAACGGCTGATTTTCGACAAAAGAGATAACACCCCCCCATTACGTCATGCTTCAGAAATGTGGAAAATGGTCCGTTTTCAAATGTTTTATTTTTGAACGTCAGTTCACATTTGTAGGTGGATCATCAGTGTTAGAGCTAAAATTAACATGTTTAAAGTGATTTTCATGCTTCCAGGGGCTCTAGAAGTTAATTAAATACCATTTGGAGGCATTTAATGTTCGAGCAAAAACGGCTGATTTTCGACAAAAGAGATAACACCCCCCATTACGTCATGCTTCAGAAATGTGGAAAATGGTCCGTTTTCAAATGTTTTATTTTTGAACGTCAGTTCACATTTGTAGGTGGATCATCAGTGTTAGAGCTAAAATTAGCATGTTTAAAGTGATTTCCATGCTTCCAGGGGCCCAAAACACAAGATTTATGGAATGGTTAAAAGTGCATGAAAATGGCCAATTTACTCACTCTGAGTTCTCAAAAAGGGTTTCTTCACCCCGGGAAGTGAAATAAATACCATTTGGAGGCATTTAATGTTCGAGCAAAAACGGCTGATTTTCGACAAAAGAGATAACACCCCCCCATTACGTCATGCTTCAGAAATGTGGAAAATGGTCCGTTTTCAAATGTTTTATTTTTGAACGTCAGTTCACATTTGTAGGTGGATCATCAGTGTTAGAGCTAAAATTAGCATGTTTAAAGTGATTTTCATGCTTCCAGGGGCCCAAAACACAAGATTTATGGAATGGTTAAAAGTGCATGAAAATGGCCAATTTATTCACTCTGAGTTCTCAAAAAGGGTTTCTTCACCCCGGGAAGTTAATTAAATACCATTTGGAGGCATTTAATGTTCGAGCAAAAACGGCTGATTTTCGACAAAAGAGATAACACCCCCCCATTACGTCATGCTTCAGAAATGTGGAAAATGGTCCGTTTTCAAATGTTTTATTTTTGAACGTCAGTTCACATTTGTAGGTGGATCATCAGTGTTAGAGCTAAAATTAGCATGTTTAAAGTGATTTTCATGTTTCCAGGGGCTCGGGAAGTTAATTAAATACCATTTGGAGGCATTTAATGTTCGAGCAAAAACGGCTGATTTTCGACAAAAGAGATAACACCCCCCCATTACGTCATGCTTCAGAAATGTGGAAAATGGTCCGTTTTCAAATGTTTTATTTTTGAACGTCAGTTCACATTTGTAGGTGGATCATCAGTGTTAGAGCTAAAATTAGCATGTTTAAAGTGATTTTCATGCTTCCAGGGGCTCGGGAAGTTAATTAAATACCATTTGGAGGCATTTAATGTTCGAGCAAAAACGGCTGATTTTCGACAAAAGAGATAACACCCCCCCATTACGTCATGCTTCAGAAATGTGGAAAATGGTCCGTTTTCAAATGTTTTATTTTTGAACGTCAGTTCACATTTGTAGGTGGATCATCAGTGTTAGAGCTAAAATTAGCATGTTTAAAGTGATTTTCATGCTTCCAGGGGCCCAAAACACAAGATTTATGGAATGGTTAAAAGTGCATGAAAATGGCCAATTTACTCACTCTGAGTTCTCAAAAAGGGTTTCTTCACCCCGGGAAGTTAATTAAATACCATTTGGAGGCATTTAATGTTCGAGCAAAAACGGCTGATTTTCGACAAAAGAGATAACACCCCCCCATTACGTCATGCTTCAGAAATGTGGAAAATGGTCCGTTTTCAAATGTTTTATTTTTGAACGTCAGTTCACATTTGTAGGTGGATCATCAGTGTTAGAGCTAAAATTAGCATGTTTAAAGGGATTTTCATGCTTCCAGGGGCTCGGGAAGTTAATTAAATACCATTTGGAGGCATTTAATGTTCGAGCAAAAACGGCTGATTTTCGACAAAAGAGATAACACCCCCCCATTACGTCATGCTTCAGAAATGTGGAAAATGGTCCGTTTTCAAATGTTTTATTTTTGAACGTCAGTTCACATTTGTAGGTGGATCATCAGTGTTAGAGCTAAAATTAGCATGTTTAAAGTGATTTTCATGCTTCCAGGGGCCCAAAACACAAGATTTATGGAATGGTTAAAAGTGCATGAAAATGGCCAATTTACTCACTCTGAGTTCTCAAAAAGGGTTTCTTCACCCCGGGAAGTTAATTAAATACCATTTGGAGGCATTTAATGTTCGAGCAAAATTGGCTGATTTTCGACAAAAGAGATAACACCCCCCCCATTACGTCATGCTTCAGAAATGTGGAAAATGGTCCGTTTTCAAATGTTTTATTTTTGAACGTCAGTTCACATTTGTAGGTGGATCATCAGTGTTAGAGCTAAAATTAGCATGTTTAAAGTGATTTTCATGCTTCCAGGGGCTCGGGAAGTTAATTAAATACCATTTGGAGGCATTTAATGTTCGAGCAAAAACGGCTGATTTTCGACAAAAGAGATAACACCCCCCCATTACGTCATGCTTCAGAAATGTGGAAAATGGTCCGTTTTCAAATGTTTTATTTTTGAACGTCAGTTCACATTTGTAGGTGGATCATCAGGGTTAGAGCTAAAATTAGCATGTTTAAAGTGATTTTCATGCTTCCAGGGGCTCGGGAAGTGAAATAAATACCATTTGGAGGCATTTAATGTTCGAGCAAAAACGGCTGATTTTCGACAAAAGAGATAACACCCCCCCATTACGTCATGCTTCAGAAATGTGGAAAATGGTCCGTTTTCAAATGTTTTATTTTTGAACGTCAGTTCACATTTGTAGGTGGATCATCAGTGTTAGAGCTAAAATTAGCATGTTTAAAGTGATTTTCATGCTTCCAGGGGCCCAAAACACAAGATTTATGGAATGGTTAAAAGTGCATGAAAATGGCCAATTTACTCACTCTGAGTTCTCAAAAAGGGTTTCTTCACCCCGGGAAGTTAATTAAATACCATTTGGAGGCATTTAATGTTCGAGCAAAAACGGCTGATTTTCGACAAAAGAGATAACACCCCCCCATTACGTCATGCTTCAGAAATGTGGAAAATGGTCCGTTTTCAAATGTTTTATTTTTGAACGTCAGTTCACATTTGTAGTTGGATCATCAGTGTTAGAGCTAAAATTAGCATGTTTAAAGTGATTTTCATGCTTCCAGGGGCTCGGGAAGTTAATTAAATACCATTTGGAGGCATTTAATGTTCGAGCAAAAACGGCTGATTTTCGACAAAAGAGATAACACCCCCCCCATTACGTCATGCTTCAGAAATGTGGAAAATGGTCCGTTTTCAAATGTTTTATTTTTGAACGTCAGTTCACATTTGTAGGTGGATCATCAGTGTTAGAGCTAAAATTAACATGTTTAAAGTGATTTTCATGCTTCCAGGGGCCCAAAACACAAGATTTATGGAATGGTTAAAAGTGCATGAAAATGGACAATTTACTCACTCTGAGTTCTCAAAAAGGGTTTCTTCACCCCGGGAAGTTAATTAAATACCATTTGGAGGCATTTAATGTTCGAGCAAAAACGGCTGATTTTCGACAAAAGAGATAACACCCCCCCATTACGTCATGCTTCAGAAATGTGGAAAATGGTCCGTTTTCAAATGTTTTATTTTTGAACGTCAGTTCACATTTGTAGGTGGATCATCAGTGTTAGAGCTAAAATTAGCATGTTTAAAGTGATTTTCATGCTTCCAGGGGCTCGGGAAGTTAATTAAATACCATTTGGAGGCATTTAATGTTGGAGCAAAAACGGCTGATTTTCGACAAAAGAGATAACACCCCCCCATTACGTCATGCTTCAGAAATGTGGAAAATGGTCCGTTTTCAAATGTTTTATTTTTGAACGTCAGTTCACATTTGTAGGTGGATCATCAGTGTTAGAGCTAAAATTAGCATGTTTAAAGTGATTTTCATGCTTCCAGGGGCTCGGGAAGTTAATTAAATACCATTTGGAGGCATTTAATGTTCGAGCGAAAACGGCTGATTTTCGACAAAAGAGATAACACCCCCCCATTACGTCATGCTTCAGAAATGTGGAAAATGGTCCGTTTTCAAATGTTTTATTTTTGAACGTCAGTTCACATTTGTAGGTGGATCATCAGTGTTAGAGCTAAAATTAGCATGTTTAAAGTGATTTTCATGCTTCCAGGGGCTCGGGAAGTGAAATAAATACCATTTGGAGGCATTTAATGTTCGAGCAAAAACGGCTGATTTTCAACAAAAGAGATAACACCCCCCCATTACGTCATGCTTCAGAAATGTGGAAAATGGTCCGTTTTCAAATGTTTATTTTTGAACGTCAGTTCACATTTGTAGGTGGATCATCAGTGTTAGAGCTAAAATTAGCATGTTTAAAGTGATTTTCATGCTTCCAGGGGCTCGGGAAGTTAATTAAATACCATTTGGAGGCATTTAATGTTCGAGCAAAAACGGCTGATTTTCGACAAAAGAGATAACACCCCCCCATTACGTCATGCTTCAGAAATGTGGAAAATGGTCCGTTTTCAAATGTTTTATTTTTGAACGTCAGTTCACATTTGTAGGTGGATCATCAGTGTTAGAGCTAAAATTAGCATGTTTAAAGTGATTTTCATGCTTCCAGGGGCTCGGGAAGTTAATTAAATACCATTTGGAGGCATTTAATGTTCGAGCAAAAACGGCTGATTTTCGACAAAAGAGATAACACCCCCCCATTACGTCATGCTTCAGAAATGTGGAAAATGGTCCGTTTTCAAATGTTTTATTTTTGAACGTCAGTTCACATTTGTAGGTGGATCATCAGTGTTAGAGCTAAAATTAGCATGTTTAAAGTGATTTTCATGCTTCCAGGGGCCCAAAACACAAGATTTATGGAATGGTTAAAAGTGCATGAAAATGGCCAATTTACTCACTCTGAGTTCTCAAAAAGGGTTTCTTCACCCCGGGAAGTTAATTAAATACCATTTGGAGGCATTTAATGTTCGAGCAAAAACTGCTGATTTTCGACAAAAGAGATAACACCCCCCCATTACGTCATGCTTCAGAAATGTGGAAAATGGTCCGTTTTCAAATGTTTTATTTTTGAACGTCAGTTCACATTTGTAGGTGGATCATCAGTGTTAGAGCTTAAATTAGCATGTTTAAAGTGATTTTCATGCTTCCAGGGGCTCGGGAAGTTAATTAAATACCATTTGGAGGCGTTTAATGTTCGAGCAAAAACGGCTGATTTTCGACAAAAGAGATAACACCCCCCCCATTACGTCATGCTTCAGAAATGTGGAAAATGGTCCGTTTTCAAATGTTTTATTTTTGAACGTCAGTTCACATTTGTAGGTGGATCATCAGTGTTAGAGCTAAAATTAGCATGTTTAAAGTGATTTTCATGCTTCCAGGGGCCCAAAACACAAGATTTATGGAATGGTTAAAAGTGCATGAAAATGGCCAATTTACTCACTCTGAGTTCTCAAAAAGGGTTTCTTCACCCCGGGAAGTTAATTAAATACCATTTGGAGGCATTTAATGTTCGAGCAAAAACGGCTGATTTTCGACAAAAGAGATAACACCCCCCCATTACGTCATGCTTCAGAAATGTGAAAAATGGTCCGTTTTCAAATGTTTTATTTTTGAACGTCAGTTCACATTTGTAGGTGGATCATCAGTGTTAGAGCTAAAATTAGCATGTTTAAAGTGATTTTCATGCTTCCAGGGGCCCAAAACACAAGATTTATGGAATGGTTAAAAGTGCATGAAAATGGCCAATTTACTCACTCTGAGTTCTCAAAAAGGGTTTCTTCACCCCGGGAAGTTAATTAAATACCATTTGGAGGCATTTAATGTTCGAGCAAAAACTGCTGATTTTCGACAAAAGAGATAACACCCCCCCATTACGTCATGCTTCAGAAATGTGGAAAATGGTCCGTTTTCAAATGTTTTATTTTTGAACGTCAGTTCACATTTGTAGGTGGATCATCAGTGTTAGAGCTTAAATTAGCATGTTTAAAGTGATTTTCATGCTTCCAGGGGCTCGGGAAGTTAATTAAATACCATTTGGAGGCATTTAATGTTCGAGCAAAAACGGCTGATTTTCGACAAAAGAGATAACACCCCCCCATTACGTCATGCTTCAGAAATGTGGAAAATGGTCCGTTTTCAAATGTTTTATTTTTGAACGTCAGTTCACATTTGTAGGTGGATCATCAGTGTTAGAGCTAAAATTAACATGTTTAAAGTGATTTTCATGCTTCCAGGGGCCCAAAACACAAGATTTATGGAATGGTTAAAAGTGCATGAAAATGGCCAATTTACTCACTCTGAGTTCTCAAAAAGGGTTTCTTCACCCCGGTAAGTTAATTAAATACCATTTGGAGGCATTTAATGTTCGAGCAAAAACGGCTGATTTTCGACAAAAGAGATAACACCCCCCCATTACGTCATGCTTCAGAAATGTGGAAAATGGTCCGTTTTCAAATGTTTTATTTTTGAACGTCAGTTCACATTTGTAGGTGGATCATCAGTGTTAGAGCTAAAATTAGCATGTTTAAAGTGATTTTCATGCTTCCAGGGGCTCGGGAAGTTAATTAAATACCATTTGGAGGCATTTAATGTTCGAGCAAAAACGGCTGATTTTCGACAAAAGAGATAACACCCCCCATTACGTCATGCTTCAGAAATGTGGAAAATGGTCCATTTTCAAATGTTTTATTTTTGAACGTCAGTTCACATTTGTAGGTGGATCATCAGTGTTAGAGCTAAAATTAGCATGTTTAAAGTGATTTTCATGCTTCCAGGGGCCCAAAACACAAGATTTATGGAATGGTTAAAAGTGCATGAAAATGGCCAATTTACTCACTCTGAGTTCTCAAAAAGGGTTTCTTCACCCCGGGAAGTGAAATAAATACCATTTGGAGGCATTTAATGTTCGAGCAAAAACGGCTGATTTTCGACAAAAGAGATAACACCCCCCCATTACGTCATGCTTCAGAAATGTGGAAAATGGTCCGTTTTCAAATGTTTTATTTTTGAACGTCAGTTCACATTTGTAGGTGGATCATCAGTGTTAGAGCTAAAATTAGCATGTTTAAAGTGATTTTCATGCTTCCAGGGGCCCAAAACACAAGATTTATGGAATGGTTAAAAGTGCATGAAAATGGCCAATTTATTCACTCTGAGTTCTCAAAAAGGGTTTCTTCACCCCGGGAAGTTAATTAAATACCATTTGGAGGCATTTAATGTTCGAGCAAAAACGGCTGATTTTCGACAAAAGAGATAACACCCCCCCATTACGTCATGCTTCAGAAATGTGGAAAATGGTCCGTTTTCAAATGTTTTATTTTTGAACGTCAGTTCACATTTGTAGGTGGATCATCAGTGTTAGAGCTAAAATTAGCATGTTTAAAGTGATTTTCATGTTTCCAGGGGCTCGGGAAGTTAATTAAATACCATTTGGAGGCATTTAATGTTCGAGCAAAAACGGCTGATTTTCGACAAAAGAGATAACACCCCCCCATTACGTCATGCTTCAGAAATGTGGAAAATGGTCCGTTTTCAAATGTTTTATTTTTGAACGTCAGTTCACATTTGTAGGTGGATCATCAGTGTTAGAGCTAAAATTAGCATGTTTAAAGTGATTTTCATGCTTCCAGGGGCTCGGGAAGTTAATTAAATACCATTTGGAGGCATTTAATGTTCGAGCAAAAACGGCTGATTTTCGACAAAAGAGATAACACCCCCCCATTACGTCATGCTTCAGAAATGTGGAAAATGGTCCGTTTTCAAATGTTTTATTTTTGAACGTCAGTTCACATTTGTAGGTGGATCATCAGTGTTAGAGCTAAAATTAGCATGTTTAAAGTGATTTTCATGCTTCCAGGGGCTCGGGAAGTGAAATAAATACCATTTGGAGGCATTTAATGTTCGAGCAAAAACGGCTGATTTTCGACAAAAGAGATAACACCCCCCCATTACGTCATGCTTCAGAAATGTGGAAAATGGTCCGTTTTCAAATGTTTTATTTTTGAACGTCAGTTCACATTTGTAGGTGGATCATCAGTGTTAGAGCTAAAATTAGCATGTTTAAAGTGATTTTCATGCTTCCAGGGGCCCAAAACACAAGATTTATGGAATGGCTAAAAGTGCATGAAAATGGCCAATTTACTCACTCTGAGTTCTCAAAAAGGGTTTCTTCACCCCGGGAAGTTAATTAAATACCATTTGGAGGCATTTAATGTTCGAGCAAAAACGGCTGATTTTCGACAAAAGAGATAACACCCCCCCATTACGTCATGCTTCAGAAATGTGGAAAATGGTCCGTTTTCAAATGTTTTATTTTTGAACGTCAGTTCACATTTGTAGGTGGATCATCAGTGTTAGAGCTAAAATTAGCATGTTTAAAGTGATTTTCATGCTTCCAGGGGCTCGGGAAGTTAATTAAATACCATTTGGAGGCATTTAATGTTCGAGCAAAAACGGCTGATTTTCGACAAAAGAGATAACACCCCCCCATTACGTCATGCTTCAGAAATGTGGAAAATGGTCCGTTTTCAAATGTTTTATTTTTGAACGTCAGTTCACATTTGTAGGTGGATCATCAGTGTTAGAGCTAAAATTAGCATGTTTAAAGTGATTTTCATGCTTCCAGGGGCCCAAAACACAAGATTTATGGAATGGTTAAAAGTGCATGAAAATGGCCAATTTACTCACTCTGAGTTCTCAAAAAGGGTTTCTTCACCCCGGGAAGTTAATTAAATACCATTTGGAGGCATTTAATGTTCGAGCAAAAACGGCTGATTTTCGACAAAAGAGATAACACCCCCCCATTACGTCATGCTTCAGAAATGTGGAAAATGGTCCGTTTTCAAATGTTTTATTTTTGAACGTCAGTTCACATTTGTAGGTGGATCATCAGTGTTAGAGCTAAAATTAGCATGTTTAAAGTGATTTTCATGCTTCCAGGGGCTCGGGAAGTTAATTAAATACCATTTGGAGGCATTTAATGTTCGAGCAAAAACGGCTGATTTTCGACAAAAGAGATAACACCCCCCCATTACGTCATGCTTCAGAAATGTGGAAAATGGTCCGTTTTCAAATGTTTTATTTTTGAACGTCAGTTCACATTTGTAGGTGGATCATCAGTGTTAGAGCTAAAATTAGCATGTTTAAAGTGATTTTCATGCTTCCAGGGGCCCAAAACACAAGATTTATGGAATGGTTAAAAGTGCATGAAAATGGCCAATTTACTCACTCTGAGTTCTCAAAAAGGGTTTCTTCACCCCGGGAAGTTAATTAAATACCATTTGGAGGCATTTAATGTTCGAGCAAAAACGGCTGATTTTCGACAAAAGAGATAACACCCCCCCATTACGTCATGCTTCAGAAATGTGGAAAATGGTCCGTTTTCAAATGTTTTATTTTTGAACGTCAGTTCACATTTGTAGGTGGATCATCAGTGTTAGAGCTAAAATTAGCATGTTTAAAGTGATTTTCATGCTTCCAGGGGCTCGGGAAGTTAATTAAATACCATTTGGAGGCATTTAATTTTCGAGCAAAAACGGCTGATTTTCGACAAAAGAGATAACACCCCCCCATTACGTCATGCTTCAGAAATGTGGAAAATGGTCAGTTTTCAAATGTTTTATTTTTGAACGTCAGTTCACATTTGTAGGTGGATCATCAGTGTTAGAGCTAAAATTAGCATGTTTAAAGTGATTTTCATGCTTCCAGGGGCCCAAAACACAAGATTTATGGAATGGTTAAAAGTGCATGAAAATGGCCAATTTACTCACTCTGAGTTCTCAAAAAGGGTTTCTTCACCCCGGGAAGTTAATTAAATACCATTTGGAGGCATTTAATGTTCGAGCAAAAACGGCTGATTTTCGACAAAAGAGATAACACCCCCCCATTACGTCATGCTTCAGAAATGTGGAAAATGGTCCGTTTTCAAATGTTTTATTTTTGAACGTCAGTTCACATTTGTAGGTGGATCATCAGTGTTAGAGCTAAAAGTAGCATGTTTAAAGTGATTTTCATGCTTCCAGGGGCTCGGGAAGTTAATTAAATACCATTTGGAGGCATTTAATGTTCGAGCAAAAACGGCTGATTTTCGACAAAAGAGATAACACCCCCCATTACGTCATGCTTCAGAAATGTGGAAAATGGTCCGTTTTCAAATGTTTTATTTTTGAACGTCAGTTCACATTTGTAGGTGGATCATCAGTGTTAGAGCTAAAATTAGCATGTTTAAAGTGATTTTCATGCTTCCAGGGGCCCAAAACACAAGATTTATGGAATGGTTAAAAGTGCATGAAAATGGCCAATTTACTCACTCTGAGTTCTCAAAAAGGGTTTCTTCACCCCGGGAAGTTAATTAAATACCATTTGGAGGCATTTAATGTTCGAGCAAAAACGGCTGATTTTGGACAAAAGAGATAACACCCCCCCATTACGTCATGCTTCAGAAATGTGGAAAATGGTCCGTTTTCAAATGTTTTATTTTTGAACGTCAGTTCACATTTGTAGGTGGATCATCAGTGTTAGAGCTAAAATTAGCATGTTTAAAGTGATTTTCATGCTTCCAGGGGCTCGGGAAGTTAATTAAATACCATTTGGAGGCATTTAATGTTCGAGCAAAAACGGCTGATTTTCGACAAAAGAGATAACACCCCCCCATTACGTCATGCTTCAGAAATGTGGAAAATGGTCCGTTTTCAAATGTTTTATTTTTGAACGTCAGTTCACATTTGTAGGTGGATCATCAGTGTTAGAGCTAAAATTAGCATGTTTAAAGTGATTTTCATGCTTCCAGGGGCTCGGGAAGTTAATTAAATACCATTTGGAGGCATTTAATGTTCGAGCAAAAACGGCTGATTTTCGACAAAAGAGATAACACCCCCCCCATTACGTCATGCTTCAGAAATGTGGAAAATGGTCCATTTTCAAATGTTTTATTTTTGAACGTCTGTTCACATTTGTAGGTGGATCATCAGTGTTAGAGCTAAAATTAGCATGTTTAAAGTGATTTTCATGCTTCCAGGGGCCCAAAACACAAGATTAATGGAATGGTTAAAAGTGCATGAAAATGGCCAATTTACTCACTCTGAGTTCTCAAAAAGGGTTTCTTCACCCCGGGAAGTTAATTAAATACCATTTGGAGGCATTTAATGTTCGAGCAAAAACGGCTGATTTTCGACAAAAGAGATAACACCCCCCCATTACGTCATGCTTCAGAAATGTGGAAAATGGTCCGTTTTCAAATGTTTTATTTTTGAACGTCAGTTCACATTTGTAGGTGGATCATCAGTGTTAGAGCTAAAATTAGCATGTTTAAAGTGATTTTCATGCTTCCAGGGGCTCGGGAAGTGAAATAAATACCATTTGGAGGCATTTAATGTTCGAGCAAAAACGGCTGATTTTCGACAAAAGAGATAACACCCCCCCATTACGTCATGCTTCAGAAATGTGGAAAATGGTCCGTTTTCAAATGTTTTATTTTTGAACGTCAGTTCACATTTGTAGGTGGATCATCAGTGTTAGAGCTAAAATTAGCATGTTTAAAGTGATTTTCATGCTTCCAGGGGCCCAAAACACAAGATTTATGGAATGGTTAAAAGTGCATGAAAATGGCCAATTTACTCACTCTGAGTTCTCAAAAAGGGTTTCTTCACCCCGGGAAGTTAATTAAATACCATTTGGAGGCATTTAATGTTCGAGCAAAAACGGCTGATTTTCGACAAAAGAGATAACACCCCCCCATTACGTCATGCTTCAGAAATGTGGAAAATGGTCCGTTTTCAAATGTTTTATTTTTGAACGTCAGTTCACATTTGTAGGTGGATCATCAGTGTTAGAGCTAAAATTAGCATGTTTAAAGTGATTTTCATGCTTCCAGGGGCTCGGGAAGTTAATTAAATACCATTTGGAGGCATTTAATGTTCGAGCAAAAACGGCTGATTTTCGACAAAAGAGATAACACCCCCCCATTACGTCATGCTTCAGAAATGTGGAAAATGGTCCGTTTTCAAATGTTTTATTTTTGAACGTCAGTTCACATTTGTAGGTGGATCATCAGTGTTAGAGCTAAAATTAGCATGTTTAAAGTGATTTTCATGCTTCCAGGGGCCCAAAACACAAGATTTATGGAATGGTTAAAAGTGCATGAAAATGGCCAATTTACTCACTCTGAGTTCTCAAAAAGGGTTTCTTCACCCCGGGAAGTTAATTAAATACCATTTGGAGGCATTTAATGTTCGAGCAAAAACGGCTGATTTTCGACAAAAGAGATAACACCCCCCCATTACGTCATGCTTCAGAAATGTGGAAAATGGTCCGTTTTCAAATGTTTTATTTTTGAACGTCAGTTCACATTTGTAGGTGGATCATCAGTGTTAGAGCTAAAATTAGCATGTTTAAAGTGATTTTCATGCTTCCAGGGGCTCGGGAAGTTAATTAAATACCATTTGGAGGCATTTAATGTTCGAGCAAAAACGGCTGATTTTCGACAAAAGAGATAACACCCCCCCATTACGTCATGCTTCAGAAATGTGGAAAATGGTCCGTTTTCAAATGTTTTATTTTTGAACGTCAGTTCACATTTGTAGGTGGATCATCAGTGTTAGAGCTAAAATTAGCATGTTTAAAGTGATTTTCATGCTTCCAGGGGCCCAAAACACAAGATTTATGGAATGGTTAAAAGTGCATGAAAATGGCCAATTTACTCACTCTGAGTTCTCAAAAAGGGTTTCTTCACCCCGGGAAGTTAATTAAATACCATTTGGAGGCATTTAATGTTCGAGCAAAAACGGCTGATTTTCGACAAAAGAGATAACACCCCCCCATTACGTCATGCTTCAGAAATGTGGAAAATGGTCCGTTTTCAAATGTTTTATTTTTGAACGTCAGTTCACATTTGTAGGTGGATCATCAGTGTTAGAGCTAAAATTAGCATGTTTAAAGTGATTTTCATGCTTCCAGGGGCTCGGGAAGTTAATTAAATACCATTTGGAGGCATTTAATGTTCGAGCAAAAACGGCTGATTTTCGACAAAAGAGATAACACCCCCCCCATTACGTCATGCTTCAGAAATGTGGAAAATGGTCCATTTTCAAATGTTTTATTTTTGAACGTCTGTTCACATTTGTAGGTGGATCATCAGTGTTAGAGCTAAAATTAGCATGTTTAAAGTGATTTTCATGCTTCCAGGGGCCCAAAACACAAGATTAATGGAATGGTTAAAAGTGCATGAAAATGGCCAATTTACTCACTCTGAGTTCTCAAAAAGGGTTTCTTCACCCCGGGAAGTTAATTAAATACCATTTGGAGGCATTTAATGTTCGAGCAAAAACGGCTGATTTTCGACAAAAGAGATAACACCCCCCCATTACGTCATGCTTCAGAAATGTGGAAAATGGTCCGTTTTCAAATGTTTTATTTTTGAACGTCAGTTCACATTTGTAGGTGGATCATCAGTGTTAGAGCTAAAATTAGCATGTTTAAAGTGATTTTCATGCTTCCAGGGGCTCGGGAAGTGAAATAAATACCATTTGGAGGCATTTAATGTTCGAGCAAAAACGGCTGATTTTCGACAAAAGAGATAACACCCCCCCATTACGTCATGCTTCAGAAATGTGGAAAATGGTCCGTTTTCAAATGTTTTATTTTTGAACGTCAGTTCACATTTGTAGGTGGATCATCAGTGTTAGAGCTAAAATTAGCATGTTTAAAGTGATTTTCATGCTTCCAGGGGCCCAAAACACAAGATTTATGGAATGGTTAAAAGTGCATGAAAATGGCCAATTTACTCACTCTGAGTTCTCAAAAAGGGTTTCTTCACCCCGGGAAGTTAATTAAATACCATTTGGAGGCATTTAATGTTCGAGCAAAAACGGCTGATTTTCGACAAAAGAGATAACACCCCCCCATTACGTCATGCTTCAGAAATGTGGAAAATGGTCCGTTTTCAAATGTTTTATTTTTGAACGTCAGTTCACATTTGTAGGTGGATCATCAGTGTTAGAGCTAAAATTAGCATGTTTAAAGTGATTTTCATGCTTCCAGGGGCTCGGGAAGTTAATTAAATACCATTTGGAGGCATTTAATGTTCGAGCAAAAACGGCTGATTTTCGACAAAAGAGATAACACCCCCCCATTACGTCATGCTTCAGAAATGTGGAAAATGGTCCGTTTTCAAATGTTTTATTTTTGAACGTCAGTTCACATTTGTAGGTGGATCATCAGTGTTAGAGCTAAAATTAGCATGTTTAAAGTGATTTTCATGCTTCCAGGGGCCCAAAACACAAGATTTATGGAATGGTTAAAAGTGCATGAAAATGGCCAATTTACTCACTCTGAGTTCTCAAAAAGGGTTTCTTCACCCCGGGAAGTTAATTAAATACCATTTGGAGGCATTTAATGTTCGAGCAAAAACGGCTGATTTTCGACAAAAGAGATAACACCCCCCCATTACGTCATGCTTCAGAAATGTGGAAAATGGTCCGTTTTCAAATGTTTTATTTTTGAACGTCAGTTCACATTTGTAGGTGGATCATCAGTGTTAGAGCTAAAATTAGCATGTTTAAAGTGATTTTCATGCTTCCAGGGGCTCGGGAAGTTAATTAAATACCATTTGGAGGCATTTAATGTTCGAGCAAAAACGGCTGATTTTCGACAAAAGAGATAACACCCCCCCATTACGTCATGCTTCAGAAATGTGGAAAATGGTCAGTTTTCAAATGTTTTATTTTTGAACGTCAGTTCACATTTGTAGGTGGATCATCAGTGTTAGAGCTAAAATTAGCATGTTTAAAGTGATTTTCATGCTTCCAGGGGCCCAAAACACAAGATTTATGGAATGGTTAAAAGTGCATGAAAATGGCCAATTTACTCACTCTGAGTTCTCAAAAAGGGTTTCTTCACCCCGGGAAGTTAATTAAATACCATTTGGAGGCATTTAATGTTCGAGCAAAAACGGCTGATTTTGGACAAAAGAGATAACACCCCCCCATTACGTCATGCTTCAGAAATGTGGAAAATGGTCCGTTTTCAAATGTTTTATTTTTGAACGTCAGTTCACATTTGTAGGTGGATCATCAGTGTTAGAGCTAAAATTAGCATGTTTAAAGTGATTTTCATGCTTCCAGGGGCCCAAAACACAAGATTTATGGAATGGTTAAAAGTGCATGAAAATGGCCAATTTACTCACTCTGAGTTCTCAAAAAGGGTTTCTTCACCCCGGGAAGTTAATTAAATACCATTTGGAGGCATTTAATGTTCGAGCAAAAACGGCTGATTTTCGACAAAAGAGATAACACCCCCCCATTACGTCATGCTTCAGAAATGTGGAAAATGATCCGTTTTCAAATGTTTTATTTTTGAACGTCAGTTCACATTTGTAGGTGGATCATCAGTGTTAGAGCTAAAATTAGCATGTTTAAAGTGATTTTCATGCTTCCAGGGGCTCGGGAAGTTAATTAAATACCATTTGGAGGCATTTAATGTTCGAGCAAAAACGGCTGATTTTCGACAAAAGAGATAACACCCCCCCATTACGTCATGCTTCAGAAATGTGGAAAATGGTCCGTTTTCAAATGTTTTATTTTTGAACGTCAGTTCACATTTGTAGGTGGATCATCAGTGTTAGAGCTAAAATTAACATGTTTAAAGTGATTTTCATGCTTCCAGGGGCCCAAAACACAAGATTTATGGAATGGTTAAAAGTGCATGAAAATGGCCAATTTACTCACTCTGAGTTCTCAAAAAGGGTTTCTTCACCCCAGTAAGTTAATTAAATACCATTTGGAGGCATTTAATGTTCGAGCAAAAACGGCTGATTTTCGACAAAAGAGATAACACCCCCCCATTACGTCATGCTTCAGAAATGTGGAAAATGGTCCGTTTTCAAATGTTTTATTTTTGAACGTCAGTTCACATTTGTAGGTGGATCATCAGTGTTAGAGCTAAAATTAGCATGTTTAAAGTGATTTTCATGCTTCCAGGGGCTCGGGAAGTTAATTAAATACCATTTGGAGGCATTTAATGTTCGAGCAAAAACGGCTGATTTTCGACAAAAGAGATAACACCCCCCATTACGTCATGCTTCAGAAATGTGGAAAATGGTCCGTTTTCAAATGTTTTATTTTTGAACGTCAGTTCACATTTGTAGGTGGATCATCAGTGTTAGAGCTAAAATTAGCATGTTTAAAGTGATTTTCATGCTTCCAGGGGCCCAAAACACAAGATTTATGGAATGGTTAAAAGTGCATGAAAATGGCCAATTTACTCACTCTGAGTTCTCAAAAAGGGTTTCTTCACCCCGGGAAGTGAAATAAATACCATTTGGAGGCATTTAATGTTCGAGCAAAAACGGCTGATTTTCGACAAAAGAGATAACACCCCCCCATTACGTCATGCTTCAGAAATGTGGAAAATGGTCCGTTTTCAAATGTTTTATTTTTGAACGTCAGTTCACATTTGTAGGTGGATCATCAGTGTTAGAGCTAAAATTAGCATGTTTAAAGTGATTTTCATGCTTCCAGGGGCCCAAAACACAAGATTTATGGAATGGTTAAAAGTGCATGAAAATGGCCAATTTATTCACTCTGAGTTCTCAAAAAGGGTTTCTTCACCCCGGGAAGTTAATTAAATACCATTTGGAGGCATTTAATGTTCGAGCAAAAACGGCTGATTTTCGACAAAAGAGATAACACCCCCCCATTACGTCATGCTTCAGAAATGTGGAAAATGGTCCGTTTTCAAATGTTTTATTTTTGAACGTCAGTTCACATTTGTAGGTGGATCATCAGTGTTAGAGCTAAAATTAGCATGTTTAAAGTGATTTTCATGTTTCCAGGGGCTCGGGAAGTTAATTAAATACCATTTGGAGGCATTTAATGTTCGAGCAAAAACGGCTGATTTTCGACAAAAGAGATAACACCCCCCCATTACGTCATGCTTCAGAAATGTGGAAAATGGTCCGTTTTCAAATGTTTTATTTTTGAACGTCAGTTCACATTTGTAGGTGGATCATCAGTGTTAGAGCTAAAATTAGCATGTTTAAAGTGATTTTCATGCTTCCAGGGGCTCGGGAAGTTAATTAAATACCATTTGGAGGCATTTAATGTTCGAGCAAAAACGGCTGATTTTCGACAAAAGAGATAACACCCCCCCATTACGTCATGCTTCAGAAATGTGGAAAATGGTCCGTTTTCAAATGTTTTATTTTTGAACGTCAGTTCACATTTGTAGGTGGATCATCAGTGTTAGAGCTAAAATTAGCATGTTTAAAGTGATTTTCATGCTTCCAGGGGCTCGGGAAGTGAAATAAATACCATTTGGAGGCATTTAATGTTCGAGCAAAAACGGCTGATTTTCGACAAAAGAGATAACACCCCCCCATTACGTCATGCTTCAGAAATGTGGAAAATGGTCCGTTTTCAAATGTTTTATTTTTGAACGTCAGTTCACATTTGTAGGTGGATCAGCAGTGTTAGAGCTAAAATTAGCATGTTTAAAGTGATTTTCATGCTTCCAGGGGCCCAAAACACAAGATTTATGGAATGGTTAAAAGTGCATGAAAATGGCCAATTTACTCACTCTGAGTTCTCAAAAAGGGTTTCTTCACCCCGGGAAGTTAATTAAATACCATTTGGAGGCATTTAATGTTCGAGCAAAAACGGCTGATTTTCGACAAAAGAGATAACACCCCCCCATTACGTCATGCTTCAGAAATGTGGAAAATGGTCCGTTTTCAAATGTTTTATTTTTGAACGTCAGTTCACATTTGTAGGTGGATCATCAGTGTTAGAGCTAAAATTAGCATGTTTAAAGTGATTTTCATGCTTCCAGGGGCTTGGGAAGTTAATTAAATACCATTTGGAGGCATTTAATGTTCGAGCAAAAACGGCTGATTTTCGACAAAAGAGATAACACCCCCCCATTACGTCATGCTTCAGAAATGTGGAAAAAGGTCCGTTTTCAAATGTTTTATTTTTGAACGTCAGTTCACATTTGTAGGTGGATCATCAGTGTTAGAGCTAAAATTAGCATGTTTAAAGTGATTTTCATGCTTCCAGGGGCCCAAAACACAAGATTTATGGAATGGTTAAAAGTGCATGAAAATGGCCAATTTACTCACTCTGAGTTCTCAAAAAGGGTTTCTTCACCCCGGGAAGTTAATTAAATACCATTTGGAGGCATTTAATGTTCGAGCAAAAACGGCTGATTTTCGACAAAAGAGATAACACCCCCCCATTACGTCATGCTTCAGAAATGTGGAAAATGGTCCGTTTTCAAATGTTTTATTTTTGAACGTCAGTTCACATTTGTAGGTGGATCATCAGTGTTAGAGCTAAAATTAGCATGTTTAAAGTGATTTTCATGCTTCCAGGGGCTCGGGAAGTTAATTAAATACCATTTGGAGGCATTTAATGTTCGAGCAAAAACGGCTGATTTTCGACAAAAGAGATAACACCCCCCCATTACGTCATGCTTCAGAAATGTGGAAAATGGTCCGTTTTCAAATGTTTTATTTTTGAACGTCAGTTCACATTTGTAGGTGGATCATCAGTGTTAGAGCTAAAATTAGCATGTTTAAAGTGATTTTCATGCTTCCAGGGGCCCAAAACACAAGATTTATGGAATGGTTAAAAGTGCATGAAAATGGCCAATTTACTCACTTTGAGTTCTCAAAAAGGGTTTCTTCACCCCGGGAAGTTAATTAAATACCATTTGGAGGCATTTAATGTTCGAGCAAAAACGGCTGATTTTCGACAAAAGAGATAACACCCCCCATTACGTCATGCTTCAGAAATGTGGAAAATGGTCTGTTTTCAAATGTTTTATTTTTGAACGTCAGTTCACATTTGTAGGTGGATCATCAGTGTTAGAGCTAAAATTAGCATGTTTAAAGTGATTTTCATGCTTCCAGGGGCTCGGGAAGTTAATTAAATACCATTTGGAGGCATTTAATTTTCGAGCAAAAACGGCTGATTTTCGACAAAAGAGATAACACCCCCCCATTACGTCATGCTTCAGAAATGTGGAAAATGGTCCGTTTTCAAATGTTTTATTTTTGAACATCAGTTCACATTTGTAGGTGGATCATCAGTGTTAGAGCTAAAATTAGCATGTTTAAAGTGATTTTCATGCTTCCAGGGGCCCAAAACACAAGATTTATGGAATGGTTAAAAGTGCATGAAAATGGCCAATTTACTCACTCTGAGTTCTCAAAAAGGGTTTCTTCACCCCGGGAAGTTAATTAAATACCATTTGGAGGCATTTAATGTTCGAGCAAAAACGGCTGATTTTCGACAAAAGAGATAACACCCCCCCATTACGTCATGCTTCAGAAATGTGGAAAATGGTCCGTTTTCAAATGTTTTATTTTTGAACGTCAGTTCACATTTGTAGGTGGATCATCAGTGTTAGAGCTAAAAGTAGCATGTTTAAAGTGATTTTCATGCTTCCAGGGGCTCGGGAAGTTAATTAAATACCATTTGGAGGCATTTAATGTTCGAGCAAAAACGGCTGATTTTCGACAAAAGAGATAACACCCCCCATTACGTCATGCTTCAGAAATGTGGAAAATGGTCCGTTTTCAAATGTTTTATTTTTGAACGTCAGTTCACATTTGTAGGTGGATCATCAGTGTTAGAGCTAAAATTAGCATGTTTAAAGTGATTTTCATGCTTCCAGGGGCCCAAAACACAAGATTTATGGAATGGTTAAAAGTGCATGAAAATGGCCAATTTACTCACTCTGAGTTCTCAAAAAGGGTTTCTTCACCCCGGGAAGTTAATTAAATACCATTTGGAGGCATTTAATGTTCGAGCAAAAACGGCTGATTTTGGACAAAAGAGATAACACCCCCCCATTACGTCATGCTTCAGAAATGTGGAAAATGGTCCGTTTTCAAATGTTTTATTTTTGAACGTCAGTTCACATTTGTAGGTGGATCATCAGTGTTAGAGCTAAAATTAGCATGTTTAAAGTGATTTTCATGCTTCCAGGGGCTCGGGAAGTTAATTAAATACCATTTGGAGGCATTTAATGTTCGAGCAAAAACGGCTGATTTTCGACAAAAGAGATAACACCCCCCCATTACGTCATGCTTCAGAAATGTGGAAAATGGTCCGTTTTCAAATGTTTTATTTTTGAACGTCAGTTCACATTTGTAGGTGGATCATCAGTGTTAGAGCTAAAATTAGCATGTTTAAAGTGATTTTCATGCTTCCAGGGGCCCAAAACACAAGATTAATGGAATGGTTAAAAGTGCATGAAAATGGCCAATTTACTCACTCTGAGTTCTCAAAAAGGGTTTCTTCACCCCGGGAAGTTAATTAAATACCATTTGGAGGCATTTAATGTTCGAGCAAAAACGGCTGATTTTCGACAAAAGAGATAACACCCCCCCATTACGTCATGCTTCAGAAATGTGGAAAATGGTCCGTTTTCAAATGTTTTATTTTTCAACGTCAGTTCACATTTGTAGGTGGATCATCAGTGTTAGAGCTAAAATTAGCATGTTTAAAGTGATTTTCATGCTTCCAGGGGCTCGGGAAGTGAAATAAATACCATTTGGAGGCATTTAATGTTCGAGCAAAAACGGCTGATTTTCGACAAAAGAGATAACACCCCCCATTACGTCATGCTTCAGAAATGTGGAAAATGGTCCGTTTTCAAATGTTTTATTTTTGAACGTCAGTTCACATTTGTAGGTGGATCATCAGTGTTAGAGCTAAAATTAGCATGTTTAAAGTGATTTTCATGCTTCCAGGGGCCCAAAACACAAGATTTATGGAATGGTTAAAAGTGCATGAAAATGGCCAATTTACTCACTCTGAGTTCTCAAAAAGGGTTTCTTCACCCCGGGAAGTTAATTAAATACCATTTGGAGGCATTTAATGTTCGAGCAAAAACGGCTGATTTTGGACAAAAGAGATAACACCCCCCCATTACGTCATGCTTCAGAAATGTGGAAAATGGTCCGTTTTCAAATGTTTTATTTTTGAACGTCAGTTCACATTTGTAGGTGGATCATCAGTGTTAGAGCTAAAATTAGCATGTTTAAAGTGATTTTCATGCTTCCAGGGGCTCGGGAAGTTAATTAAATACCATTTGGAGGCATTTAATGTTCGAGCAAAAACGGCTGATTTTCGACAAAAGAGATAACACCCCCCATTACGTCATGCTTCAGAAATGTGGAAAATGGTCCGTTTTCAAATGTTTTATTTTTGAACGTCAGTTCACATTTGTAGGTGGATCATCAGTGTTAGAGCTAAAATTAGCATGTTTAAAGTGATTTTCATGCTTCCAGGGGCTCGGGAAGTTAATTAAATACCATTTGGAGGCATTTAATGTTCGAGCAAAAACGGCTGATTTTCGACAAAAGAGATAACACCCCCCCATTACGTCATGCTTCAGAAATGTGGAAAATGGTCCGTTTTCAAATGTTTTATTTTTGAACGTCAGTTCACATTTGTAGGTGGATCATCAGTGTTAGAGCTAAAATTAGCATGTTTAAAGTGATTTTCATGCTTCCAGGGGCCCAAAACACAAGATTAATGGAATGGTTAAAAGTGCATGAAAATGGCCAATTTACTCACTCTGAGTTCTCAAAAAGGGTTTCTTCACCCCGGGAAGTTAATTAAATACCATTTGGAGGCATTTAATGTTCGAGCAAAAACGGCTGATTTTCGACAAAAGAGATAACACCCCCCCATTACGTCATGCTTCAGAAATGTGGAAAATGGTCCGTTTTCAAATGTTTTATTTTTGAACGTCAGTTCACATTTGTAGGTGGATCATCAGTGTTAGAGCTAAAATTAGCATGTTTAAAGTGATTTTCATGCTTCCAGGGGCCCAAAACACAAGATTTATGGAATGGTTAAAAGTGCATGAAAATGGCCAATTTACTCACTCTGAGTTCTCAAAAAGGGTTTCTTCACCCCGGGAAGTTAATTAAATACCATTTGGAGGCATTTAATGTTCGAGCAAAAACGGCTGATTTTCGACAAAAGAGATAACACCCCCCCATTACGTCATGCTTCAGAAATGTGGAAAATGGTCCGTTTTCAAATGTTTTATTTTTGAACGTCAGTTCACATTTGTAGGTGGATCATCAGTGTTAGAGCTAAAATTAGCATGTTTAAAGTGATTTTCATGCTTCCAGGGGCTCGGGAAGTTAATTAAATACCATTTGGAGGCATTTAATGTTCGAGCAAAAACGGCTGATTTTCGACAAAAGAGATAACACCCCCCCATTACGTCATGCTTCAGAAATGTGGAAAATGGTCCGTTTTCAAATGTTTTATTTTTGAACGTCAGTTCACATTTGTAGGTGGATCATCAGTGTTAGAGCTAAAATTAGCATGTTTAAAGTGATTTTCATGCTTCCAGGGGCCCAAAACACAAGATTTATGGAATGGTTAAAAGTGCATGAAAATGGCCAATTTACTCACTCTGAGTTCTCAAAAAGGGTTTCTTCACCCCGGGAAGTTAATTAAATACCATTTGGAGGCATTTAATGTTCGAGCAAAAACGGCTGATTTTCGACAAAAGAGATAACACCCCCCCATTACGTCATGCTTCAGAAATGTGGAAAATGGTCCGTTTTCAAATGTTTTATTTTTGAACGTCAGTTCACATTTGTAGGTGGATCATCAGTGTTAGAGCTAAAATTAGCATGTTTAAAGTGATTTTCATGCTTCCAGGGGCTCGGGAAGTTAATTAAATACCATTTGGAGGCATTTAATGTTCGAGCAAAAACGGCTGATTTTCGACAAAAGAGATAACACCCCCCCATTACGTCATGCTTCAGAAATGTGGAAAATGGTCCGTTTTCAAATGTTTTATTTTTGAACGTCAGTTCACATTTGTAGGTGGATCATCAGTGTTAGAGCTAAAATTAGCATGTTTAAAGTGATTTTCATGCTTCCAGGGGCCCAAAACACAAGATTTATGGAATGGTTAAAAGTGCATGAAAATGGCCAATTTACTCACTCTGAGTTCTCAAAAAGGGTTTCTTCACCCCGGGAAGTTAATTAAATACCATTTGGAGGCATTTAATGTTCGAGCAAAAACGGCTGATTTTCGACAAAAGAGATAACACCCCCCCATTACGTCATGCTTCAGAAATGTGGAAAATGGTCCGTTTTCAAATGTTTTATTTTTGAACGTCAGTTCACATTTGTAGGTGGATCATCAGTGTTAGAGCTAAAATTAGCATGTTTAAAGTGATTTTCATGCTTCCAGGGGCTCGGGAAGTTAATTAAATACCATTTGGAGGCATTTAATGTTCGAGCAAAAACGGCTGATTTTCGACAAAAGAGATAACACCCCCCCATTACGTCATGCTTCAGAAATGTGGAAAATGGTCCGTTTTCAAATGTTTTATTTTTGAACGTCAGTTCACATTTGTAGGTGGATCATCAGTGTTAGAGCTAAAATTAGCATGTTTAAAGTGATTTTCATGCTTCCAGGGGCCCAAAACACAAGATTTATGGAATGGTTAAAAGTGCATGAAAATGGCCAATTTACTCACTCTGAGTTCTCAAAAAGGGTTTCTTCACCCCGGGAAGTTAATTAAATACCATTTGGAGGCATTTAATGTTCGAGCAAAAACGGCTGATTTTCGACAAAAGAGATAACACCCCCCCATTACGTCATGCTTCAGAAATGTGGAAAATGGTCCGTTTTCAAATGTTTTATTTTTGAACGTCAGTTCACATTTGTAGGTGGATCATCAGTGTTAGAGCTAAAATTAGCATGTTTAAAGTGATTTTCATGCTTCCAGGGGCTCGGGAAGTTAATTAAATACCATTTGGAGGCATTTAATGTTCGAGCAAAAACGGCTGATTTTCGACAAAAGAGATAACACCCCCCCATTACGTCATGCTTCAGAAATGTGGAAAATGGTCCGTTTTCAAATGTTTTATTTTTGAACGTCAGTTCACATTTGTAGGTGGATCATCAGTGTTAGAGCTAAAATTAGCATGTTTAAAGTGATTTTCATGCTTCCAGGGGCCCAAAACACAAGATTAATGGAATGGTTAAAAGTGCATGAAAATGGCCAATTTACTCACTCTGAGTTCTCAAAAAGGGTTTCTTCACCCCGGGAAGTTAATTAAATACCATTTGGAGGCATTTAATGTTCGAGCAAAAACGGCTGATTTTCGACAAAAGAGATAACACCCCCCCATTATGTCATGCTTCAGAAATGTGGAAAATGGTCCGTTTTCAAATGTTTTATTTTTGAACGTCAGTTCACATTTGTAGGTGGATCATCAGTGTTAGAGCTAAAATTAGCATGTTTAAAGTGATTTTCATGCTTCCAGGGGCTCGGGAAGTGAAATAAATACCATTTGGAGGCATTTAATGTTCGAGCAAAAACGGCTGATTTTCGACAAAAGAGATAACACCCCCCCATTACGTCATGCTTCAGAAATGTGGAAAATGGTCCGTTTTCAAATGTTTTATTTTTGAACGTCAGTTCACATTTGTAGGTGGATCATCAGTGTTAGAGCTAAAATTAGCATGTTTAAAGTGATTTTCATGCTTCCAGGGGCCCAAAACACAAGATTTATGGAATGGTTAAAAGTGCATGAAAATGGCCAATTTACTCACTCTGAGTTCTCAAAAAGGGTTTCTTCACCCCGGGAAGTTAATTAAATACCATTTGGAGGCATTTAATGTTCGAGCAAAAACTGCTGATTTTCGACAAAAGAGATAACACCCCCCCATTACGTCATGCTTCAGAAATGTGGAAAATGGTCCGTTTTCAAATGTTTTATTTTTGAACGTCAGTTCACATTTGTAGGTGGATCATCAGTGTTAGAGCTAAAATTAGCATGTTTAAAGTGATTTTCATGCTTCCAGGGGCTCGGGAAGTTAATTAAATACCATTTGGAGGCATTTAATGTTCGAGCAAAAACGGCTGATTTTCGACAAAAGAGATAACACCCCCCCATTACGTCATGCTTCAGAAATGTGGAAAATGGTCCGTTTTCAAATGTTTTATTTTTGAACGTCAGTTCACATTTGTAGGTGGATCATCAGTGTTAGAGCTAAAATTAGCATGTTTAAAGTGATTTTCATGCTTCCAGGGGCCCAAAACACAAGATTAATGGAATGGTTAAAAGTGCATGAAAATGGCCAATTTACTCACTCTGAGTTCTCAAAAAGGGTTTCTTCACCCCGGGAAGTTAATTAAATACCATTTGGAGGCATTTAATGTTCGAGCAAAAACGGCTGATTTTCGACAAAAGAGATAACACCCCCCCATTATGTCATGCTTCAGAAATGTGGAAAATGGTCCGTTTTCAAATGTTTTATTTTTGAACGTCAGTTCACATTTGTAGGTGGATCATCAGTGTTAGAGCTAAAATTAGCATGTTTAAAGTGATTTTCATGCTTCCAGGGGCTCGGGAAGTGAAATAAATACCATTTGGAGGCATTTAATGTTCGAGCAAAAACGGCTGATTTTCGACAAAAGAGATAACACCCCCCCATTACGTCATGCTTCAGAAATGTGGAAAATGGTCCGTTTTCAAATGTTTTATTTTTGAACGTCAGTTCACATTTGTAGGTGGATCATCAGTGTTAGAGCTAAAATTAGCATGTTTAAAGTGATTTTCATGCTTCCAGGGGCCCAAAACACAAGATTTATGGAATGGTTAAAAGTGCATGAAAATGGCCAATTTACTCACTCTGAGTTCTCAAAAAGGGTTTCTTCACCCCGGGAAGTTAATTAAATACCATTTGGAGGCATTTAATGTTCGAGCAAAAACTGCTGATTTTCGACAAAAGAGATAACACCCCCCCATTACGTCATGCTTCAGAAATGTGGAAAATGGTCCGTTTTCAAATGTTTTATTTTTGAACGTCAGTTCACATTTGTAGGTGGATCATCAGTGTTAGAGCTAAAATTAGCATGTTTAAAGTGATTTTCATGCTTCCAGGGGCTCGGGAAGTTAATTAAATACCATTTGGAGGCGTTTAATGTTCGAGCAAAAACGGCTGATTTTCGACAAAAGAGATAACACCCCCCCATTACGTCATGCTTCAGAAATGTGGAAAATGGTCCGTTTTCAAATGTTTTATTTTTGAACGTCAGTTCACATTTGTAGGTGGATCATCAGTGTTAGAGCTAAAATTAGCATGTTTAAAGTGATTTTCATGCTTCCAGGGGCCCAAAACACAAGATTAATGGAATGGTTAAAAGTGCATGAAAATGGCCAATTTACTCACTCTGAGTTCTCAAAAAGGGTTTCTTCACCCCGGGAAGTTAATTAAATACCAATTGGAGGCATTTAATGTTCGAGCAAAAACGGCTGATTTTCGACAAAAGAGATAACACCCCCCCATTACGTCATGCTTCAGAAATGTGGAAAATGGTCCGTTTTCAAATGTTTTATTTTTGAACGTCAGTTCACATTTGTAGGTGGATCATCAGTGTTAGAGCTAAAATTAGCATGTTTAAAGTGATTTTCATGCTTCCAGGGGCTCGGGAAGTTAATTAAATACCATTTGGAGGCATTTAATGTTCGAGCAAAAACGGCTGATTTTCGACAAAAGAGATAACACCCCCCCATTACGTCATGCTTCAGAAATGTGGAAAATGGTCCGTTTTCAAATGTTTTATTTTTGAACGTCAGTTCACATTTGTAGGTGGATCATCAGTGTTAGAGCTAAAATTAGCATGTTTAAAGTGATTTTCATGCTTCCAGGGGCCCAAAACACAAGATTTATGGAATGGTTAAAAGTGCATGAAAATGGCCAATTTACTCACTCTGAGTTCTCAAAAAGGGTTTCTTCACCCCGGGAAGTTAATTAAATACCATTTGGAGGCATTTAATGTTCGAGCAAAAACTGCTGATTTTCGACAAAAGAGATAACACCCCCCCATTACGTCATGCTTCAGAAATGTGGAAAATGGTCCGTTTTCAAATGTTTTATTTTTGAACGTCAGTTCACATTTGTAGGTGGATCATCAGTGTTAGAGCTAAAATTAGCATGTTTAAAGTGATTTTCATGCTTCCAGGGGCTCGGGAAGTTAATTAAATACCATTTGGAGGCATTTAATGTTCGAGCAAAAACGGCTGATTTTCGACAAAAGAGATAACACCCCCCATTACGTCATGCTTCAGAAATGTGGAAAATGGTCCGTTTTCAAATGTTTTATTTTTGAACGTCAGTTCACATTTGTAGGTGGATCATCAGTGTTAGAGCTAAAATTAGCATGTTTAAAGTGATTTTCATGCTTCCAGGGGCCCAAAACACAAGATTTATGGAATGGTTAAAAGTGCATGAAAATGGCCAATTTACTCACTCTGAGTTCTCAAAAAGGGTTTCTTCACCCCGGGAAGTGAAATAAATACCATTTGGAGGCATTTAATGTTCGAGCAAAAACGGCTGATTTTCGACAAAAGAGATAACACCCCCCCATTACGTCATGCTTCAGAAATGTGGAAAATGGTCCGTTTTCAAATGTTTTATTTTTGAACGTCAGTTCACATTTGTAGGTGGATCATCAGTGTTAGAGCTAAAATTAGCATGTTGAAAGTGATTTTCATGCTTCCAGGGGCTCGGGAAGTTAATTAAATACCATTTGGAGGCATTTAATGTTCGAGCAAAAACGGCTGATTTTCGACAAAAGAGATAACACCCCCCCATTACGTCATGCTTCAGAAATGTGGAAAATGGTCCGTTTTCAAATGTTTTATTTTTGAACGTCAGTTCACATTTGTAGGTGGATCATCAGTGTTAGAGCTAAAATTAGCATGTTTAAAGTGATTTTCATGCTTCCAGGGGCCCAAAACACAAGATTTATGGAATGGTTAAAAGTGCATGAAAATGGCCAATTTATTCACTCTGAGTTCTCAAAAAGGGTTTCTTCACCCCGGGAAGTTAATTAAATACCATTTGGAGGCATTTAATGTTCGAGCAAAAACGGCTGATTTTCGACAAAAGAGATAACACCCCCCCATTACGTCATGCTTCAGAAATGTGGAAAATGGTCCGTTTTCAAATGTTTTATTTTTGAACGTCAGTTCACATTTGTAGGTGGATCATCAGTGTTAGAGCTAAAATTAGCATGTTTAAAGTGATTTTCATGTTTCCAGGGGCTCGGGAAGTTAATTAAATACCATTTGGAGGCATTTAATGTTCGAGCAAAAACGGCTGATTTTCGACAAAAGAGATAACACCCCCCCATTACGTCATGCTTCAGAAATGTGGAAAATGGTCCGTTTTCAAATGTTTTATTTTTGAACGTCAGTTCACATTTGTAGGTGGATCATCAGTGTTAGAGCTAAAATTAGCATGTTTAAAGTGATTTTCATGCTTCCAGGGGCTCGGGAAGTTAATTAAATACCATTTGGAGGCATTTAATGTTCGAGCAAAAACGGCAGATTTTCGACAAAAGAGATAACACCCCCCCATTACGTCATGCTTCAGAAATGTGGAAAATGGTCCGTTTTCAAATGTTTTATTTTTGAACGTCAGTTCACATTTGTAGGTGGATCATCAGTGTTAGAGCTAAAATTAGCATGTTTAAAGTGATTTTCATGCTTCCAGGGGCTCGGGAAGTTAATTAAATACCATTTGGAGGCATTTAATTTTCGAGCAAAAACGGCTGATTTTCGACAAAAGAGATAACACCCCCCCATTACGTCATGCTTCAGAAATGTGGAAAATGGTCCGTTTTCAAATGTTTTATTTTTGAACGTCAGTTCACATTTGTAGGTGGATCATCAGTGTTAGAGCTAAAATTAGCATGTTTAAAGTGATTTTCATGCTTCCAGGGGCTCGGGAAGTTAATTAAATACCATTTGGAGGCATTTAATGTTCGAGCAAAAACGGCTGATTTTCGACAAAAGAGATAACACCCCCCCATTACGTCATGCTTCAGAAATGTGGAAAATGGTCCGTTTTCAAATGTTTTATTTTTGAACGTCAGTTCACATTTGTAGGTGGATCATCAGTGTTAGAGCTAAAATTAGCATGTTTAAAGTGATTTTCATGCTTCCAGGGGCTCGGGAAGTTAATTAAATACCATTTGGAGGCATTTAATTTTCGAGCAAAAACGGCTGATTTTCGACAAAAGAGATAACACCCCCCCATTACGTCATGCTTCAGAAATGTGGAAAATGGTCCGTTTTCAAATGTTTTATTTTTGAACGTCAGTTCACATTTGTAGGTGGATCATCAGTGTTAGAGCTAAAATTAGCATGTTTAAAGTGATTTTCATGCTTCCAGGGGCCCAAAACACAAGATTTATGGAATGGTTAAAAGTGCATGAAAATGGCCAATTTACTCACTCTGAGTTCTCAAAAAGGGTTTCTTCACCCCGGGAAGTTAATTAAATACCATTTGGAGGCATTTAATGTTCGAGCAAAAACGGCTGATTTTCGACAAAAGAGATAACACCCCCCCATTACGTCATGCTTCAGAAATGTGGAAAATGGTCCGTTTTCAAATGTTTTATTTTTGAACGTCAGTTCACATTTGTAGGTGGATCATCAGTGTTAGAGCTAAAATTAGCATGTTTAAAGTGATTTTCATGCTTCCAGGGGCTCGGGAAGTTAATTAAATACCATTTGGAGGCATTTAATGTTCGAGCAAAAACGGCTGATTTTCGACAAAAGAGATAACACCCCCCCATTACGTCATGCTTCAGAAATGTGGAAAATGGTCCGTTTTCAAATGTTTTATTTTTGAACGTCAGTTCACATTTGTAGGTGGATCATCAGTGTTAGAGCTAAAATTAGCATGTTTAAAGTGATTTTCATGCTTCCAGGGGCCCAAAACACAAGATTTATGGAATGGTTAAAAGTGCATGAAAATGGCCAATTTACTCACTCTGAGTTCTCAAAAAGGGTTTCTTCACCCCGGGAAGTTAATGAAATACCATTTGGAGGCATTTAATGTTCGAGCAAAAACGGCTGATTTTGGACAAAAGAGATAACACCCCCCCATTACGTCATGCTTCAGAAATGTGGAAAATGGTCCGTTTTCAAATGTTTTATTTTTGAACGTCAGTTCACATTTGTAGGTGGATCATCAGTGTTAGAGCTAAAATTAGCATGTTTAAAGTGATTTTCATGCTTCCAGGGGCTCGGGAAGTTAATTAAATACCATTTGGAGGCATTTAATGTTCGAGCAAAAACGGCTGATTTTCGACAAAAGAGATAACACCCCCCCATTACGTCATGCTTCAGAAATGTGGAAAATGGTCCGTTTTCAAATGTTTTATTTTTGAACGTCAGTTCACATTTGTAGGTGGATCATCAGTGTTAGAGCTAAAATTAGCATGTTTAAAGTGATTTTCATGCTTCCAGGGGCTCGGGAAGTTAATTAAATACCATTTGGAGGCATTTAATGTTCGAGCAAAAACGGCTGATTTTCGACAAAAGAGATAACACCCCCCCATTACGTCATGCTTCAGAAATGTGGAAAATGGTCCGTTTTCAAATGTTTTATTTTTGAACGTCAGTTCACATTTGTAGGTGGATCATCAGTGTTAGAGCTAAAATTAGCATGTTTAAAGTGATTTTCATGCTTCCAGGGGCCCAAAACACAAGATTAATGGAATGGTTAAAAGTGCATGAAAATGGCCAATTTACTCACTCTGAGTTCTCAAAAAGGGTTTCTTCACCCCGGGAAGTTAATTAAATACCATTTGGAGGCATTTAATGTTCGAGCAAAAACGGCTGATTATCGACAAAAGAGATAACACCCCCCCATTACGTCATGCTTCAGAAATGTGGAAAATGGTCCGTTTTCAAATGTTTTATTTTTGAACGTCAGTTCACATTTGTAGGTGGATCATCAGTGTTAGAGCTAAAATTAGCATGTTTAAAGTGATTTTCATGCTTCCAGGGGCTCGGGAAGTGAAATAAATACCATTTGGAGGCATTTAATGTTCGAGCAAAAACGGCTGATTTTCGACAAAAGAGATAACACCCCCCCATTACGTCATGCTTCAGAAATGTGGAAAATGGTCCGTTTTCAAATGTTTTATTTTTGAACGTCAGTTCACATTTGTAGGTGGATCATCAGTGTTAGAGCTAAAATTAGCATGTTTAAAGTGATTTTCATGCTTCCAGGGGCCCAAAACACAAGATTTATGGAATGGTTAAAAGTGCATGAAAATGGCCAATTTACTCACTCTGAGTTCTCAAAAAGGGTTTCTTCACCCCGGGAAGTTAATTAAATACCATTTGGAGGCATTTAATGTTCGAGCAAAAACGGCTGATTTTCGACAAAAGAGATAACACCCCCCCATTACGTCATGCTTCAGAAATGTGGAAAATGGTCCGTTTTCAAATGTTTTATTTTTGAACGTCAGTTCACATTTGTAGGTGGATCATCAGTGTTAGAGCTAAAATTAGCATGTTTAAAGTGATTTTCATGCTTCCAGGGGCTCGGGAAGTTAATTAAATACCATTTGGAGGCATTTAATGTTCGAGCAAAAACGGCTGATTTTCGACAAAAGAGATAACACCCCCCCATTACGTCATGCTTCAGAAATGTGGAAAATGGTCCGTTTTCAAATGTTTTATTTTTGAACGTCAGTTCACATTTGTAGGTGGATCATCAGTGTTAGAGCTAAAATTAGCATGTTTAAAGTGATTTTCATGCTTCCAGGGGCTCGGGAAGTTAATTAAATACCATTTGGAGGCATTTAATGTTCGAGCAAAAACGGCTGATTTTCGACAAAAGAGATAACACCCCCCCATTACGTCATGCTTCAGAAATGTGGAAAATGGTCCGTTTTCAAATGTTTTATTTTTGAACGTCAGTTCACATTTGTAGGTGGATCATCAGTGTTAGAGCTAAAATTAGCATGTTTAAAGTGATTTTCATGCTTCCAGGGGCCCAAAACACAAGATTAATGGAATGGTTAAAAGTGCATGAAAATGGCCAATTTACTCACTCTGAGTTCTCAAAAAGGGTTTCTTCACCCCGGGAAGTTAATTAAATACCATTTGGAGGCATTTAATGTTCGAGCAAAAACGGCTGATTTTCGACAAAAGAGATAACACCCCCCATTACGTCATGCTTCAGAAATGTGGAAAATGGTCCGTTTTCAAATGTTTTATTTTTGAACGTCAGTTCACATTTGTAGGTGGATCATCAGTGTTAGAGCTAAAATTAGCATGTTTAAAGTGATTTTCATGCTTCCAGGGGCCCAAAACACAAGATTTATGGAATGGTTAAAAGTGCATGAAAATGGCCAATTTACTCACTCTGAGTTCTCAAAAAGGGTTTCTTCACCCCGGGAAGTTAATTAAATACAATTTGGAGGCATTTAATGTTCGAGCAAAAACGGCTGATTTTCGACAAAAGAGATAACACCCCCCCATTACGTCATCCTTCAGAAATGTGGAAAATGGTCCGTTTTAAAATGTTTTATTTTTGAACGTCAGTTCACATTTGTAGGTGGATCATCAGTGTTAGAGCTAAAATTAGCATGTTTAAAGTGATTTTCATGCTTCCAGGGGCCCAAAACACAAGATTTATGGAATGGTTAAAAGTGCATGAAAATGGCCAATTTACTCACTCTGAGTTCTCAAAAAGGGTTTCTTCACCCCAGGAAGTTAATTAAATACCATTTGGAGGCATTTAATGTTCGAGCAAAAACGGCTGATTTTCGACAAAAGAGATAACACCCCCCCATTACGTCATGCTTCAGAAATGTGGAAAATGGTCCGTTTTCAAATGTTTTATTTTTGAACGTCAGTTCACATTTGTAGGTGGATCATCAGTGTTAGAGCTAAAATTAGCATGTTTAAAGTGATTTTCATGCTTCCAGGGGCTCGGGAAGTTAATTAAATACCATTTGGAGGCATTTAATGTTCGAGCAAAAACGGCTGATTTTCGACAAAAGAGATAACACCCCCCCATTACGTCATGCTTCAGAAATGTGGAAAATGGTCCGTTTTCAAATGTTTTATTTTTGAACGTCAGTTCACATTTGTAGGTGGATCATCAGTGTTAGAGCTAAAATTAGCATGTTTAAAGTGATTTTCATGCTTCCAGGGGCTCGGGAAGTTAATTAAATACCATTTGGAGGCATTTAATGTTCGAGCAAAAACGGCTGATTTTCGACAAAAGAGATAACACCCCCCCATTACGTCATGCTTCAGAAATGTGGAAAATGGTCCGTTTTCAAATGTTTTATTTTTGAACGTCAGTTCACATTTGTAGGTGGATCATCAGTGTTAGAGCTAAAATTAGCATGTTTAAAGTGATTTTCATGCTTCCAGGGGCCCAAAACACAAGATTAATGGAATGGTTAAAAGTGCATGAAAATGGCCAATTTACTCACTCTGAGTTCTCAAAAAGGGTTTCTTCACCCCGGGAAGTTAATTAAATACCATTTGGAGGCATTTAATGTTCGAGCAAAAACGGCTGATTTTCGACAAAAGAGATAACACCCCCCCATTACGTCATGCTTCAGAAATGTGGAAAATGGTCCGTTTTCAAATGTTTTATTTTTGAACGTCAGTTCACATTTGTAGGTGGATCATCAGTGTTAGAGCTAAAATTAGCATGTTTAAAGTGATTTTCATGCTTCCAGGGGCCCAAAACACAAGATTTATGGAATGGTTAAAAGTGCATGAAAATGGCCAATTTACTCACTCTGAGTTCTCAAAAAGGGTTTCTTCACCCCGGGAAGTTAATTAAATACCATTTGGAGGCATTTAATGTTCGAGCAAAAACGGCTGATTTTCGACAAAAGAGATAACACCCCCCCATTACGTCATCCTTCAGAAATGTGGAAAATGGTCCGTTTTAAAATGTTTTATTTTTGAACGTCAGTTCACATTTGTAGGTGGATCATCAGTGTTAGAGCTAAAATTAGCATGTTTAAAGTGATTTTCATGCTTCCAGGGGCCCAAAACACAAGATTTATGGAATGGTTAAAAGTGCATGAAAATGGCCAATTTACTCACTCTGAGTTCTCAAAAAGGGTTTCTTCACCCCGGGAAGTGAAATAAATACCATTTGGAGGCATTTAATGTTCGAGCAAAAACGGCTGATTTTCGACTAAAGAGATAACACCCCCCCATTACGTCATGCTTCAGAAATGTGGAAAATGGTCCGTTTTCAAATGTTTTATTTTTGAACGTCAGTTCACATTTGTAGGTGGATCATCAGTGTTAGAGCTAAAATTAGCATGTTTAAAGTGATTTTCATGCTTCCAGGGGCTCGGGAAGTTAATTAAATACCATTTGGAGGCATTTAATGTTCGAGCAAAAACGGCTGATTTTCGACAAAAGAGATAACACCCCCCCATTACGTCATGCTTCAGAAATGTGGAAAATGGTCCGTTTTCAAATGTTTTATTTTTGAACGTCAGTTCACATTTGTAGGTGGATCATCAGTGTTAGAGCTAAAATTAGCATGTTTAAAGTGATTTTCATGCTTCCAGGGGCCCAAAACACAAGATTTATGGAATGGTTAAAAGTGCATGAAAATGGCCAATTTACTCACTCTGAGTTCTCAAAAAGGGTTTCTTCACCCCGGGAAGTTAATTAAATACCATTTGGAGGCATTTAATGTTCGAGCAAAAACGGCTGATTTTCGACAAAAGAGATAACACCCCCCCATTACGTCATGCTTCAGAAATGTGGAAAATGGTCCGTTTTCAAATGTTTTATTTTTGAACATCAGTTCACATTTGTAGGTGGATCATCAGTGTTAGAGCTAAAATTAGCATGTTTAAAGTGATTTTCATGCTTCCAGGGGCTCGGGAAGTTAATTAAATACCATTTGGAGGCATTTAATGTTCGAGCAAAAACGGCTGATTTTCGACAAAAGAGATAACACCCCCCCATTACGTCATGCTTCAGAAATGTGGAAAATGGTCCGTTTTCAAATGTTTTATTTTTGAACGTCAGTTCACATTTGTAGGTGGATCATCAGTGTTAGAGCTAAAATTAGCATGTTTAAAGTGATTTTCATGCTTCCAGGGGCTCGGGAAGTTAATTAAATACCATTTGGAGGCATTTAATGTTCGAGCAAAAACGGCTGATTTTCGACAAAAGAGATAACACCCCCCCATTACGTCATGCTTCAGAAATGTGGAAAATGGTCCGTTTTCAAATGTTTTATTTTTGAACGTCAGTTCACATTTGTAGGTGGATCATCAGTGTTAGAGCTAAAATTAGCATGTTTAAAGTGATTTTCATGCTTCCAGGGGCTCGGGAAGTGAAATAAATACCATTTGGAGGCATTTAATGTTCGAGCAAAAACGGCTGATTTTCGACAAAAGAGATAACACCCCCCCATTACGTCATGCTTCAGAAATGTGGAAAATGGTCCGTTTTCAAATGTTTTATTTCTGAACGTCAGTTTACATTTGTAGGTGGATCATCAGTGTTAGAGCTAAAATTAGCATGTTTAAAGTGATTTTCATGCTTCCAGGGGCCCAAAACACAAGATTTATGGAATGGTTAAAAGTGCATGAAAATGGCCAATTTACTCACTCTGAGTTCTCAAAAAGGGTTTCTTCAACCCGGGAAGTTAATTAAATACCATTTGGAGGCATTTAATGTTCGAGCAAAAACGGCTGATTTTCGACAAAAGAGATAACACCCCCCCATTACGTCATGCTTCAGAAATGTGGAAAATGGTCCGTTTTCAAATGTTTTATTTTTGAACGTCAGTTCACATTTGTAGGTGGATCATCAGTGTTAGAGCTAAAATTAGCATGTTTAAAGTGATTTTCATGCTTCCAGGGGCTCGGGAAGTTAATTAAATACCATTTGGAGGCATTTAATGTTCGAGCAAAAACGTCTGATTTTCGACAAAAGAGATAACACCCCCCCATTACGTCATGCTTCAGAAATGTGGAAAATGGTCCGTTTTCAAATGTTTTATTTTTGAACGTCAGTTCACATTTGTAGGTGGATCATCAGTGTTAGAGCTAAAATTAGCATGTTTAAAGGGATTTTCATGCTTCCAGGGGCCCAAAACACAAGATTTATGGAATGGTTAAAAGTGCATGAAAATGGCCAATTTACTCACTCTGAGTTCTCAAAAAGGGTTTCTTCACCCCGGGAAGTTAATTAAATACCATTTGGAGGCATTTAATGTTCGAGCAAAAACGGCTGATTTTCGACAAAAGAGATAACACCCCCCCATTACGTCATGCTTCAGAAATGTGGAAAATGGTCCGTTTTCAAATGTTTTATTTTTGAACGTCAGTTCACATTTGTAGGTGGATCATCAGTGTTAGAGCTAAAATTAGCATGTTTAAAGTGATTTTCATGCTTCCAGGGGCTCGGGAAGTTAATTAAATACCATTTGGAGGCGTTTAATGTTCGAGCAAAAACGGCTGATTTTCGACAAAAGAGATAACACCCCCCCATTACGTCATGCTTCAGAAATGTGGAAAATGGTCCGTTTTCAAATGTTTTATTTTTGAACGTCAGTTCACATTTGTAGGTGGATCATCAGTGTTAGAGCTAAAATTAGCATGTTTAAAGTGATTTTCATGCTTCCAGGGGCTCGGGAAGTTAATTAAATACCATTTGGAGGCATTTAATGTTCGAGCAAAAACGGCTGATTTTCGACAAAAGAGATAACACCCCCCCATTACGTCATGCTTCAGAAATGTGGAAAATGGTCCGTTTTCAAATGTTTTATTTTTGAACGTCAGTTCACATTTGTAGGTGGATCATCAGTGTTAGAGCTAAAATTAGCATGTTTAAAGTGATTTTCATGCTTCCAGGGGCCCAAAACACAAGATTAATGGAATGGTTAAAAGTGCATGAAAATGGCCAATTTACTCACTCTGAGTTCTCAAAAAGGGTTTCTTCACCCCGGGAAGTTAATTAAATACCATTTGGAGGCATTTAATGTTCGAGCAAAAACGGCTGATTTTCGACAAAAGAGATAACACCCCCCCATTACGTCATGCTTCAGAAATGTGGAAAATGGTCCGTTTTCAAATGTTTTATTTTTGAACGTCAGTTCACATTTGTAGGTGGATCATCAGTGTTAGAGCTAAAATTAGCATGTTTAAAGTGATTTTCATGCTTCCAGGGGCTCGGGAAGTGAAATAAATACCATTTGGAGGCATTTAATGTTCGAGCAAAAACGGCTGATTTTCGACAAAAGAGATAACACCCCCCCCATTACGTCATGCTTCAGAAATGTGGAAAATGGTCCGTTTTCAAATGTTTTATTTTTGAACGTCAGTTCACATTTGTAGGTGGATCATCAGTGTTAGAGCTAAAATTAGCATGTTTAAAGTGATTTTCATGCTTCCAGGGGCTCGGGAAGTTAATTAAATACCATTTGGAGGCATTTAATGTTCGAGCAAAAACGGCTGATTTTCGACAAAAGAGATAACACCCCCCCATTACGTCATGCTTCAGAAATGTGGAAAATGGTCCGTTTTCAAATGTTTTATTTTTGAACGTCAGTTCACATTTGTAGGTGGATCATCAGTGTTAGAGCTAAAATTAACATGTTTAAAGTGATTTTCATGCTTCCAGGGGCCCAAAACACAAGATTTATGGAATGGTTAAAAGTGCATGAAAATGGCCAATTTACTCACTCTGAGTTCTCAAAAAGGGTTTCTTCACCCCGGGAAGTTAATTAAATACCATTTGGAGGCATTTAATGTTCGAGCAAAAACGGCTGATTTTCGACAAAAGAGATAACACCCCCCCATTACGTCATGCTTCAGAAATGTGGAAAATGGTCCGTTTTCAAATGTTTTATGTTTGAACGTCAGTTCACATTTGTAGGTGGATCATCAGTGTTAGAGCTAAAATTAGCATGTTTAAAGTGATTTTCATGCTTCCAGGGGCCCAAAACACAAGATTTATGGAATGGTTAAAAGTGCATGAAAATGGCCAATTTACTCACTCTGAGTTCTCAAAAAGGGTTTCTTCACCCCGGGAAGTGAAATAAATACCATTTGGAGGCATTTAATGTTCGAGCAAAAACGGCTGATTTTCGACAAAAGAGATAACACCTCCCCATTACGTCATGCTTCAGAAATGTGGAAAATGGTCTGTTTTCAAATGTTTTATTTTTGAACGTCAGTTCACATTTGTAGGTGGATCATCAGTGTTAGAGCTAAAATTAGCATGTTTAAAGTGATTTTCATGCTTCCAGGGGCTCGGGAAGTTAATTAAATACCATTTGGAGGCATTTAATGTTCGAGCAAAAACGGCTGATTTTCGACAAAAGAGATAACACCCCCCCATTACGTCATGCTTCAGAAATGTGGAAAATGGTCCGTTTTCAAATGTTTTATTTTTGAACGTCAGTTCACATTTGTAGGTGGATCATCAGTGTTAGAGCTAAAATTAGCATGTTTAAAGTGATTTTCATGCTTCCAGGGGCCCAAAACACAAGATTTATGGAATGGTTAAAAGTGCATGAAAATGGCCAATTTACTCACTCTGAGTTCTCAAAAAGGGTTTCTTCACCCCGGGAAGTTAATTAAATACCATTTGGAGGCATTTAATGTTCGAGCAAAAACGGCTGATTTTCGACAAAAGAGATAACACCCCCCCATTACGTCATGCTTCAGAAATGTGGAAAATGGTCTGTTTTCAAATGTTTTATTTTTGAACGTCAGTTCACATTTGTAGGTGGATCATCAGTGTTAGAGCTAAAATTAGCATGTTTAAAGTGATTTTCATGCTTCCAGGGGCTCGGGAAGTTAATTAAATACCATTTGGAGGCATTTAATGTTCGAGCAAAAACAGCTGATTTTCGACAAAAGAGATAACACCCCCCCATTACGTCATGCTTCAGAAATGTGGAAAATGGTCCGTTTTCAAATGTTTTATTTTTGAACGTCAGTTCACATTTGTAGGTGGATCATCAGTGTTAGAGCTAAAATTAGCATGTTTAAAGTGATTTTCATGCTTCCAGGGGCTCGGGAAGTTAATTAAATACCATTTGGAGGCATTTAATGTTCGAGCAAAAACGGCTGATTTTCGACAAAAGAGATAACACCCCCCCATTACGTCATGCTTCAGAAATGTGGAAAATGGTCCGTTTTCAAATGTTTTATTTTTGAACGTCAGTTCACATTTGTAGGTGGATCATCAGTGTTAGAGCTAAAATTAGCATGTTTAAAGTGATTTTCATGCTTCCAGGGGCTCGGGAAGTTAAATAAATACCATTTGGAGGCATTTAATGTTCGAGCAAAAATGGCTGATTTTCGACAAAAGAGATAACACCCCCCCATTACGTCATGCTTCAGAAATGTGGAAAATGGTCCGTTTTCAAATGTTTTATTTTTGAACGTCAGTTCACATTTGTAGGTGGATCATCAGTGTTAGAGCTAAAATTAGCATGTTTAAAGTGATTTTCATGCTTCCAGGGGCCCAAAACACAAGATTTATGGAATGGTTAAAAGTGCATGAAAATGGCCAATTTACTCACTCTGAGTTCTCAAAAAGGGTTTCTTCACCCCGGGAAGTTAATTAAATACCATTTGGAGGCATTTAATGTTCGAGCAAAAACGGCTGATTTTCGACAAAAGAGATAACACCCCCCCATTACGTCATGCTTCGGAAATGTGGAAAATGGTCCGTTTTCAAATGTTTTATTTTTGAACGTCAGTTCACATTTGTAGGTGGATCATCAGTGTTAGAGCTAAAATTAGCATGTTTAAAGTGATTTTCATGCTTCCAGGGGCTCGGGAAGTTAATTAAATACCATTTGGAGGCATTTAATGTTCGAGCAAAAACGGCTGATTTTCGACAAAAGAGATAACACCCCCCCATTACGTCATGCTTCAGAAATATGGAAAATGGTCCGTTTTCAAATGTTTTATTTTTGAACGTCAGTTCACATTTGTAGGTGGATCATCAGTGTTAGAGCTAAAATTAGCATGTTTAAAGTGATTTTCATGCTTCCAGGGGCTCGGGAAGTTAATTAAATACCATTTGGAGGCATTTAATGTTCGAGCAAAAACGGCTGATTTTCGACAAAAGAGATAACACCCCCCCCATTACGTCATGCTTCAGAAATGTGGAAAATGGTCCGTTTTCAAATGTTTTATTTTTGAACGTCAGTTCACATTTGTAGGTGGATCATCAGTGTTAGAGCTAAAATTAGCATGTTTAAAGTGATTTTCATGCTTCCAGGGGCCCAAAACACAAGATTTATGGAATGGTTAAAAGTGCATGAAAATGGCCAATTTACTCACTCTGAGTTCTCAAAAAGGGTTTCTTCACCCCGGGAAGTTAATTAAATACCATTTGGAGGCATTTAATGTTCGAGCAAAAACTGCAGATTTTCGACAAAAGAGATAACACCCCCCCATTACGTCATGCTTCAGAAATGTGGAAAATGGTCCGTTTTCAAATGTTTTATTTTTGAACGTCAGTTCACATTTGTAGGTGGATCATCAGTGTTAGAGCTAAAATTAGCATGTTTAAAGTGATTTTCATGCTTCCAGGGGCCCAAAACACAAGATTAATGGAATGGTTAAAAGTGCATGAAAATGGCCAATTTACTCACTCTGAGTTCTCAAAAAGGGTTTCTTCACCCCGGGAAGTTAATTAAATACCATTTGGAGGCATTTAATGTTCGAGCAAAAACGGCTGATTTTCGACAAAAGAGATAACACCCCCCCATTACGTCATGCTTCAGAAATGTGGAAAATGGTCCGTTTTCAAATGTTTTATTTTTCAACGTCAGTTCACATTTGTAGGTGGATCATCAGTGTTAGAGCTAAAATTAGCATGTTTAAAGTGATTTTCATGCTTCCAGGGGCTCGGGAAGTGAAATAAATACCATTTGGAGGCATTTAATGTTCGAGCAAAAACGGCTGATTTTCGACAAAAGAGATAACACCCCCCATTACGTCATGCTTCAGAAATGTGGAAAATGGTCCGTTTTCAAATGTTTTATTTTTGAACGTCAGTTCACATTTGTAGGTGGATCATCAGTGTTAGAGCTAAAATTAGCATGTTTAAAGTGATTTTCATGCTTCCAGGGGCCCAAAACACAAGATTTATGGAATGGTTAAAAGTGCATGAAAATGGCCAATTTACTCACTCTGAGTTCTCAAAAAGGGTTTCTTCACCCCGGGAAGTTAATTAAATACCATTTGGAGGCATTTAATGTTCGAGCAAAAACGGCTGATTTTGGACAAAAGAGATAACACCCCCCCATTACGTCATGCTTCAGAAATGTGGAAAATGGTCCGTTTTCAAATGTTTTATTTTTGAACGTCAGTTCACATTTGTAGGTGGATCATCAGTGTTAGAGCTAAAATTAGCATGTTTAAAGTGATTTTCATGCTTCCAGGGGCTCGGGAAGTTAATTAAATACCATTTGGAGGCATTTAATGTTCGAGCAAAAACGGCTGATTTTCGACAAAAGAGATAACACCCCCCATTACGTCATGCTTCAGAAATGTGGAAAATGGTCCGTTTTCAAATGTTTTATTTTTGAACGTCAGTTCACATTTGTAGGTGGATCATCAGTGTTAGAGCTAAAATTAGCATGTTTAAAGTGATTTTCATGCTTCCAGGGGCTCGGGAAGTTAATTAAATACCATTTGGAGGCATTTAATGTTCGAGCAAAAACGGCTGATTTTCGACAAAAGAGATAACACCCCCCCATTACGTCATGCTTCAGAAATGTGGAAAATGGTCCGTTTTCAAATGTTTTATTTTTGAACGTCAGTTCACATTTGTAGGTGGATCATCAGTGTTAGAGCTAAAATTAGCATGTTTAAAGTGATTTTCATGCTTCCAGGGGCCCAAAACACAAGATTAATGGAATGGTTAAAAGTGCATGAAAATGGCCAATTTACTCACTCTGAGTTCTCAAAAAGGGTTTCTTCACCCCGGGAAGTTAATTAAATACCATTTGGAGGCATTTAATGTTCGAGCAAAAACGGCTGATTTTCGACAAAAGAGATAACACCCCCCCATTACGTCATGCTTCAGAAATGTGGAAAATGGTCCGTTTTCAAATGTTTTATTTTTGAACGTCAGTTCACATTTGTAGGTGGATCATCAGTGTTAGAGCTAAAATTAGCATGTTTAAAGTGATTTTCATGCTTCCAGGGGCCCAAAACACAAGATTTATGGAATGGTTAAAAGTGCATGAAAATGGCCAATTTACTCACTCTGAGTTCTCAAAAAGGGTTTCTTCACCCCGGGAAGTTAATTAAATACCATTTGGAGGCATTTAATGTTCGAGCAAAAACGGCTGATTTTCGACAAAAGAGATAACACCCCCCCATTACGTCATGCTTCAGAAATGTGGAAAATGGTCCGTTTTCAAATGTTTTATTTTTGAACGTCAGTTCACATTTGTAGGTGGATCATCAGTGTTAGAGCTAAAATTAGCATGTTTAAAGTGATTTTCATGCTTCCAGGGGCTCGGGAAGTTAATTAAATACCATTTGGAGGCATTTAATGTTCGAGCAAAAACGGCTGATTTTCGACAAAAGAGATAACACCCCCCCATTACGTCATGCTTCAGAAATGTGGAAAATGGTCCGTTTTCAAATGTTTTATTTTTGAACGTCAGTTCACATTTGTAGGTGGATCATCAGTGTTAGAGCTAAAATTAGCATGTTTAAAGTGATTTTCATGCTTCCAGGGGCCCAAAACACAAGATTTATGGAATGGTTAAAAGTGCATGAAAATGGCCAATTTACTCACTCTGAGTTCTCAAAAAGGGTTTCTTCACCCCGGGAAGTTAATTAAATACCATTTGGAGGCATTTAATGTTCGAGCAAAAACGGCTGATTTTCGACAAAAGAGATAACACCCCCCCATTACGTCATGCTTCAGAAATGTGGAAAATGGTCCGTTTTCAAATGTTTTATTTTTGAACGTCAGTTCACATTTGTAGGTGGATCATCAGTGTTAGAGCTAAAATTAGCATGTTTAAAGTGATTTTCATGCTTCCAGGGGCTCGGGAAGTTAATTAAATACCATTTGGAGGCATTTAATGTTCGAGCAAAAACGGCTGATTTTCGACAAAAGAGATAACACCCCCCCATTACGTCATGCTTCAGAAATGTGGAAAATGGTCCGTTTTCAAATGTTTTATTTTTGAACGTCAGTTCACATTTGTAGGTGGATCATCAGTGTTAGAGCTAAAATTAGCATGTTTAAAGTGATTTTCATGCTTCCAGGGGCCCAAAACACAAGATTAATGGAATGGTTAAAAGTGCATGAAAATGGCCAATTTACTCACTCTGAGTTCTCAAAAAGGGTTTCTTCACCCCGGGAAGTTAATTAAATACCATTTGGAGGCATTTAATGTTCGAGCAAAAACGGCTGATTTTCGACAAAAGAGATAACACCCCCCCATTATGTCATGCTTCAGAAATGTGGAAAATGGTCCGTTTTCAAATGTTTTATTTTTGAACGTCAGTTCACATTTGTAGGTGGATCATCAGTGTTAGAGCTAAAATTAGCATGTTTAAAGTGATTTTCATGCTTCCAGGGGCTCGGGAAGTGAAATAAATACCATTTGGAGGCATTTAATGTTCGAGCAAAAACGGCTGATTTTCGACAAAAGAGATAACACCCCCCCATTACGTCATGCTTCAGAAATGTGGAAAATGGTCCGTTTTCAAATGTTTTATTTTTGAACGTCAGTTCACATTTGTAGGTGGATCATCAGTGTTAGAGCTAAAATTAGCATGTTTAAAGTGATTTTCATGCTTCCAGGGGCCCAAAACACAAGATTTATGGAATGGTTAAAAGTGCATGAAAATGGCCAATTTACTCACTCTGAGTTCTCAAAAAGGGTTTCTTCACCCCGGGAAGTTAATTAAATACCATTTGGAGGCATTTAATGTTCGAGCAAAAACTGCTGATTTTCGACAAAAGAGATAACACCCCCCCATTACGTCATGCTTCAGAAATGTGGAAAATGGTCCGTTTTCAAATGTTTTATTTTTGAACGTCAGTTCACATTTGTAGGTGGATCATCAGTGTTAGAGCTAAAATTAGCATGTTTAAAGTGATTTTCATGCTTCCAGGGGCTCGGGAAGTTAATTAAATACCATTTGGAGGCATTTAATGTTCGAGCAAAAACGGCTGATTTTCGACAAAAGAGATAACACCCCCCCATTACGTCATGCTTCAGAAATGTGGAAAATGGTCCGTTTTCAAATGTTTTATTTTTGAACGTCAGTTCACATTTGTAGGTGGATCATCAGTGTTAGAGCTAAAATTAGCATGTTTAAAGTGATTTTCATGCTTCCAGGGGCCCAAAACACAAGATTAATGGAATGGTTAAAAGTGCATGAAAATGGCCAATTTACTCACTCTGAGTTCTCAAAAAGGGTTTCTTCACCCCGGGAAGTTAATTAAATACCATTTGGAGGCATTTAATGTTCGAGCAAAAACGGCTGATTTTCGACAAAAGAGATAACACCCCCCCATTATGTCATGCTTCAGAAATGTGGAAAATGGTCCGTTTTCAAATGTTTTATTTTTGAACGTCAGTTCACATTTGTAGGTGGATCATCAGTGTTAGAGCTAAAATTAGCATGTTTAAAGTGATTTTCATGCTTCCAGGGGCTCGGGAAGTGAAATAAATACCATTTGGAGGCATTTAATGTTCGAGCAAAAACGGCTGATTTTCGACAAAAGAGATAACACCCCCCCATTACGTCATGCTTCAGAAATGTGGAAAATGGTCCGTTTTCAAATGTTTTATTTTTGAACGTCAGTTCACATTTGTAGGTGGATCATCAGTGTTAGAGCTAAAATTAGCATGTTTAAAGTGATTTTCATGCTTCCAGGGGCCCAAAACACAAGATTTATGGAATGGTTAAAAGTGCATGAAAATGGCCAATTTACTCACTCTGAGTTCTCAAAAAGGGTTTCTTCACCCCGGGAAGTTAATTAAATACCATTTGGAGGCATTTAATGTTCGAGCAAAAACTGCTGATTTTCGACAAAAGAGATAACACCCCCCCATTACGTCATGCTTCAGAAATGTGGAAAATGGTCCGTTTTCAAATGTTTTATTTTTGAACGTCAGTTCACATTTGTAGGTGGATCATCAGTGTTAGAGCTAAAATTAGCATGTTTAAAGTGATTTTCATGCTTCCAGGGGCTCGGGAAGTTAATTAAATACCATTTGGAGGCGTTTAATGTTCGAGCAAAAACGGCTGATTTTCGACAAAAGAGATAACACCCCCCCATTACGTCATGCTTCAGAAATGTGGAAAATGGTCCGTTTTCAAATGTTTTATTTTTGAACGTCAGTTCACATTTGTAGGTGGATCATCAGTGTTAGAGCTAAAATTAGCATGTTTAAAGTGATTTTCATGCTTCCAGGGGCCCAAAACACAAGATTAATGGAATGGTTAAAAGTGCATGAAAATGGCCAATTTACTCACTCTGAGTTCTCAAAAAGGGTTTCTTCACCCCGGGAAGTTAATTAAATACCAATTGGAGGCATTTAATGTTCGAGCAAAAACGGCTGATTTTCGACAAAAGAGATAACACCCCCCCATTACGTCATGCTTCAGAAATGTGGAAAATGGTCCGTTTTCAAATGTTTTATTTTTGAACGTCAGTTCACATTTGTAGGTGGATCATCAGTGTTAGAGCTAAAATTAGCATGTTTAAAGTGATTTTCATGCTTCCAGGGGCTCGGGAAGTTAATTAAATACCATTTGGAGGCATTTAATGTTCGAGCAAAAACGGCTGATTTTCGACAAAAGAGATAACACCCCCCCATTACGTCATGCTTCAGAAATGTGGAAAATGGTCCGTTTTCAAATGTTTTATTTTTGAACGTCAGTTCACATTTGTAGGTGGATCATCAGTGTTAGAGCTAAAATTAGCATGTTTAAAGTGATTTTCATGCTTCCAGGGGCCCAAAACACAAGATTTATGGAATGGTTAAAAGTGCATGAAAATGGCCAATTTACTCACTCTGAGTTCTCAAAAAGGGTTTCTTCACCCCGGGAAGTTAATTAAATACCATTTGGAGGCATTTAATGTTCGAGCAAAAACTGCTGATTTTCGACAAAAGAGATAACACCCCCCCATTACGTCATGCTTCAGAAATGTGGAAAATGGTCCGTTTTCAAATGTTTTATTTTTGAACGTCAGTTCACATTTGTAGGTGGATCATCAGTGTTAGAGCTAAAATTAGCATGTTTAAAGTGATTTTCATGCTTCCAGGGGCTCGGGAAGTTAATTAAATACCATTTGGAGGCATTTAATGTTCGAGCAAAAACGGCTGATTTTCGACAAAAGAGATAACACCCCCCATTACGTCATGCTTCAGAAATGTGGAAAATGGTCCGTTTTCAAATGTTTTATTTTTGAACGTCAGTTCACATTTGTAGGTGGATCATCAGTGTTAGAGCTAAAATTAGCATGTTTAAAGTGATTTTCATGCTTCCAGGGGCCCAAAACACAAGATTTATGGAATGGTTAAAAGTGCATGAAAATGGCCAATTTACTCACTCTGAGTTCTCAAAAAGGGTTTCTTCACCCCGGGAAGTGAAATAAATACCATTTGGAGGCATTTAATGTTCGAGCAAAAACGGCTGATTTTCGACAAAAGAGATAACACCCCCCCATTACGTCATGCTTCAGAAATGTGGAAAATGGTCCGTTTTCAAATGTTTTATTTTTGAACGTCAGTTCACATTTGTAGGTGGATCATCAGTGTTAGAGCTAAAATTAGCATGTTGAAAGTGATTTTCATGCTTCCAGGGGCTCGGGAAGTTAATTAAATACCATTTGGAGGCATTTAATGTTCGAGCAAAAACGGCTGATTTTCGACAAAAGAGATAACACCCCCCCATTACGTCATGCTTCAGAAATGTGGAAAATGGTCCGTTTTCAAATGTTTTATTTTTGAACGTCAGTTCACATTTGTAGGTGGATCATCAGTGTTAGAGCTAAAATTAGCATGTTTAAAGTGATTTTCATGCTTCCAGGGGCCCAAAACACAAGATTTATGGAATGGTTAAAAGTGCATGAAAATGGCCAATTTATTCACTCTGAGTTCTCAAAAAGGGTTTCTTCACCCCGGGAAGTTAATTAAATACCATTTGGAGGCATTTAATGTTCGAGCAAAAACGGCTGATTTTCGACAAAAGAGATAACACCCCCCCATTACGTCATGCTTCAGAAATGTGGAAAATGGTCCGTTTTCAAATGTTTTATTTTTGAACGTCAGTTCACATTTGTAGGTGGATCATCAGTGTTAGAGCTAAAATTAGCATGTTTAAAGTGATTTTCATGTTTCCAGGGGCTCGGGAAGTTAATTAAATACCATTTGGAGGCATTTAATGTTCGAGCAAAAACGGCTGATTTTCGACAAAAGAGATAACACCCCCCCATTACGTCATGCTTCAGAAATGTGGAAAATGGTCCGTTTTCAAATGTTTTATTTTTGAACGTCAGTTCACATTTGTAGGTGGATCATCAGTGTTAGAGCTAAAATTAGCATGTTTAAAGTGATTTTCATGCTTCCAGGGGCTCGGGAAGTTAATTAAATACCATTTGGAGGCATTTAATGTTCGAGCAAAAACGGCAGATTTTCGACAAAAGAGATAACACCCCCCCATTACGTCATGCTTCAGAAATGTGGAAAATGGTCCGTTTTCAAATGTTTTATTTTTGAACGTCAGTTCACATTTGTAGGTGGATCATCAGTGTTAGAGCTAAAATTAGCATGTTTAAAGTGATTTTCATGCTTCCAGGGGCTCGGGAAGTTAATTAAATACCATTTGGAGGCATTTAATTTTCGAGCAAAAACGGCTGATTTTCGACAAAAGAGATAACACCCCCCCATTACGTCATGCTTCAGAAATGTGGAAAATGGTCCGTTTTCAAATGTTTTATTTTTGAACGTCAGTTCACATTTGTAGGTGGATCATCAGTGTTAGAGCTAAAATTAGCATGTTTAAAGTGATTTTCATGCTTCCAGGGGCTCGGGAAGTTAATTAAATACCATTTGGAGGCATTTAATGTTCGAGCAAAAACGGCTGATTTTCGACAAAAGAGATAACACCCCCCCATTACGTCATGCTTCAGAAATGTGGAAAATGGTCCGTTTTCAAATGTTTTATTTTTGAACGTCAGTTCACATTTGTAGGTGGATCATCAGTGTTAGAGCTAAAATTAGCATGTTTAAAGTGATTTTCATGCTTCCAGGGGCTCGGGAAGTTAATTAAATACCATTTGGAGGCATTTAATTTTCGAGCAAAAACGGCTGATTTTCGACAAAAGAGATAACACCCCCCCATTACGTCATGCTTCAGAAATGTGGAAAATGGTCCGTTTTCAAATGTTTTATTTTTGAACGTCAGTTCACATTTGTAGGTGGATCATCAGTGTTAGAGCTAAAATTAGCATGTTTAAAGTGATTTTCATGCTTCCAGGGGCCCAAAACACAAGATTTATGGAATGGTTAAAAGTGCATGAAAATGGCCAATTTACTCACTCTGAGTTCTCAAAAAGGGTTTCTTCACCCCGGGAAGTTAATTAAATACCATTTGGAGGCATTTAATGTTCGAGCAAAAACGGCTGATTTTCGACAAAAGAGATAACACCCCCCCATTACGTCATGCTTCAGAAATGTGGAAAATGGTCCGTTTTCAAATGTTTTATTTTTGAACGTCAGTTCACATTTGTAGGTGGATCATCAGTGTTAGAGCTAAAATTAGCATGTTTAAAGTGATTTTCATGCTTCCAGGGGCTCGGGAAGTTAATTAAATACCATTTGGAGGCATTTAATGTTCGAGCAAAAACGGCTGATTTTCGACAAAAGAGATAACACCCCCCCATTACGTCATGCTTCAGAAATGTGGAAAATGGTCCGTTTTCAAATGTTTTATTTTTGAACGTCAGTTCACATTTGTAGGTGGATCATCAGTGTTAGAGCTAAAATTAGCATGTTTAAAGTGATTTTCATGCTTCCAGGGGCCCAAAACACAAGATTTATGGAATGGTTAAAAGTGCATGAAAATGGCCAATTTACTCACTCTGAGTTCTCAAAAAGGGTTTCTTCACCCCGGGAAGTTAATGAAATACCATTTGGAGGCATTTAATGTTCGAGCAAAAACGGCTGATTTTGGACAAAAGAGATAACACCCCCCCATTACGTCATGCTTCAGAAATGTGGAAAATGGTCCGTTTTCAAATGTTTTATTTTTGAACGTCAGTTCACATTTGTAGGTGGATCATCAGTGTTAGAGCTAAAATTAGCATGTTTAAAGTGATTTTCATGCTTCCAGGGGCTCGGGAAGTTAATTAAATACCATTTGGAGGCATTTAATGTTCGAGCAAAAACGGCTGATTTTCGACAAAAGAGATAACACCCCCCCATTACGTCATGCTTCAGAAATGTGGAAAATGGTCCGTTTTCAAATGTTTTATTTTTGAACGTCAGTTCACATTTGTAGGTGGATCATCAGTGTTAGAGCTAAAATTAGCATGTTTAAAGTGATTTTCATGCTTCCAGGGGCTCGGGAAGTTAATTAAATACCATTTGGAGGCATTTAATGTTCGAGCAAAAACGGCTGATTTTCGACAAAAGAGATAACACCCCCCCATTACGTCATGCTTCAGAAATGTGGAAAATGGTCCGTTTTCAAATGTTTTATTTTTGAACGTCAGTTCACATTTGTAGGTGGATCATCAGTGTTAGAGCTAAAATTAGCATGTTTAAAGTGATTTTCATGCTTCCAGGGGCCCAAAACACAAGATTAATGGAATGGTTAAAAGTGCATGAAAATGGCCAATTTACTCACTCTGAGTTCTCAAAAAGGGTTTCTTCACCCCGGGAAGTTAATTAAATACCATTTGGAGGCATTTAATGTTCGAGCAAAAACGGCTGATTATCGACAAAAGAGATAACACCCCCCCATTACGTCATGCTTCAGAAATGTGGAAAATGGTCCGTTTTCAAATGTTTTATTTTTGAACGTCAGTTCACATTTGTAGGTGGATCATCAGTGTTAGAGCTAAAATTAGCATGTTTAAAGTGATTTTCATGCTTCCAGGGGCTCGGGAAGTGAAATAAATACCATTTGGAGGCATTTAATGTTCGAGCAAAAACGGCTGATTTTCGACAAAAGAGATAACACCCCCCCATTACGTCATGCTTCAGAAATGTGGAAAATGGTCCGTTTTCAAATGTTTTATTTTTGAACGTCAGTTCACATTTGTAGGTGGATCATCAGTGTTAGAGCTAAAATTAGCATGTTTAAAGTGATTTTCATGCTTCCAGGGGCCCAAAACACAAGATTTATGGAATGGTTAAAAGTGCATGAAAATGGCCAATTTACTCACTCTGAGTTCTCAAAAAGGGTTTCTTCACCCCGGGAAGTTAATTAAATACCATTTGGAGGCATTTAATGTTCGAGCAAAAACGGCTGATTTTCGACAAAAGAGATAACACCCCCCCATTACGTCATGCTTCAGAAATGTGGAAAATGGTCCGTTTTCAAATGTTTTATTTTTGAACGTCAGTTCACATTTGTAGGTGGATCATCAGTGTTAGAGCTAAAATTAGCATGTTTAAAGTGATTTTCATGCTTCCAGGGGCTCGGGAAGTTAATTAAATACCATTTGGAGGCATTTAATGTTCGAGCAAAAACGGCTGATTTTCGACAAAAGAGATAACACCCCCCCATTACGTCATGCTTCAGAAATGTGGAAAATGGTCCGTTTTCAAATGTTTTATTTTTGAACGTCAGTTCACATTTGTAGGTGGATCATCAGTGTTAGAGCTAAAATTAGCATGTTTAAAGTGATTTTCATGCTTCCAGGGGCTCGGGAAGTTAATTAAATACCATTTGGAGGCATTTAATGTTCGAGCAAAAACGGCTGATTTTCGACAAAAGAGATAACACCCCCCCATTACGTCATGCTTCAGAAATGTGGAAAATGGTCCGTTTTCAAATGTTTTATTTTTGAACGTCAGTTCACATTTGTAGGTGGATCATCAGTGTTAGAGCTAAAATTAGCATGTTTAAAGTGATTTTCATGCTTCCAGGGGCCCAAAACACAAGATTAATGGAATGGTTAAAAGTGCATGAAAATGGCCAATTTACTCACTCTGAGTTCTCAAAAAGGGTTTCTTCACCCCGGGAAGTTAATTAAATACCATTTGGAGGCATTTAATGTTCGAGCAAAAACGGCTGATTTTCGACAAAAGAGATAACACCCCCCATTACGTCATGCTTCAGAAATGTGGAAAATGGTCCGTTTTCAAATGTTTTATTTTTGAACGTCAGTTCACATTTGTAGGTGGATCATCAGTGTTAGAGCTAAAATTAGCATGTTTAAAGTGATTTTCATGCTTCCAGGGGCCCAAAACACAAGATTTATGGAATGGTTAAAAGTGCATGAAAATGGCCAATTTACTCACTCTGAGTTCTCAAAAAGGGTTTCTTCACCCCGGGAAGTTAATTAAATACAATTTGGAGGCATTTAATGTTCGAGCAAAAACGGCTGATTTTCGACAAAAGAGATAACACCCCCCCATTACGTCATCCTTCAGAAATGTGGAAAATGGTCCGTTTTAAAATGTTTTATTTTTGAACGTCAGTTCACATTTGTAGGTGGATCATCAGTGTTAGAGCTAAAATTAGCATGTTTAAAGTGATTTTCATGCTTCCAGGGGCCCAAAACACAAGATTTATGGAATGGTTAAAAGTGCATGAAAATGGCCAATTTACTCACTCTGAGTTCTCAAAAAGGGTTTCTTCACCCCAGGAAGTTAATTAAATACCATTTGGAGGCATTTAATGTTCGAGCAAAAACGGCTGATTTTCGACAAAAGAGATAACACCCCCCCATTACGTCATGCTTCAGAAATGTGGAAAATGGTCCGTTTTCAAATGTTTTATTTTTGAACGTCAGTTCACATTTGTAGGTGGATCATCAGTGTTAGAGCTAAAATTAGCATGTTTAAAGTGATTTTCATGCTTCCAGGGGCTCGGGAAGTTAATTAAATACCATTTGGAGGCATTTAATGTTCGAGCAAAAACGGCTGATTTTCGACAAAAGAGATAACACCCCCCCATTACGTCATGCTTCAGAAATGTGGAAAATGGTCCGTTTTCAAATGTTTTATTTTTGAACGTCAGTTCACATTTGTAGGTGGATCATCAGTGTTAGAGCTAAAATTAGCATGTTTAAAGTGATTTTCATGCTTCCAGGGGCTCGGGAAGTTAATTAAATACCATTTGGAGGCATTTAATGTTCGAGCAAAAACGGCTGATTTTCGACAAAAGAGATAACACCCCCCCATTACGTCATGCTTCAGAAATGTGGAAAATGGTCCGTTTTCAAATGTTTTATTTTTGAACGTCAGTTCACATTTGTAGGTGGATCATCAGTGTTAGAGCTAAAATTAGCATGTTTAAAGTGATTTTCATGCTTCCAGGGGCCCAAAACACAAGATTAATGGAATGGTTAAAAGTGCATGAAAATGGCCAATTTACTCACTCTGAGTTCTCAAAAAGGGTTTCTTCACCCCGGGAAGTTAATTAAATACCATTTGGAGGCATTTAATGTTCGAGCAAAAACGGCTGATTTTCGACAAAAGAGATAACACCCCCCCATTACGTCATGCTTCAGAAATGTGGAAAATGGTCCGTTTTCAAATGTTTTATTTTTGAACGTCAGTTCACATTTGTAGGTGGATCATCAGTGTTAGAGCTAAAATTAGCATGTTTAAAGTGATTTTCATGCTTCCAGGGGCCCAAAACACAAGATTTATGGAATGGTTAAAAGTGCATGAAAATGGCCAATTTACTCACTCTGAGTTCTCAAAAAGGGTTTCTTCACCCCGGGAAGTTAATTAAATACCATTTGGAGGCATTTAATGTTCGAGCAAAAACGGCTGATTTTCGACAAAAGAGATAACACCCCCCCATTACGTCATCCTTCAGAAATGTGGAAAATGGTCCGTTTTAAAATGTTTTATTTTTGAACGTCAGTTCACATTTGTAGGTGGATCATCAGTGTTAGAGCTAAAATTAGCATGTTTAAAGTGATTTTCATGCTTCCAGGGGCCCAAAACACAAGATTTATGGAATGGTTAAAAGTGCATGAAAATGGCCAATTTACTCACTCTGAGTTCTCAAAAAGGGTTTCTTCACCCCGGGAAGTGAAATAAATACCATTTGGAGGCATTTAATGTTCGAGCAAAAACGGCTGATTTTCGACTAAAGAGATAACACCCCCCCATTACGTCATGCTTCAGAAATGTGGAAAATGGTCCGTTTTCAAATGTTTTATTTTTGAACGTCAGTTCACATTTGTAGGTGGATCATCAGTGTTAGAGCTAAAATTAGCATGTTTAAAGTGATTTTCATGCTTCCAGGGGCTCGGGAAGTTAATTAAATACCATTTGGAGGCATTTAATGTTCGAGCAAAAACGGCTGATTTTCGACAAAAGAGATAACACCCCCCCATTACGTCATGCTTCAGAAATGTGGAAAATGGTCCGTTTTCAAATGTTTTATTTTTGAACGTCAGTTCACATTTGTAGGTGGATCATCAGTGTTAGAGCTAAAATTAGCATGTTTAAAGTGATTTTCATGCTTCCAGGGGCCCAAAACACAAGATTTATGGAATGGTTAAAAGTGCATGAAAATGGCCAATTTACTCACTCTGAGTTCTCAAAAAGGGTTTCTTCACCCCGGGAAGTTAATTAAATACCATTTGGAGGCATTTAATGTTCGAGCAAAAACGGCTGATTTTCGACAAAAGAGATAACACCCCCCCATTACGTCATGCTTCAGAAATGTGGAAAATGGTCCGTTTTCAAATGTTTTATTTTTGAACATCAGTTCACATTTGTAGGTGGATCATCAGTGTTAGAGCTAAAATTAGCATGTTTAAAGTGATTTTCATGCTTCCAGGGGCTCGGGAAGTTAATTAAATACCATTTGGAGGCATTTAATGTTCGAGCAAAAACGGCTGATTTTCGACAAAAGAGATAACACCCCCCCATTACGTCATGCTTCAGAAATGTGGAAAATGGTCCGTTTTCAAATGTTTTATTTTTGAACGTCAGTTCACATTTGTAGGTGGATCATCAGTGTTAGAGCTAAAATTAGCATGTTTAAAGTGATTTTCATGCTTCCAGGGGCTCGGGAAGTTAATTAAATACCATTTGGAGGCATTTAATGTTCGAGCAAAAACGGCTGATTTTCGACAAAAGAGATAACACCCCCCCATTACGTCATGCTTCAGAAATGTGGAAAATGGTTCGTTTTCAAATGTTTTATTTTTGAACGTCAGTTCACATTTGTAGGTGGATCATCAGTGTTAGAGCTAAAATTAGCATGTTTAAAGTGATTTTCATGCTTCCAGGGGCTCGGGAAGTGAAATAAATACCATTTGGAGGCATTTAATGTTCGAGCAAAAACGGCTGATTTTCGACAAAAGAGATAACACCCCCCCATTACGTCATGCTTCAGAAATGTGGAAAATGGTCCGTTTTCAAATGTTTTATTTCTGAACGTCAGTTTACATTTGTAGGTGGATCATCAGTGTTAGAGCTAAAATTAGCATGTTTAAAGTGATTTTCATGCTTCCAGGGGCCCAAAACACAAGATTTATGGAATGGTTAAAAGTGCATGAAAATGGCCAATTTACTCACTCTGAGTTCTCAAAAAGGGTTTCTTCAACCCGGGAAGTTAATTAAATACCATTTGGAGGCATTTAATGTTCGAGCAAAAACGGCTGATTTTCGACAAAAGAGATAACACCCCCCCATTACGTCATGCTTCAGAAATGTGGAAAATGGTCCGTTTTCAAATGTTTTATTTTTGAACGTCAGTTCACATTTGTAGGTGGATCATCAGTGTTAGAGCTAAAATTAGCATGTTTAAAGTGATTTTCATGCTTCCAGGGGCTCGGGAAGTTAATTAAATACCATTTGGAGGCATTTAATGTTCGAGCAAAAACGTCTGATTTTCGACAAAAGAGATAACACCCCCCCATTACGTCATGCTTCAGAAATGTGGAAAATGGTCCGTTTTCAAATGTTTTATTTTTGAACGTCAGTTCACATTTGTAGGTGGATCATCAGTGTTAGAGCTAAAATTAGCATGTTTAAAGTGATTTTCATGCTTCCAGGGGCCCAAAACACAAGATTTATGGAATGGTTAAAAGTGCATGAAAATGGCCAATTTACTCACTCTGAGTTCTCAAAAAGGGTTTCTTCACCCCGGGAAGTTAATTAAATACCATTTGGAGGCATTTAATGTTCGAGCAAAAACGGCTGATTTTCGACAAAAGAGATAACACCCCCCCATTACGTCATGCTTCAGAAATGTGGAAAATGGTCCGTTTTCAAATGTTTTATTTTTGAACGTCAGTTCACATTTGTAGGTGGATCATCAGTGTTAGAGCTAAAATTAGCATGTTTAAAGTGATTTTCATGCTTCCAGGGGCTCGGGAAGTTAATTAAATACCATTTGGAGGCGTTTAATGTTCGAGCAAAAACGGCTGATTTTCGACAAAAGAGATAACACCCCCCCATTACGTCATGCTTCAGAAATGTGGAAAATGGTCCGTTTTCAAATGTTTTATTTTTGAACGTCAGTTCACATTTGTAGGTGGATCATCAGTGTTAGAGCTAAAATTAGCATGTTTAAAGTGATTTTCATGCTTCCAGGGGCTCGGGAAGTTAATTAAATACCATTTGGAGGCATTTAATGTTCGAGCAAAAACGGCTGATTTTCGACAAAAGAGATAACACCCCCCCATTACGTCATGCTTCAGAAATGTGGAAAATGGTCCGTTTTCAAATGTTTTATTTTTGAACGTCAGTTCACATTTGTAGGTGGATCATCAGTGTTAGAGCTAAAATTAGCATGTTTAAAGTGATTTTCATGCTTCCAGGGGCCCAAAACACAAGATTAATGGAATGGTTAAAAGTGCATGAAAATGGCCAATTTACTCACTCTGAGTTCTCAAAAAGGGTTTCTTCACCCCGGGAAGTTAATTAAATACCATTTGGAGGCATTTAATGTTCGAGCAAAAACGGCTGATTTTCGACAAAAGAGATAACACCCCCCCATTACGTCATGCTTCAGAAATGTGGAAAATGGTCCGTTTTCAAATGTTTTATTTTTGAACGTCAGTTCACATTTGTAGGTGGATCATCAGTGTTAGAGCTAAAATTAGCATGTTTAAAGTGATTTTCATGCTTCCAGGGGCTCGGGAAGTGAAATAAATACCATTTGGAGGCATTTAATGTTCGAGCAAAAACGGCTGATTTTCGACAAAAGAGATAACACCCCCCCCATTACGTCATGCTTCAGAAATGTGGAAAATGGTCCGTTTTCAAATGTTTTATTTTTGAACGTCAGTTCACATTTGTAGGTGGATCATCAGTGTTAGAGCTAAAATTAGCATGTTTAAAGTGATTTTCATGCTTCCAGGGGCTCGGGAAGTTAATTAAATACCATTTGGAGGCATTTAATGTTCGAGCAAAAACGGCTGATTTTCGACAAAAGAGATAACACCCCCCCATTACGTCATGCTTCAGAAATGTGGAAAATGGTCCGTTTTCAAATGTTTTATTTTTGAACGTCAGTTCACATTTGTAGGTGGATCATCAGTGTTAGAGCTAAAATTAACATGTTTAAAGTGATTTTCATGCTTCCAGGGGCCCAAAACACAAGATTTATGGAATGGTTAAAAGTGCATGAAAATGGCCAATTTACTCACTCTGAGTTCTCAAAAAGGGTTTCTTCACCCCGGGAAGTTAATTAAATACCATTTGGAGGCATTTAATGTTCGAGCAAAAACGGCTGATTTTCGACAAAAGAGATAACACCCCCCCATTACGTCATGCTTCAGAAATGTGGAAAATGGTCCGTTTTCAAATGTTTTATGTTTGAACGTCAGTTCACATTTGTAGGTGGATCATCAGTGTTAGAGCTAAAATTAGCATGTTTAAAGTGATTTTCATGCTTCCAGGGGCCCAAAACACAAGATTTATGGAATGGTTAAAAGTGCATGAAAATGGCCAATTTACTCACTCTGAGTTCTCAAAAAGGGTTTCTTCACCCCGGGAAGTTAATTAAATACCATTTGGAGGCATTTAATGTTCGAGCAAAAACGGCTGATTTTCGACAAAAGAGATAACACCCCCCCCATTACGTCATGCTTCAGAAATGTGGAAAATGGTCCGTTTTCAAATGTTTTATTTTTGAACGTCAGTTCACATTTGTAGGTGGATCATCAGTGTTAGAGCTAAAATTAGCATGTTTAAAGTGATTTTCATGCTTCCAGGGGCTCGGGAAGTTAATTAAATACCATTTGGAGGCATTTAATGTTCGAGCAAAAACGGCTGATTTTCGACAAAAGAGATAACACCCCCCCATTACGTCATGCTTCAGAAATGTGGAAAATGGTCCGTTTTCAAATGTTTTATTTTTGAACGTCAGTTCACATTTGTAGGTGGATCATCAGTGTTAGAGCTAAAATTAACATGTTTAAAGTGATTTTCATGCTTCCAGGGGCCCAAAACACAAGATTTATGGAATGGTTAAAAGTGCATGAAAATGGCCAATTTACTCACTCTGAGTTCTCAAAAAGGGTTTCTTCACCCCGGGAAGTTAATTAAATACCATTTGGAGGCATTTAATGTTCGAGCAAAAACGGCTGATTTTCGACAAAAGAGATAACACCCCCCCATTACGTCATGCTTCAGAAATGTGGAAAATGGTCCGTTTTCAAATGTTTTATGTTTGAACGTCAGTTCACATTTGTAGGTGGATCATCAGTGTTAGAGCTAAAATTAGCATGTTTAAAGTGATTTTCATGCTTCCAGGGGCCCAAAACACAAGATTTATGGAATGGTTAAAAGTGCATGAAAATGGCCAATTTACTCACTCTGAGTTCTCAAAAAGGGTTTCTTCACCCCGGGAAGTGAAATAAATACCATTTGGAGGCATTTAATGTTCGAGCAAAAACGGCTGATTTTCGACAAAAGAGATAACACCTCCCCATTACGTCATGCTTCAGAAATGTGGAAAATGGTCTGTTTTCAAATGTTTTATTTTTGAACGTCAGTTCACATTTGTAGGTGGATCATCAGTGTTAGAGCTAAAATTAGCATGTTTAAAGTGATTTTCATGCTTCCAGGGGCTCGGGAAGTTGATTAAATACCATTTGGAGGCATTTAATGTTCGAGCAAAAACGGCTGATTTTCGACAAAAGAGATAACACCCCCCCATTACGTCATGCTTCAGAAATGTGGAAAATGGTCCGTTTTCAAATGTTTTATTTTTGAACGTCAGTTCACATTTGTAGGTGGATCATCAGTGTTAGAGCTAAAATTAGCATGTTTAAAGTGATTTTCATGCTTCCAGGGGCCCAAAACACAAGATTTATGGAATGGTTAAAAGTGCATGAAAATGGCCAATTTACTCACTCTGAGTTCTCAAAAAGGGTTTCTTCACCCCGGGAAGTTAATTAAATACCATTTGGAGGCATTTAATGTTCGAGCAAAAACGGCTGATTTTCGACAAAAGAGATAACACCCCCCCATTACGTCATGCTTCAGAAATGTGGAAAATGGTCTGTTTTCAAATGTTTTATTTTTGAACGTCAGTTCACATTTGTAGGTGGATCATCAGTGTTAGAGCTAAAATTAGCATGTTTAAAGTGATTTTCATGCTTCCAGGGGCTCGGGAAGTTAATTAAATACCATTTGGAGGCATTTAATGTTCGAGCAAAAACAGCTGATTTTCGACAAAAGAGATAACACCCCCCCATTACGTCATGCTTCAGAAATGTGGAAAATGGTCCGTTTTCAAATGTTTTATTTTTGAACGTCAGTTCACATTTGTAGGTGGATCATCAGTGTTAGAGCTAAAATTAGCATGTTTAAAGTGATTTTCATGCTTCCAGGGGCTTGGGAAGTTAATTAAATACCATTTGGAGGCATTTAATGTTCGAGCAAAAACGGCTGATTTTCGACAAAAGAGATAACACCCCCCCATTACGTCATGCTTCAGAAATGTGGAAAATGGTCCGTTTTCAAATGTTTTATTTTTGAACGTCAGTTCACATTTGTAAGTGGATCATCAGTGTTAGAGCTAAAATTAGCATGTTTAAAGTGATTTTCATGCTTCCAGGGGCTCGGGAAGTTAAATAAATACCATTTGGAGGCATTTAATGTTCGAGCAAAAATGGCTGATTTTCGACAAAAGAGATAACACCCCCCCATTACGTCATGCTTCAGAAATGTGGAAAATGGTCCGTTTTCAAATGTTTTATTTTTGAACGTCAGTTCACATTTGTAGGTGGATCATCAGTGTTAGAGCTAAAATTAGCATGTTTAAAGTGATTTTCATGCTTCCAGGGGCCCAAAACACAAGATTTATGGAATGGTTAAAAGTGCATGAAAATGGCCAATTTACTCACTCTGAGTTCTCAAAAAGGGTTTCTTCACCCCGGGAAGTGAAATAAATACCATTTGGAGGCATTTAATGTTCGAGCAAAAACGGCTGATTTTCGACAAAAGAGATAACACCTCCCCATTACGTCATGCTTCAGAAATGTGGAAAATGGTCTGTTTTCAAATGTTTTATTTTTGAACGTCAGTTCACATTTGTAGGTGGATCATCAGTGTTAGAGCTAAAATTAGCATGTTTAAAGTGATTTTCATGCTTCCAGGGGCTCGGGAAGTTGATTAAATACCATTTGGAGGCATTTAATGTTCGAGCAAAAACGGCTGATTTTCGACAAAAGAGATAACACCCCCCCATTACGTCATGCTTCAGAAATGTGGAAAATGGTCCGTTTTCAAATGTTTTATTTTTGAACGTCAGTTCACATTTGTAGGTGGATCATCAGTGTTAGAGCTAAAATTAGCATGTTTAAAGTGATTTTCATGCTTCCAGGGGCCCAAAACACAAGATTTATGGAATGGTTAAAAGTGCATGAAAATGGCCAATTTACTCACTCTGAGTTCTCAAAAAGGGTTTCTTCACCCCGGGAAGTTAATTAAATACCATTTGGAGGCATTTAATGTTCGAGCAAAAACGGCTGATTTTCGACAAAAGAGATAACACCCCCCCATTACGTCATGCTTCGGAAATGTGGAAAATGGTCCGTTTTCAAATGTTTTATTTTTGAACGTCAGTTCACATTTGTAGGTGGATCATCAGTGTTAGAGCTAAAATTAGCATGTTTAAAGTGATTTTCATGCTTCCAGGGGCTCGGGAAGTTAATTAAATACCATTTGGAGGCATTTAATGTTCGAGCAAAAACGGCTGATTTTCGACAAAAGAGATAACACCCCCCCATTACGTCATGCTTCAGAAATATGGAAAATGGTCCGTTTTCAAATGTTTTATTTTTGAACGTCAGTTCACATTTGTAGGTGGATCATCAGTGTTAGAGCTAAAATTAGCATGTTTAAAGTGATTTTCATGCTTCCAGGGGCTCGGGAAGTTAATTAAATACCATTTGGAGGCATTTAATGTTCGAGCAAAAACGGCTGATTTTCGACAAAAGAGATAACACCCCCCCCATTACGTCATGCTTCAGAAATGTGGAAAATGGTCCGTTTTCAAATGTTTTATTTTTGAACGTCAGTTCACATTTGTAGGTGGATCATCAGTGTTAGAGCTAAAATTAGCATGTTTAAAGTGATTTTCATGCTTCCAGGGGCCCAAAACACAAGATTTATGGAATGGTTAAAAGTGCATGAAAATGGCCAATTTACTCACTCTGAGTTCTCAAAAAGGGTTTCTTCACCCCGGGAAGTTAATTAAATACCATTTGGAGGCATTTAATGTTTGAGCAAAAACTGCAGATTTTCGACAAAAGAGATAACACCCCCCCATTACGTCATGCTTCAGAAATGTGGAAAATGGTCCGTTTTCAAATGTTTTATTTTTGAACGTCAGTTCACATTTGTAGGTGGATCATCAGTGTTAGAGCTAAAATTAGCATGTTTAAAGTGATTTTCATGCTTCCAGGGGCCCAAAACACAAGATTAATGGAATGGTTAAAAGTGCATGAAAATGGCCAATTTACTCACTCTGAGTTCTCAAAAAGGGTTTCTTCACCCCGGGAAGTGAAATAAATACCATTTGGAGGCATTTAATGTTCGAGCAAAAACAGCTGATTTTCGACAAAAGAGATAACACCCCCCCATTACGTCATGCTTCAGAAATGTGGAAAATGGTCCGTTTTCAAATGTTTTATTTTTGAACGTCAGTTCACATTTGTAGGTGGATCATCAGTGTTAGAGCTAAAACTAGCATGTTTAAAGTGATTTTCATGCTTCCAGGGGCCCAAAACACAAGATTTATGGAATGGTTAAAAGTGCATGAAAATGGCCAATTTACTCACTCTGAGTTCTCAAAAAGGGTTTCTTCACCCCGGGAAGTTAATTAAATACCATTTGGAGGCATTTAATGTTCGAGCAAAAACGGCTGATTTTCGACAAAAGAGATAACACCCCCCCATTACGTCATGCTTCAGAAATGTGGAAAATGGTCCGTTTTCAAATGTTTTATTTTTGAACGTCAGTTCACATTTGTAGGTGGATCATCAGTGTTAGAGCTAAAATTAGCATGTTTAAAGTGATTTTCATGCTTCCAGGGGCTCGGGAAGTGAAATAAATACCATTTGGAGGCATTTAATGTTCGAGCAAAAACGGCTGATTTTCGACAAAAGAGATAACACCCCCCCATTACGTTATGCTTCAGAAATGTGGAAAATGGTCCGTTTTCAAATGTTTTATTTTTGAACGTCAGTTCACATTTGTAGGTGGATCATCAGTGTTAGAGCTAAAATTAGCATGTTTAAAGTGATTTTCATCCTTCCAGGGGCCCAAAACACAAGATTTATGGAATGGTTAAAAGTGCATGAAAATGGCCAATTTACTCACTCTGAGTTCTCAAAAAGGGTTTCTTCACCCCGGGAAGTTAATTAAATACCATTTGGAGGCATTTAATGTTCGAGCAAAAACGGCTGATTTTCGACAAAAGAGATAACACCCCCCCATTACGTCATGCTTCAGAAATGTGGAAAATGGTCCGTTTTCAAATGTTTTATTTTTGAACGTCAGTTCACATTTGTAGGTGGATCATCAGTGTTAGAGCTAAAATTAGCATGTTTAAAGTGATTTTCATGCTTCCAGGGGCTCGGGAAGTTAATTAAATACCATTTGGAGGCATTTAATGTTCGAGCAAAAACGGCTGATTTTCGACAAAAGAGATAACACCCCACCATTACGTCATGCTTCAGAAATGTGGAAAATGGTCCGTTTTCAAATGTTTTATTTTTGAACGTCAGTTCACATTTGTAGGTGGATCATCAGTGTTAGAGCTAAAATTAGCATGTTTAAAGTGATTTTCATGCTTCCAGGGGCCCAAAACACAAGATTTATGGAATGGTTAAAAGTGCATGAAAATGGCCAATTTACTCACTCTGAGTTCTAAAAAAGGGTTTCTTCACCCCGGGAAGTGAAATAAATACCATTTGGAGGCATTTAATGTTCGAGCAAAAACGGCTGATTTTCGACAAAAGAGATAACACCCCCCCATTACGTCATGCTTCAGAAATGTGGAAAATGGTCCGTTTTCAAATGTTTTATTTTTGAACGTCAGTTCACATTTGTAGGTGGATCATCAGTGTTAGAGCTAAAATTAGCATGTTTAAAGTGATTTTCATGCTTCCAGGGGCTCGGGAAGTTAATTAAATACCATTTGGAGGCATTTAATGTTCGAGCAAAAACGGCTGATTTTCGACAAAAGAGATAACACCCCCCCATTACGTCATGCTTCAGAAATGTGGAAAATGGTCCGTTTTCAAATGTTTTATTTTTGAACGTCAGTTCACATTTGTAGGTGGATCATCAGTGTTAGAGCTAAAATTAGCATGTTTAAAGTGATTTTCATGCTTCCAGGGGCTCGGGAAGTTAATTAAATACCATTTGGAGGCATTTAATGTTCGAGCAAAAACGGCTGATTTTCGACAAAAGAGATAACACCCCCCCATTATGTCATGCTTCAGACATGTGGAAAATGGTCCGTTTTCAAATGTTTTATTTTTGAACGTCAGTTCACATTTGTAGGTGGATCATCAGTGTTAGAGCTAAAATTAGCATGTTTAAAGTGATTTTCATGCTTCCAGGGGCCCAAAACACAAGATTAATGGAATGGTTAAAAGTGCATGAAAATGGCCAATTTACTCACTCTGAGTTCTCAAAAAGGGTTTCTTCACCCCGGGAAGTTAATTAAATACCATTTGGAGGCATTTAATGTTCGAGCAAAAACGGCTGATTTTCGACAAAAGAGATAACACCCCCCCATTACGTCATGCTTCAGAAATGTGGAAAATGGTCCGTTTTCAAATGTTTTATTTTTGAAAGTCAGTTCACATTTGTAGGTGGATCATCAGTGTTAGAGCTAAAATTAGCATGTTTAAAGTGATTTTCATGCTTCCAGGGGCTCGGGAAGTGAAATAAATACCATTTGGAGGCATTTAATGTTCGAGCAAAAACGGCTGATTTTCGACAAAAGAGATAACACCCCCCCCATTACGTCATGCTTCAGAAATGTGGAAAATGGTCCGTTTTCAAATGTTTTATTTTTGAACGTCAGTTCACATTTGTAGGTGGATCATCAGTGTTAGAGCTAAAATTAGCATGTTTAAAGTGATTTTCATGCTTCCAGGGGCTCGGGAAGTTAATTAAATACCATTTGGAGGCATTTAATGTTCGAGCAAAAACGGCTGATTTTCGACAAAAGAGATAACACCCCCCCATTACGTCATGCTTCAGAAATGTGGAAAATGGTCCGTTTTCAAATGTTTTATTTTTGAACGTCAGTTCACATTTGTAGGTGGATCATCAGTGTTAGAGCTAAAATTAACATGTTTAAAGTGATTTTCATGCTTCCAGGGGCCCAAAACACAAGATTTATGGAATGGTTAAAAGTGCATGAAAATGGCCAATTTACTCACTCTGAGTTCTCAAAAAGGGTTTCTTCACCCCGGGAAGTTAATTAAATACCATTTGGAGGCATTTAATGTTCGAGCAAAAACGGCTGATTTTCGACAAAAGAGATAACACCCCCCCATTACGTCATGCTTCAGAAATGTGGAAAATGGTCCGTTTTCAAATGTTTTATGTTTGAACGTCAGTTCACATTTGTAGGTGGATCATCAGTGTTAGAGCTAAAATTAGCATGTTTAAAGTGATTTTCATGCTTCCAGGGGCCCAAAACACAAGATTTATGGAATGGTTAAAAGTGCATGAAAATGGCCAATTTACTCACTCTGAGTTCTCAAAAAGGGTTTCTTCACCCCGGGAAGTGAAATAAATACCATTTGGAGGCATTTAATGTTCGAGCAAAAACGGCTGATTTTCGACAAAAGAGATAACACCTCCCCATTACGTCATGCTTCAGAAATGTGGAAAATGGTCTGTTTTCAAATGTTTTATTTTTGAACGTCAGTTCACATTTGTAGGTGGATCATCAGTGTTAGAGCTAAAATTAGCATGTTTAAAGTGATTTTCATGCTTCCAGGGGCTCGGGAAGTTGATTAAATACCATTTGGAGGCATTTAATGTTCGAGCAAAAACGGCTGATTTTCGACAAAAGAGATAACACCCCCCCATTACGTCATGCTTCAGAAATGTGGAAAATGGTCCGTTTTCAAATGTTTTATTTTTGAACGTCAGTTCACATTTGTAGGTGGATCATCAGTGTTAGAGCTAAAATTAGCATGTTTAAAGTGATTTTCATGCTTCCAGGGGCCCAAAACACAAGATTTATGGAATGGTTAAAAGTGCATGAAAATGGCCAATTTACTCACTCTGAGTTCTCAAAAAGGGTTTCTTCACCCCGGGAAGTTAATTAAATACCATTTGGAGGCATTTAATGTTCGAGCAAAAACGGCTGATTTTCGACAAAAGAGATAACACCCCCCCATTACGTCATGCTTCAGAAATGTGGAAAATGGTCTGTTTTCAAATGTTTTATTTTTGAACGTCAGTTCACATTTGTAGGTGGATCATCAGTGTTAGAGCTAAAATTAGCATGTTTAAAGTGATTTTCATGCTTCCAGGGGCTCGGGAAGTTAATTAAATACCATTTGGAGGCATTTAATGTTCGAGCAAAAACAGCTGATTTTCGACAAAAGAGATAACACCCCCCCATTACGTCATGCTTCAGAAATGTGGAAAATGGTCCGTTTTCAAATGTTTTATTTTTGAACGTCAGTTCACATTTGTAGGTGGATCATCAGTGTTAGAGCTAAAATTAGCATGTTTAAAGTGATTTTCATGCTTCCAGGGGCTTGGGAAGTTAATTAAATACCATTTGGAGGCATTTAATGTTCGAGCAAAAACGGCTGATTTTCGACAAAAGAGATAACACCCCCCCATTACGTCATGCTTCAGAAATGTGGAAAATGGTCCGTTTTCAAATGTTTTATTTTTGAACGTCAGTTCACATTTGTAGGTGGATCATCAGTGTTAGAGCTAAAATTAGCATGTTTAAAGTGATTTTCATGCTTCCAGGGGCTCGGGAAGTTAAATAAATACCATTTGGAGGCATTTAATGTTCGAGCAAAAATGGCTGATTTTCGACAAAAGAGATAACACCCCCCCATTACGTCATGCTTCAGAAATGTGGAAAATGGTCCGTTTTCAAATGTTTTATTTTTGAACGTCAGTTCACATTTGTAGGTGGATCATCAGTGTTAGAGCTAAAATTAGCATGTTTAAAGTGATTTTCATGCTTCCAGGGGCCCAAAACACAAGATTTATGGAATGGTTAAAAGTGCATGAAAATGGCCAATTTACTCACTCTGAGTTCTCAAAAAGGGTTTCTTCACCCCGGGAAGTGAAATAAATACCATTTGGAGGCATTTAATGTTCGAGCAAAAACGGCTGATTTTCGACAAAAGAGATAACACCTCCCCATTACGTCATGCTTCAGAAATGTGGAAAATGGTCTGTTTTCAAATGTTTTATTTTTGAACGTCAGTTCACATTTGTAGGTGGATCATCAGTGTTAGAGCTAAAATTAGCATGTTTAAAGTGATTTTCATGCTTCCAGGGGCTCGGGAAGTTGATTAAATACCATTTGGAGGCATTTAATGTTCGAGCAAAAACGGCTGATTTTCGACAAAAGAGATAACACCCCCCCATTACGTCATGCTTCAGAAATGTGGAAAATGGTCCGTTTTCAAATGTTTTATTTTTGAACGTCAGTTCACATTTGTAGGTGGATCATCAGTGTTAGAGCTAAAATTAGCATGTTTAAAGTGATTTTCATGCTTCCAGGGGCCCAAAACACAAGATTTATGGAATGGTTAAAAGTGCATGAAAATGGCCAATTTACTCACTCTGAGTTCTCAAAAAGGGTTTCTTCACCCCGGGAAGTTAATTAAATACCATTTGGAGGCATTTAATGTTCGAGCAAAAACGGCTGATTTTCGACAAAAGAGATAACACCCCCCCATTACGTCATGCTTCGGAAATGTGGAAAATGGTCCGTTTTCAAATGTTTTATTTTTGAACGTCAGTTCACATTTGTAGGTGGATCATCAGTGTTAGAGCTAAAATTAGCATGTTTAAAGTGATTTTCATGCTTCCAGGGGCTCGGGAAGTTAATTAAATACCATTTGGAGGCATTTAATGTTCGAGCAAAAACGGCTGATTTTCGACAAAAGAGATAACACCCCCCCATTACGTCATGCTTCAGAAATATGGAAAATGGTCCGTTTTCAAATGTTTTATTTTTGAACGTCAGTTCACATTTGTAGGTGGATCATCAGTGTTAGAGCTAAAATTAGCATGTTTAAAGTGATTTTCATGCTTCCAGGGGCTCGGGAAGTTAATTAAATACCATTTGGAGGCATTTAATGTTCGAGCAAAAACGGCTGATTTTCGACAAAAGAGATAACACCCCCCCCATTACGTCATGCTTCAGAAATGTGGAAAATGGTCCGTTTTCAAATGTTTTATTTTTGAACGTCAGTTCACATTTGTAGGTGGATCATCAGTGTTAGAGCTAAAATTAGCATGTTTAAAGTGATTTTCATGCTTCCAGGGGCCCAAAACACAAGATTTATGGAATGGTTAAAAGTGCATGAAAATGGCCAATTTACTCACTCTGAGTTCTCAAAAAGGGTTTCTTCACCCCGGGAAGTTAATTAAATACCATTTGGAGGCATTTAATGTTTGAGCAAAAACTGCAGATTTTCGACAAAAGAGATAACACCCCCCCATTACGTCATGCTTCAGAAATGTGGAAAATGGTCCGTTTTCAAATGTTTTATTTTTGAACGTCAGTTCACATTTGTAGGTGGATCATCAGTGTTAGAGCTAAAATTAGCATGTTTAAAGTGATTTTCATGCTTCCAGGGGCCCAAAACACAAGATTAATGGAATGGTTAAAAGTGCATGAAAATGGCCAATTTACTCACTCTGAGTTCTCAAAAAGGGTTTCTTCACCCCGGGAAGTGAAATAAATACCATTTGGAGGCATTTAATGTTCGAGCAAAAACAGCTGATTTTCGACAAAAGAGATAACACCCCCCCATTACGTCATGCTTCAGAAATGTGGAAAATGGTCCGTTTTCAAATGTTTTATTTTTGAACGTCAGTTCACATTTGTAGGTGGATCATCAGTGTTAGAGCTAAAACTAGCATGTTTAAAGTGATTTTCATGCTTCCAGGGGCCCAAAACACAAGATTTATGGAATGGTTAAAAGTGCATGAAAATGGCCAATTTACTCACTCTGAGTTCTCAAAAAGGGTTTCTTCACCCCGGGAAGTTAATTAAATACCATTTGGAGGCATTTAATGTTCGAGCAAAAACGGCTGATTTTCGACAAAAGAGATAACACCCCCCCATTACGTCATGCTTCAGAAATGTGGAAAATGGTCCGTTTTCAAATGTTTTATTTTTGAACGTCAGTTCACATTTGTAGGTGGATCATCAGTGTTAGAGCTAAAATTAGCATGTTTAAAGTGATTTTCATGCTTCCAGGGGCTCGGGAAGTGAAATAAATACCATTTGGAGGCATTTAATGTTCGAGCAAAAACGGCTGATTTTCGACAAAAGAGATAACACCCCCCCATTACGTTATGCTTCAGAAATGTGGAAAATGGTCCGTTTTCAAATGTTTTATTTTTGAACGTCAGTTCACATTTGTAGGTGGATCATCAGTGTTAGAGCTAAAATTAGCATGTTTAAAGTGATTTTCATCCTTCCAGGGGCCCAAAACACAAGATTTATGGAATGGTTAAAAGTGCATGAAAATGGCCAATTTACTCACTCTGAGTTCTCAAAAAGGGTTTCTTCACCCCGGGAAGTTAATTAAATACCATTTGGAGGCATTTAATGTTCGAGCAAAAACGGCTGATTTTCGACAAAAGAGATAACACCCCCCCATTACGTCATGCTTCAGAAATGTGGAAAATGGTCCGTTTTCAAATGTTTTATTTTTGAACGTCAGTTCACATTTGTAGGTGGATCATCAGTGTTAGAGCTAAAATTAGCATGTTTAAAGTGATTTTCATGCTTCCAGGGGCTCGGGAAGTTAATTAAATACCATTTGGAGGCATTTAATGTTCGAGCAAAAACGGCTGATTTTCGACAAAAGAGATAACACCCCACCATTACGTCATGCTTCAGAAATGTGGAAAATGGTCCGTTTTCAAATGTTTTATTTTTGAACGTCAGTTCACATTTGTAGGTGGATCATCAGTGTTAGAGCTAAAATTAGCATGTTTAAAGTGATTTTCATGCTTCCAGGGGCCCAAAACACAAGATTTATGGAATGGTTAAAAGTGCATGAAAATGGCCAATTTACTCACTCTGAGTTCTAAAAAAGGGTTTCTTCACCCCGGGAAGTGAAATAAATACCATTTGGAGGCATTTAATGTTCGAGCAAAAACGGCTGATTTTCGACAAAAGAGATAACACCCCCCCATTACGTCATGCTTCAGAAATGTGGAAAATGGTCCGTTTTCAAATGTTTTATTTTTGAACGTCAGTTCACATTTGTAGGTGGATCATCAGTGTTAGAGCTAAAATTAGCATGTTTAAAGTGATTTTCATGCTTCCAGGGGCTCGGGAAGTTAATTAAATACCATTTGGAGGCATTTAATGTTCGAGCAAAAACGGCTGATTTTCGACAAAAGAGATAACACCCCCCCATTACGTCATGCTTCAGAAATGTGGAAAATGGTCCGTTTTCAAATGTTTTATTTTTGAACGTCAGTTCACATTTGTAGGTGGATCATCAGTGTTAGAGCTAAAATTAGCATGTTTAAAGTGATTTTCATGCTTCCAGGGGCTCGGGAAGTTAATTAAATACCATTTGGAGGCATTTAATGTTCGAGCAAAAACGGCTGATTTTCGACAAAAGAGATAACACCCCCCCATTATGTCATGCTTCAGACATGTGGAAAATGGTCCGTTTTCAAATGTTTTATTTTTGAACGTCAGTTCACATTTGTAGGTGGATCATCAGTGTTAGAGCTAAAATTAGCATGTTTAAAGTGATTTTCATGCTTCCAGGGGCCCAAAACACAAGATTAATGGAATGGTTAAAAGTGCATGAAAATGGCCAATTTACTCACTCTGAGTTCTCAAAAAGGGTTTCTTCACCCCGGGAAGTTAATTAAATACCATTTGGAGGCATTTAATGTTCGAGCAAAAACGGCTGATTTTCGACAAAAGAGATAACACCCCCCCATTACGTCATGCTTCAGAAATGTGGAAAATGGTCCGTTTTCAAATGTTTTATTTTTGAAAGTCAGTTCACATTTGTAGGTGGATCATCAGTGTTAGAGCTAAAATTAGCATGTTTAAAGTGATTTTCATGCTTCCAGGGGCTCGGGAAGTGAAATAAATACCATTTGGAGGCATTTAATGTTCGAGCAAAAACGGCTGATTTTCGACAAAAGAGATAACACCCCCCCCATTACGTCATGCTTCAGAAATGTGGAAAATGGTCCGTTTTCAAATGTTTTATTTTTGAACGTCAGTTCACATTTGTAGGTGGATCATCAGTGTTAGAGCTAAAATTAGCATGTTTAAAGTGATTTTCATGCTTCCAGGGGCTCGGGAAGTTAATTAAATACCATTTGGAGGCATTTAATGTTCGAGCAAAAACGGCTGATTTTCGACAAAAGAGATAACACCCCCCCATTACGTCATGCTTCAGAAATGTGGAAAATGGTCCGTTTTCAAATGTTTTATTTTTGAACGTCAGTTCACATTTGTAGGTGGATCATCAGTGTTAGAGCTAAAATTAACATGTTTAAAGTGATTTTCATGCTTCCAGGGGCCCAAAACACAAGATTTATGGAATGGTTAAAAGTGCATGAAAATGGCCAATTTACTCACTCTGAGTTCTCAAAAAGGGTTTCTTCACCCCGGGAAGTTAATTAAATACCATTTGGAGGCATTTAATGTTCGAGCAAAAACGGCTGATTTTCGACAAAAGAGATAACACCCCCCCATTACGTCATGCTTCAGAAATGTGGAAAATGGTCCGTTTTCAAATGTTTTATGTTTGAACGTCAGTTCACATTTGTAGGTGGATCATCAGTGTTAGAGCTAAAATTAGCATGTTTAAAGTGATTTTCATGCTTCCAGGGGCCCAAAACACAAGATTTATGGAATGGTTAAAAGTGCATGAAAATGGCCAATTTACTCACTCTGAGTTCTCAAAAAGGGTTTCTTCACCCCGGGAAGTGAAATAAATACCATTTGGAGGCATTTAATGTTCGAGCAAAAACGGCTGATTTTCGACAAAAGAGATAACACCTCCCCATTACGTCATGCTTCAGAAATGTGGAAAATGGTCTGTTTTCAAATGTTTTATTTTTGAACGTCAGTTCACATTTGTAGGTGGATCATCAGTGTTAGAGCTAAAATTAGCATGTTTAAAGTGATTTTCATGCTTCCAGGGGCTCGGGAAGTTGATTAAATACCATTTGGAGGCATTTAATGTTCGAGCAAAAACGGCTGATTTTCGACAAAAGAGATAACACCCCCCCATTACGTCATGCTTCAGAAATGTGGAAAATGGTCCGTTTTCAAATGTTTTATTTTTGAACGTCAGTTCACATTTGTAGGTGGATCATCAGTGTTAGAGCTAAAATTAGCATGTTTAAAGTGATTTTCATGCTTCCAGGGGCCCAAAACACAAGATTTATGGAATGGTTAAAAGTGCATGAAAATGGCCAATTTACTCACTCTGAGTTCTCAAAAAGGGTTTCTTCACCCCGGGAAGTTAATTAAATACCATTTGGAGGCATTTAATGTTCGAGCAAAAACGGCTGATTTTCGACAAAAGAGATAACACCCCCCCATTACGTCATGCTTCAGAAATGTGGAAAATGGTCTGTTTTCAAATGTTTTATTTTTGAACGTCAGTTCACATTTGTAGGTGGATCATCAGTGTTAGAGCTAAAATTAGCATGTTTAAAGTGATTTTCATGCTTCCAGGGGCTCGGGAAGTTAATTAAATACCATTTGGAGGCATTTAATGTTCGAGCAAAAACAGCTGATTTTCGACAAAAGAGATAACACCCCCCCATTACGTCATGCTTCAGAAATGTGGAAAATGGTCCGTTTTCAAATGTTTTATTTTTGAACGTCAGTTCACATTTGTAGGTGGATCATCAGTGTTAGAGCTAAAATTAGCATGTTTAAAGTGATTTTCATGCTTCCAGGGGCTTGGGAAGTTAATTAAATACCATTTGGAGGCATTTAATGTTCGAGCAAAAACGGCTGATTTTCGACAAAAGAGATAACACCCCCCCATTACGTCATGCTTCAGAAATGTGGAAAATGGTCCGTTTTCAAATGTTTTATTTTTGAACGTCAGTTCACATTTGTAGGTGGATCATCAGTGTTAGAGCTAAAATTAGCATGTTTAAAGTGATTTTCATGCTTCCAGGGGCTCGGGAAGTTAAATAAATACCATTTGGAGGCATTTAATGTTCGAGCAAAAATGGCTGATTTTCGACAAAAGAGATAACACCCCCCCATTACGTCATGCTTCAGAAATGTGGAAAATGGTCCGTTTTCAAATGTTTTATTTTTGAACGTCAGTTCACATTTGTAGGTGGATCATCAGTGTTAGAGCTAAAATTAGCATGTTTAAAGTGATTTTCATGCTTCCAGGGGCCCAAAACACAAGATTTATGGAATGGTTAAAAGTACATGAAAATGGCCAATTTACTCACTCTGAGTTCTCAAAAAGGGTTTCTTCACCCCGGGAAGTTAATTAAATACCATTTGGAGGCATTTAATGTTCGAGCAAAAACGGCTGATTTTCGACAAAAGAGATAACACCCCCCCATTACGTCATGCTTCGGAAATGTGGAAAATGGTCCGTTTTCAAATGTTTTATTTTTGAACGTCAGTTCACATTTGTAGGTGGATCATCAGTGTTAGAGCTAAAATTAGCATGTTTAAAGTGATTTTCATGCTTCCAGGGGCTCGGGAAGTTAATTAAATACCATTTGGAGGCATTTAATGTTCGAGCAAAAACGGCTGATTTTCGACAAAAGAGATAACACCCCCCCATTACGTCATGCTTCAGAAATATGGAAAATGGTCCGTTTTCAAATGTTTTATTTTTGAACGTCAGTTCACATTTGTAGGTGGATCATCAGTGTTAGAGCTAAAATTAGCATGTTTAAAGTGATTTTCATGCTTCCAGGGGCTCGGGAAGTTAATTAAATACCATTTGGAGGCATTTAATGTTCGAGCAAAAACGGCTGATTTTCGACAAAAGAGATAACACCCCCCCATTACGTCATGCTTCAGAAATGTGGAAAATGGTCCGTTTTCAAATGTTTTATTTTTGAACGTCAGTTCACATTTGTAGGTGGATCATCAGTGTTAGAGCTAAAATTAGCATGTTTAAAGTGATTTTCATGCTTCCAGGGGCCCAAAACACAAGATTTATGGAATGGTTAAAAGTGCATGAAAATGGCCAATTTACTCACTCTGAGTTCTCAAAAAGGGTTTCTTCACCCCGGGAAGTTAATTAAATACCATTTGGAGGCATTTAATGTTCGAGCAAAAACTGCAGATTTTCGACAAAAGAGATAACACCCCCCCATTACGTCATGCTTCAGAAATGTGGAAAATGGTCCGTTTTCAAATGTTTTATTTTTGAACGTCAGTTCACATTTGTAGGTGGATCATCAGTGTTAGAGCTAAAATTAGCATGTTTAAAGTGATTTTCATGCTTCCAGGGGCCCAAAACACAAGATTAATGGAATGGTTAAAAGTGCATGAAAATGGCCAATTTACTCACTCTGAGTTCTCAAAAAGGGTTTCTTCACCCCGGGAAGTGAAATAAATACCATTTGGAGGCATTTAATGTTCGAGCAAAAACAGCTGATTTTTGACAAAAGAGATAACACCCCCCCATTACGTCATGCTTCAGAAATGTGGAAAATGGTCCGTTTTCAAATGTTTTATTTTTGAACGTCAGTTCACATTTGTAGGTGGATCATCAGTGTTAGAGCTAAAACTAGCATGTTTAAAGTGATTTTCATGCTTCCAGGGGCCCAAAACACAAGATTTATGGAATGGTTAAAAGTGCATGAAAATGGCCAATTTACTCACTCTGAGTTCTCAAAAAGGGTTTCTTCACCCCGGGAAGTTAATTAAATACCATTTGGCGGCATTTAATGTTCGAGCAAAAACGGCTGATTTTCGACAAAAGAGATAACACCCCCCCATTACGTCATGCTTCAGAAATGTGGAAAATGGTCCGTTTTCAAATGTTTTATTTTTGAACGTCAGTTCACATTTGTAGGTGGATCATCAGTGTTAGAGCTAAAAGTAGCATGTTTAAAGTGATTTTCATGCTTCCAGGGGCTCGGGAAGTGAAATAAATACCATTTGGAGGCATTTAATGTTCGAGCAAAAACGGCTGATTTTCGACAAAAGAGATAACACCCCCCCATTACGTTATGCTTCAGAAATGTGGAAAATGGTCCGTTTTCAAATGTTTTATTTTTCAACGTCAGTTCACATTTGTAGGTGGATCATCAGTGTTAGAGCTAAAATTAGCATGTTTAAAGTGATTTTCATCCTTCCAGGGGCCCAAAACACAAGATTTATGGAATGGTTAAAAGTGCATGAAAATGGCCAATTTACTCACTCTGAGTTCTCAAAAAGGGTTTCTTCACCCCGGGAAGTTAATTAAATACCATTTGGAGGCATTTAATGTTCGAGCAAAAACGGCTGATTTTCGACAAAAGAGATAACACCCCCCCATTACGTCATGCTTCAGAAATGTGGAAAATGGTCCGTTTTCAAATGTTTTATTTTTGAACGTCAGTTCACATTTGTAGGTGGATCATCAGTGTTAGAGCTAAAATTAGCATGTTTAAAGTGATTTTCATGCTTCCAGGGGCTCGGGAAGTTAATTAAATACCATTTGGAGGCATTTAATGTTCGAGCAAAAACGGCTGATTTTCGACAAAAGAGATAACACCCCACCATTACGTCATGCTTCAGAAATGTGGAAAATGGTCCGTTTTCAAATGTTTTATTTTTGAACGTCAGTTCACATTTGTAGGTGGATCATCAGTGTTAGAGCTAAAATTAGCATGTTTAAAGTGATTTTCATGCTTCCAGGGGCCCAAAACACAAGATTTATGGAATGGTTAAAAGTGCATGAAAATGGCCAATTTACTCACTCTGAGTTCTAAAAAAGGGTTTCTTCACCCCGGGAAGTGAAATAAATACCATTTGGAGGCATTTAATGTTCGAGCAAAAACGGCTGATTTTCGACAAAAGAGATAACACCCCCCCATTACGTCATGCTTCAGAAATGTGGAAAATGGTCCGTTTTCAAATGTTTTATTTTTGAACGTCAGTTCACATTTGTAGGTGGATCATCAGTGTTAGAGCTAAAATTAGCATGTTTAAAGTGATTTTCATGCTTCCAGGGGCTCGGGAAGTTAATTAAATACCATTTGGAGGCATTTAATGTTCGAGCAAAAACGGCTGATTTTCGACAAAAGAGATAACACCCCCCCATTACGTCATGCTTCAGAAATGTGGAAAATGGTCCGTTTTCAAATGTTTTATTTTTGAACGTCAGTTCACATTTGTAGGTGGATCATCAGTGTTAGAGCTAAAATTAGCATGTTTAAAGTGATTTTCATGCTTCCAGGGGCTCGGGAAGTTAATTAAATACCATTTGGAGGCATTTAATGTTCGAGCAAAAACGGCTGATTTTCGACAAAAGAGATAACACCCCCCCATTATGTCATGCTTCAGACATGTGGAAAATGGTCCGTTTTCAAATGTTTTATTTTTGAATGTCAGTTCACATTTGTAGGTGGATCATCAGTGTTAGAGCTAAAATTAGCATGTTTAAAGTGATTTTCATGCTTCCAGGGGCCCAAAACACAAGATTAATGGAATGGTTAAAAGTGCATGAAAATGGCCAATTTACTCACTCTGAGTTCTCAAAAAGGGTTTCTTCACCCCGGGAAGTGAAATAAATACCATTTGGAGGCATTTAATGTTCGAGCAAAAACGGCTGATTTTCGACAAAAGAGATAACACCCCCCCATTACGTCATGCTTCAGAAATGTGGAAAATGGTCCGTTTTCAAATGTTTTATTTTTGAACGTCAGTTCACATTTGTAGGTGGATCATCAGTGTTAGAGCTAAAATTAGCATGTTTAAAGTGATTTTCATGCTTCCAGGGGCCCAAAACACAAGATTTATGGAATGGTTAAAAGTGCATGAAAATGGCCAATTTACTCACTCTGAGTTCTCAAAAAGGGTTTCTTCACCCCGGGAAGTTAATTAAATACCATTTGGAGGCATTTAATGTTCGAGCAAAAACGGCTGATTTTCGACAAAAGAGATAACACCCCCCCATTACGTCATGCTTCAGAAATGTGGAAAATCGTCCGTTTACAAATGTTTTATTTTTGAACGTCAGTACACATTTGTAGGTGGATCATCAGTGTTAGAGCTAAAATTAGCATTTTTAAAGTGATTTTCATGCTTCCAGGGGCCCAAAACACAAGATTTATGGAATGGTTAAAAGTGCATGAAAATGGCCAATTTACTCACTCTGAGTGCTCAAAAAGGGTTTCTTCACCCCGGGAAGTTAATTAAATACCATTTGGAGGCATTTAATGTTCGAGCAAAATCGGCTGATTTTCGACAAAAGAGATAACACCCCCCCATTACGTCATGCTTCAGAAATGTGGAAAATGGTCCGTTTTCAAATGTTTTATTTTTGAACGTCAGTTCACATTTGTAGGTGGATCATCAATGTTAGAGCTAAAATTAGCATGTTTAAAGTGATTTTCATGCTTCCAGGGGCTTGGGAAGTTAATTAAATACCATTTGGAGGCATTTAATGTTCGAGCAAAAACGGCTGATTTTCGACAAAAGAGATAACACCCCCCCATTACGTCATGCTTCAGAAATGTGGAAAATGGTCCGTTTTCAAATGTTTTATTTTTGAACGTCAGTTCACATTTGTAGGTGGATCATCAGTGTTAGAGCTAAAATTAGCATGTTTAAAGTGATTTTCATGCTTCCAGGGGCTCGGGAAGTTAATTAAATACCATTTGGAGGCATTTAATGTTCGAGCAAAAACGGCTGATTTTCGACAAAAGAGATAACACCCCCCCATTACGTCATGCTTCAGAAATGTGGAAAATGTTCCGTTTTCAAATGTTTTATTTTTGAACGTCAGTTCACATTTGTAGGTAGATCATCAGTGTTAGAGCTAAAATTAGCATGTTTAAAGTGATTTTCATGCTTCCAGGGGCCCAAAACACAAGATTTATGGATTGGTTAAAAGTGCATGAAAATGGCCAATTTACTCAGTCTGAGTTCTCAAAAAGGGTTTCTTCACCCCGGGAAGTGAAATAAATACCATTTGGAGGCATTTAATGTTCGAGCAAAAACGGCTGATTTTCGACAAAAGAGATAACACCCCCCATTACGTCATGCTTCAGAAATGTGGAAAATGGTCCGTTTTCAAATGTTTTATTTTTGAACGTCAGTTCACATTTGTAGGTGGATCATCAGTGTTAGAGCTAAAATTAGCATGTTTAAAGTGATTTTCATGCTTCCAGGGGCTCGGGAAGTTAATTAAATACCATTTGGAGGCATTTAATGTTCGAGCAAAAACGGCTGATTTTCGACAAAAGAGATAACACCCCCCCCCATTACGTCATGCTTCAGAAATGTGGAAAATGGTCCGTTTTCAAATGTTTTATTTTTGAACGTCAGTTCACATTTGTAGGTGGATCATCAGTGTTAGAGCTAAAATTAGCATGTTTAAAGTGATTTTCATGCTTCCAGGGGCTCGGGAAGTTAATTAAATACCATTTGGAGGCATTTAATGTTCGAGCAAAAACGGCTAATTTTCGACAAAAGAGATAACACCCCCCCATTACGTCATGCTTCAGAAATGTGGAAAATGGTCCGTTTTCAAATGTTTTATTTTTGAACGTCAGTTCACATTTGTAGGTGGATCATCAGTGTTAGAGCTAAAATTAGCATGTTTAAAGTGATTTTCATGCTTCCAGGGGCTCGGGAAGTGAAATAAATACCATTTGGAGGCATTTAATGTTCGAGCAAAAACGGCTGATTTTCGACAAAAGAGATAACACCCCCCCATTACGTCATGCTTCAGAAATGTGGAAAATGGTCCGTTTCCAAATGTTTTATTTTTGAACGTCAGTTCACATTTGTAGGTGGATCATCAGTGTTAGAGCTAAAATTAGCATGTTTAAAGTGATTTTCATGCTTCCAGGGGCTCGGGAAGTTAATTAAATACCATTTGGAGGCATTTAATGTTCGAGCAAAAACGGCTGATTTTCGACAAAAGAGATAACACCCCCCCATTACGTCATGCTTCAGAAATGTGGAAAATGGTCCGTTTTCAAATGTTTTATTTTTGAACGTCAGTTCACATTTGTAGGTGGATCATCAGTGTTAGAGCTAAAATTAGCATGTTTAAAGTGATTTTCATGCTTCCAGGGGCCCAAAACACAAGATTTATGGAATGGTTAAAAGTGCATGAAAATGGCCAATTTACTCACTCTGAGTTCTCAAAAAGGGTTTCTTCACCCCGGGAAGTGAAATAAATACCATTTGGAGGCATTTAATGTTCGAGCAAAAACGGCTGATTTTCGACAAAAGAGATAACACCCCCCCATTACGTCATGCTTCAGAAATGTGGAAAATGGTCCGTTTTCAAATGTTTTATTTTTGAACGTCAGTTCACATTTGTAGGTGGATCATCAGTGTAAGAGCTAAAATTAGCATGTTTAAAGTGATTTTCATGCTTCCAGGGGCTCGGGAAGTTAATTAAATACCATTTGGAGGCATTTAATGTTCGAGCAAAAACGGCTGATTTTCGACAAAAGAGATAACACCCCCCCATTACGTCATGCTTCAGAAATGTGGAAAATGGTCAGTTTTCAAATGTTTTATTTTTGAACGTCAGTTCACATTTGTAGGTGGATCATCAGTGTTAGAGCTAAAATTAGCATGTTTAAAGTGATTTTCATGCTTCCAGGGGCCCAAAACACAAGATTAATGGAATGGTTAAAAGTGCATGAAAATGGCCAATTTACTCACTCTGAGTTCTCAAAAAGGGTTTCTTCACCCCGGGAAGTTATTAAATACCATTTGGAGGCATTTAATGTTCGAGCAAAAATGGCTGATTTTCGACAAAAGAGATAACACCCCCCCATTACGTCATGCTTCAGAAATGTGGAAAATGGTCCGTTTTCAAATGTTTTATTTTTGAACGTCAGTTCACATTTGTAGGTGGATCATCAGTGTTAGAGCTAAAATTAGCATGTTTAAAGTGATTTTCATGCTTCCAGGGGCTCGGGAAGTGAAATAAATACCATTTGGAGGCATTTAATGTTCGAGCAAAAACGGCTGATTTTCGACAAAAGAGATAACACCCCCCCATTACGTCATGCTTCAGAAATGTGGAAAATGGTCCGTTTTCAAATGTTTTATTTTTGAACGTCAGTTCACATTTGTAGGTGGATCATCAGTGTTAGAGCTAAAATTAGCATGTTTAAAGTGATTTTCATGCTTCCAGGGGCCCAAAACACAAGATTTATGGAATGGTTAAAAGTGCATGAAAATGGCCAATTTACTCACTCTGAGTTCTCAAAAAGGGTTTCTTCACCCCGGGAAGTTAATTAAATACCATTTGGAGGCATTTAATGTTCGAGCAAAAACGGCTGATTTTCGACAAAAGAGATAACACCCCCCCATTACGTCATGCTTCAGAAATGTGGAAAATGGTCCGTTTTCAAATGTTTTATTTTTGAACGTCAGTTCACATTTGTAGGTGGATCATCAGTGTTAGAGCTAAAATTAGCATGTTTAAAGTGATTTTCATGCTTCCAGGGGCTCGGGAAGTTAATTAAATACCATTTGGAGGCATTTAATGTTCGAGCAAAAACGGCTGATTTTCGACAAAAGAGATAACACCCCCCCATTACGTCATGCTTCAGAAATGTGGAAAATGGTCAGTTTTCAAATGTTTTATTTTTGAACGTCAGTTCACATTTGTAGGTGGATCATCAGTGTTAGAGCTAAAATTAGCATGTTTAAAGTGATTTTCATGCTTCCAGGGGCCCAAAACACAAGATTAATGGAATGGTTAAAAGTGCATGAAAATGGCCAATTTACTCACTCTGAGTTCTCAAAAAGGGTTTCTTCACCCCGGGAAGTTAATTAAATACCATTTGGAGGCATTTAATGTTCGAGCAAAAATGGCTGATTTTCGACAAAAGAGATAACACTCCCCCATTACGTCATGCTTCAGAAATGTGGAAAATGGTCCGTTTTCAAATGTTTTATTTTTGAACGTCAGTTCACATTTGTAGGTGGATCATCAGTGTTAGAGCTAAAATTAGCATGTTTAAAGTGATTTTCATGCTTCCAGGGGCTCGGGAAGTTAATTAAATACCATTTGGAGGCATTTAATGTTCGAGCAAAAACGGCTGATTTTCGACAAAAGAGATAACACCCCCCCATTACGTCATGCTTCAGAAATGTGGAAAATGGTCCGTTTTCAAATGTTTTATTTTTGAACGTCAGTTCACATTTGTAGGTGGATCATCAGTGTTAGAGCTAAAATTAGCATGTTTAAAGTGATTTTCATGCTTCCAGGGGCCCAAAACACAAGATTTATGGAATGGTTAAAAGTGCATGAAAATGGCCAATTTACTCACTCTGAGTTCTCAAAAAGGGTTTCTTCACCCCGGGAAGTTAATTAAATACCATTTGGAGGCATTTAATGTTCGAGCAAAAACGGCTGATTTTCGACAAAAGAGATAACACCCCCCCATTACGTCATGCTTCAGAAATGTGGAAAATGGTCCGTTTTCAAATGTTTTATTTTTGAACGTCAGTTCACATTTGTAGGTGGATCATCAGTGTTAGAGCTAAAATTAGCATGTTTAAAGTGATTTTCATGCTTCCAGGGGCTCGGGAAGTTAATTAAATACCATTTGGAGGCATTTAATGTTCGAGCAAAAACGGCTGATTTTCGACAAAAGAGATAACACCCCCCCATTACGTCATGCTTCAGAAATGTGGAAAATGGTCCGTTTTCAAACGTTTTATTTTTGAACGTCAGTTCACATTTGTAGGTGGATCATCAGTGTTAGAGCTAAAATTAGCATGTTTAAAGTGATTTTCATGCTTCCAGGGGCTCGGGAAGTTAATTAAATACCATTTGGAGGCATTTAATGTTCGAGCAAAAACGGCTGATTTTCGACAAAAGAGATAACACCCCCCCATTACGTCATGCTTCAGAAATGTGGAAAATGGTCCGTTTTCAAATGTTTTATTTTTGAACGTCAGTTCACATTTGTAGGTGGATCATCAGTGTTAGAGCTAAAATTAGCATGTTTAAAGTGATTTTCATGCTTCCAGGGGCCCAAAACACAAGATTAATGGAATGGTTAAAAGTGCATGAAAATGGCCAATTTACTCACTCTGAGTTCTCAAAAAGGGTTTCTTCACCCCGGGAAGTTAATTAAATACCATTTGGAGGCATTTAATGTTCGAGCAAAAACGGCTGATTTTCGACAAAAGAGATAACACCCCCCCATTACGTCATGCTTCAGAAATGTGGATAATGGTCCGTTTTCAAATGTTTTATTTTTGAACGTCAGTTCACATTTGTAGGTGGATCATCAGTGTTAGAGCTAAAATTAGCATGTTTAAAGTGATTTTCATGCTTCCAGGGGCCCAAAACACAAGATTAATGGAATGGTTAAAAGTGCATGAAAATGGCCAATTTACTCACTCTGAGTTCTCAAAAAGGGTTTCTTCACCCCGGGAAGTGAAATAAATACCATTTGGAGGCATTTAATGTTCGAGCAAAAACAGCTGATTTTCGACAAAAGAGATAACACCCCCCCATTACGTCATGCTTCAGAAATGTGGAAAATGGTCCGTTTTCAAATGTTTTATTTTTGAACGTCAGTTCACATTTGTAGGTGGATCATCAGTGTTAGAGCTAAAACTAGCATGTTTAAAGTGATTTTCATGCTTCCAGGGGCCCAAAACACAAGATTTATGGAATGGTTAAAAGTGCATGAAAATGGCCAATTTACTCACTCTGAGTTCTCAAAAAGGGTTTCTTCACCCCGGGAAGTTAATTAAATACCATTTGGAGGCATTTAATGTTCGAGCAAAAACGGCTGATTTTCGACAAAAGAGATAACACCCCCCCATTACGTCATGCTTCAGAAATGTGGAAAATGGTCCGTTTTCAAATGTTTTATTTTTGAACGTCAGTTCACATTTGTAGGTGGATCATCAGTGTTAGAGCTAAAATTAGCATGTTTAAAGTGATTTTCATGCTTCCAGGGGCTCGGGAAGTTAGTTAAATACCATTTGGAGGCATTTAATGTTCGAGCAAAAACGGCTGATTTTCGACAAAAGAGATAACACCCCCCATTACGTCATGCTTCAGAAATGTGGAAAATGGTCCGTTTTCAAATGTTTCATTTTTGAACGTCAGTTCACATTTGTAGGTGGATCATCAGTGTTAGAGCTAAAATTAGCATGTTTAAAGTGATTTTCATGCTTCCAGGGGCCCAAAACACAAGATTTATGGAATGGTTAAAAGTGCATGAAAATGGCCAATTTACTCACTCTGAGTTCTCAAAAAGGGTTTCTTCACCCCGGGAAGTTAATTAAATACCATTTGGAGGCATTTAATGTTCGAGCAAAAACGGCTTATTTTCGACAAAAGAGATAACACCCCCCCATTACGTCATGCTTCAGAAATGTGGAAAATGGTCCGTTTTCAAATGTTTTATTTTTGAACGTCAGTTCACATTTGTAGGTGGATCATCAGTGTTAGAGCTAAAATTAGCATGTTTAAAGTGATTTTCATGCTTCCAGGGGCTCGGGAAGTTAATTAAATACCATTTGGAGGCATTTAATGTTCGAGCAAAAACGGCTGATTTTCGACAAAAGAGATAACACCCCACCATTACGTCATGCTTCAGAAATGTGGAAAATGGTCCGTTTTCAAATGTTTTATTTTTGAACGTCAGTTCACATTTGTAGGTGGATCATCAGTGTTAGAGCTAAAATTAGCATGTTTAAAGTGATTTTCATGCTTCCAGGGGCCCAAAACACAAGATTTATGGAATGGTTAAAAGTGCATGAAAATGGCCAATTTACTCACTCTGAGTTCTAAAAAAGGGTTTCTTCACCCCGGGAAGTGAAATAAATACCATTTGGAGGCATTTAATGTTCGAGCAAAAACGGCTGATTTTCGACAAAAGAGATAACACCCCCCCATTACGTCATGCTTCAGAAATGTGGAAAATGGTCCGTTTTCAAATGTTTTATTTTTGAACGTCAGTTCACATTTGTAGGTGGATCATCAGTGTTAGAGCTAAAATTAGCATGTTTAAAGTGATTTTCATGCTTCCAGGGGCTCGGGAAGTTAATTAAATACCATTTGGAGGCATTTAATGTTCGAGCAAAAACGGCTGATTTTCGACAAAAGAGATAACACCCCCCCATTACGTCATGCTTCAGAAATGTGGAAAATGGTCCGTTTTCAAATGTTTTATTTTTGAACGTCAGTTCACATTTGTAGGTGGATCATCAGTGTTAGAGCTAAAATTAGCATGTTTAAAGTGATTTTCATGCTTCCAGGGGCTCGGGAAGTTAATTAAATACCATTTGGAGGCATTTAATGTTCGAGCAAAAACGGCTGATTTTCGACAAAAGAGATAACACCCCCCCATTATGTCATGCTTCAGACATGTGGAAAATGGTCCGTTTTCAAATGTTTTATTTTTGAATGTCAGTTCACATTTGTAGGTGGATCATCAGTGTTAGAGCTAAAATTAGCATGTTTAAAGTGATTTTCATGCTTCCAGGGGCCCAAAACACAAGATTAATGGAATGGTTAAAAGTGCATGAAAATGGCCAATTTACTCACTCTGAGTTCTCAAAAAGGGTTTCTTCACCCCGGGAAGTGAAATAAATACCATTTGGAGGCATTTAATGTTCGAGCAAAAACGGCTGATTTTCGACAAAAGAGATAACACCCCCCCATTACGTCATGCTTCAGAAATGTGGAAAATGGTCCGTTTTCAAATGTTTTATTTTTGAACGTCAGTTCACATTTGTAGGTGGATCATCAGTGTTAGAGCTAAAATTAGCATGTTTAAAGTGATTTTCATGCTTCCAGGGGCTCGGGAAGTTAATTAAATACCATTTGGAGGCATTTAATGTTCGAGCAAAAACGGCTGATTTTCGACAAAAGAGATAACACCCCCCCATTACGTCATGCTTCAGAAATGTGGAAAATGGTCCGTTTTCAAATGTTTTATTTTTGAACGTCAGTTCACATTTGTAGGTGGATCATCAGTGTTAGAGCTAAAATTAGCATGTTTAAAGTGATTTTCATGCTTCCAGGGGCTCGGGAAGTTAATTAAATACCATTTGGAGGCATTTAATGTTCGAGCAAAAACGGCTGATTTTCGACAAAAGAGATAACACCCCCCCATTACGTCATGCTTCAGAAATGTGGAAAATGGTCCGTTTTCAAATGTTTTATTTTTGAACGTCAGTTCACATTTGTAGGTGGATCATCAGTGTTAGAGCTAAAATTAGCATGTTTAAAGTGATTTTCATGCTTCCAGGGGCTCGGGAAGTTAATTAAATACCATTTGGAGGCATTTAATGTTCGAGCAAAAACGGCTGATTTTCGACAAAAGAGATAACACCCCCCCATTATGTCATGCTTCAGACATGTGGAAAATGGTCCGTTTTCAAATGTTTTATTTTTGAATGTCAGTTCACATTTGTAGGTGGATCATCAGTGTTAGAGCTAAAATTAGCATGTTTAAAGTGATTTTCATGCTTCCAGGGGCCCAAAACACAAGATTAATGGAATGGTTAAAAGTGCATGAAAATGGCCAATTTACTCACTCTGAGTTCTCAAAAAGGGTTTCTTCACCCCGGGAAGTGAAATAAATACCATTTGGAGGCATTTAATGTTCGAGCAAAAACGGCTGATTTTCGACAAAAGAGATAACACCCCCCCATTACGTCATGCTTCAGAAATGTGGAAAATGGTCCGTTTTCAAATGTTTTATTTTTGAACGTCAGTTCACATTTGTAGGTGGATCATCAGTGTTAGAGCTAAAATTAGCATGTTTAAAGTGATTTTCATGCTTCCAGGGGCCCAAAACACAAGATTTATGGAATGGTTAAAAGTGCATGAAAATGGCCAATTTACTCACTCTGAGTTCTCAAAAAGGGTTTCTTCACCCCGGGAAGTTAATTAAATACCATTTGGAGGCATTTAATGTTCGAGCAAAAACGGCTGATTTTCGACAAAAGAGATAACACCCCCCCATTACGTCATGCTTCAGAAATGTGGAAAATCGTCCGTTTACAAATGTTTTATTTTTGAACGTCAGTACACATTTGTAGGTGGATCATCAGTGTTAGAGCTAAAATTAGCATGTTTAAAGTGATTTTCATGCTTCCAGGGGCCCAAAACACAAGATTTATGGAATGGTTAAAAGTGCATGAAAATGGCCAATTTACTCACTCTGAGTTCTCAAAAAGGGTTTCTTCACCCCGGGAAGTTAATTAAATACCATTTGGAGGCATTTAATGTTCGAGCAAAAACGGCTGATTTTCGACAAAAGAGATAACACCCCCCCATTACGTCATGCTTCAGAAATGTGGAAAATGGTCCGTTTTCAAATGTTTTATTTTTGAACGTCAGTTCACATTTGTAGGTGGATCATCAATGTTAGAGCTAAAATTAGCATGTTTAAAGTGATTTTCATGCTTCCAGGGGCTTGGGAAGTTAATTAAATACCATTTGGAGGCATTTAATGTTCGAGCAAAAACGGCTGATTTTCGACAAAAGAGATAACACCCCCCCATTACGTCATGCTTCAGAAATGTGGAAAATGGTCCGTTTTCAAATGTTTTATTTTTGAACGTCAGTTCACATTTGTAGGTGGATCATCAGTGTTAGAGCTAAAATTAGCATGTTTAAAGTGATTTTCATGCTTCCAGGGGCTCGGGAAGTTAATTAAATACCATTTGGAGGCATTTAATGTTCGAGCAAAAACGGCTGATTTTCGACAAAAGAGATAACACCCCCCCATTACGTCATGCTTCAGAAATGTGGAAAATGTTCCGTTTTCAAATGTTTTATTTTTGAACGTCAGTTCACATTTGTAGGTAGATCATCAGTGTTAGAGCTAAAATTAGCATGTTTAAAGTGATTTTCATGCTTCCAGGGGCCCAAAACACAAGATTTATGGATTGGTTAAAAGTGCATGAAAATGGCCAATTTACTCAGTCTGAGTTCTCAAAAAGGGTTTCTTCACCCCGGGAAGTGAAATAAATACCATTTGGAGGCATTCAATGTTCGAGCAAAAACGGCTGATTTTCGACAAAAGAGATAACACCCCCCCATTACGTCATGCTTCAGAAATGTGGAAAATGGTCCGTTTTCAAATGTTTTATTTTTGAACGTCAGTTCACATTTGTAGGTGGATCATCAGTGTTAGAGCTAAAATTAGCATGTTTAAAGTGATTTTCATGCTTCCAGGGGCTCGGGAAGTTAATTAAATACCATTTGGAGGCATTTAATGTTCGAGCAAAAACGGCTGATTTTCGACAAAAGAGATAACACCCCCCCCATTACGTCATGCTTCAGAAATGTGGAAAATGGTCCGTTTTCAAATGTTTTATTTTTGAACGTCAGTTCACATTTGTAGGTGGATCATCAGTGTTAGAGCTAAAATTAGCATGTTTAAAGTGATTTTCATGCTTCCAGGGGCTCGGGAAGTTAATTAAATACCATTTGGAGGCATTTAATGTTCGAGCAAAAACGGCTAATTTTCGACAAAAGAGATAACACCCCCCCATTACGTCATGCTTCAGAAATGTGGAAAATGGTCCGTTTTCAAATGTTTTATTTTTGAACGTCAGTTCACATTTGTAGGTGGATCATCAGTGTTAGAGCTAAAATTAGCATGTTTAAAGTGATTTTCATGCTTCCAGGGGCTCGGGAAGTGAAATAAATACCATTTGGAGGCATTTAATGTTCGAGCAAAAACGGCTGATTTTCGACAAAAGAGATAACACCCCCCCATTACGTCATGCTTCAGAAATGTGGAAAATGGTCCGTTTCCAAATGTTTTATTTTTGAACGTCAGTTCACATTTGTAGGTGGATCATCAGTGTTAGAGCTAAAATTAGCATGTTTAAAGTGATTTTCATGCTTCCAGGGGCTCAGGAAGTTAATTAAATACCATTTGGAGGCATTTAATGTTCGAGCAAAAACGGCTGATTTTCGACAAAAGAGATTATAGCCGAGATACCCGCCACCCCCTCTCAACACAATCCCCAAAAGGAGTGAAACCGGAAACAGTTCTTGAAGTTTTTGGAAGTGGGATGGAGTGACCATCCCGGCCGTATTTATTAAAACAAAATTAAAACATTAAACGTTTCATGTTATGTACAATTTCATTACCATATTGCGATGTTTGGCTAACCTTAACAGATTCTCTAATACAGAGGTTCTCCTAGCCGAACTAGCAACCTACAAAACATTTCTTGACATATTGAAATTGTACAACCTAACGTTTAAGGGCCAACGGCAAGGTCATAACCGGTGTCAAGATCCCTAACCGGACTTACCCCTCCCACTTGGGATGGGCGACAGCACGGAGGCGTACCTCAAGTGCAACTACTACCAATTTCCCTTGACTTGACGGGGGCACCTAAAACTCGACGCCAGTTAAAGGTCGTTCGAATACTCGTGTGAGGTATCTATAAGGTATCGTGGCCCTTATCCCAACCCCACACAACTTACCGCATCTGCCGTCGCAGATGTCACTGGCCCCGGGAAATTCCCCAGGAGGGGGCTGTAACCCCTCCTACAAAGGAAGGGGCCTTGACCGCCTTTCCTTTACTTCCGGCGACCCATCCTTAGAAGGGACCGCCTCCCCATTGAGGGGCCAATGGCCACCTCTCCCGAGCGCTCCCATCCGTGTTGGGTGACGCCCACTCATAGGGATCTACTAATTAGTGCTCACCGATCATGACCTTACCGCCTACCAAAATAAATACGACAGTGCAAATTAACCTAAAAATACATTGGCCACTATGACCGAAAGAGCATACATCAAAATTCGACACTAACTGGATATCTTTAATGGCAAACATACTCAAAACGAACATTCTTTATTAACTCAAAAACAACATGGCACTACAACCTGAAAACAAAAACGAAACAAGATTAATCAACTTTATTACACACAACTGGCTGTCTTCAGGGGCTGGTGGGTGGGTCAAAATTGGCTCTTCGTTCTGTCCCGAGCTCACGTGCAGCGAGGAGGTGCAGCTTCAGAGCACAAGAACAAGAGGATGTCATCTGGTCTTGCGTCCCTTTTTATCCGTCTTCAGGGCGGGCGTATACCCGCCCCTGCCTGCCCCTGAGGGCGTGGCTGGCTGCGTCGGTGTCTAGGCCAGCCCATTCTAGGGCGGGAACGAGCGCGCCCCAGCTACGCCGCTTCGGGCATACCAGCTGAGACGCGCCTCCCGCCCAAAACGGCTTCCCGGGGGGATCGAGGCACTCGGCCATAAGTTCGGGGGGACCGATTCGGTCGCCCCTTTCCATATAGCCGAGATACCCGCCACCCCCTCTCAACACAATCCCCAAAAGGAGTGAAACCGGAAACAGTTCTTGAAGTTTTTGGAAGTGGGATGGAGTGACCATCCCGGCCGTATTTATTAAAACAAAATTAAAACATTAAACGTTTCATGTTATGTACAATTTCATTACCATATTGCGATGTTTGGCTAACCTTAACAGATTCTCTAATACAGAGGTTCTCCTAGCCGAACTAGCAACCTACAAAACATTTCTTGACATATTGAAATTGTACAACCTAACGTTTAAGGGCCAACGGCAAGGTCATAACCGGTGTCAAGATCCCTAACCGGACTTACCCCTCCCACTTGGGATGGGCGACAGCACGGAGGCGTACCTCAAGTGCAACTACTACCAATTTCCCTTGACTTGACGGGGGCACCTAAAACTCGACGCCAGTTAAAGGTCGTTCGAATACTCGTGTGAGGTATCTATAAGGTATCGTGGCCCTTATCCCAACCCCACACAACTTACCGCATCTGCCGTCGCAGATGTCACTGGCCCCGGGAAATTCCCCAGGAGGGGGCTGTAACCCCTCCTACAAAGGAAGGGGCCTTGACCGCCTTTCCTTTACTTCCGGCGACCCATCCTTAGAAGGGACCGCCTCCCCATTGAGGGGCCAATGGCCACCTCTCCCGAGCGCTCCCATCCGTGTTGGGTGACGCCCACTCATAGGGATCTACTAATTAGTGCTCACCGATCATGACCTTACCGCCACAGGCCCGGATAGTTGACCGGCTATCCGGGCCCCCCACCAAAACTCCTAGCTAAAGGTCATGCTCCAACGTTTTTAACCATGCTAAGAAGTCTCCTATGAGTAACTCATTTCCCACCCGAGACAAATGCACACCATCCCCCATATACATCCTGTCATCAGTAATACAACCGTGCGAGATAGAATGCAATGTCCTGGAACGGAACAACCTACTCATTTTGTTATTAAGTTTCCTAACAGAATGGTTCAAAGCAGGGATCGAAATAGCCCCCCGCCACACTTTTCGTGGGATCATATGAGACCACGCAATTATGCACCCCGGAACTTTCCTCGCCAACCAACTTACGGTGGAAAGCATTGCCTCCAGGAGAAGTCGTCTACCGGTGGTGACCAAATCATTGCCCCCTAAATGTACTATGACTATAGACGGCGGTGACCTCATCCGCCCTAACAAGCCCTCAAAGTAAGCTTGAAACTGGTCAATACAGAGACCGCCCCTTCCGTAGAAGGACATCCTGTACCCGTATTCCCCAGCTACGTGAATCATGTCACCTGCTTTGAATACGTCTGCGGCACGCCTCACGTATGAGTGGCCCACGACCCACACCTCCTTTCTCACAGCCGGTGATGTCTGACCGCTGGCCCGGTGTTGGGTCGACTGCATAGTCCGCCCCGCCTCGAAGGCTTGCGTAACTGAAAACCAAACAAAAGACAAGAAGCGTGAGTACATTATTACAGCTTCACAACATGTGCAACCGCACATACCTCTTATAACAACTGGAGGACCAACGCCCCACTCGTTTTACTTGTTCCACATTAAGACCCCTGGCTGCAGCTTCAGTGGCAGCCCCTATCCGAAAGGAGTGGGTCCCAAACTCACCCGGGTCCAAGCCTGCTGCGGTAATTGACATCGCGAGCACCCGCTGAAACTGAAACTTTGTCAGTGGGGTGGCGTCCGCGTGTCTCAACATTGTCCCCCCCCATGATGCCACCCTTTGTGCTAGGTAATCCTCTAAACACCTCACCGGACACATGGGGGACCCTGGAATCCTGCGAATGACTATGCAGTCTCCCAACCCACTTTGATCGGTTTTTGACTTGACAAAGGATACCGTCATAGTCTCACCCCTGATCTGAACGTGTTGCCGGCACAAACCCCCCGCCACATCCCGCTTGCTCCTTGCCACCAGCTCACTTATCCTCATAGCCCCGTGAAATGCAAGCGTAAAAGCGGCTCGGAACAAACAGGCCTCGAACTGAGACGAGCATATGTCGGGGAGTGTGGCCAGCAACTGGGACAACCTATCCAGACCTATCGGGCGCCTCTCATCTACTCTGCGACCCTCAAGGCGTTGCCACCCACGCAGCGCTTTCTGTACAGCAAAAGACGCTGTCGGGTCCTGGATATTATGAGCCCTGGCAACAAAGGAGATGGCAGCACGATGTCTCTGGGCTGTAGCCACCGACTTCCCAGCCTTACGCAAGGACATCAGAAAATGTACTACCCAATCCTCATGCCCCCAAAGTCCCCCTCTCTCAGTCCCCAAAAAGGCCAAATAAGCCCGAAACGCCCCTTCGTATGCCTTCCTCGTCCTTGGTGCTAGACTCTCTCCCACGAGGTAACGAAGTTCGGGGCACCGAGAGACCAGAGAGCTTCGGGAAAGGGTGCTGGCTCGGGGTCCGCTGAGGGAAGGAAACCCGAGAAAGCCTGCATTTGAAAACGAGACAGTGCATCAGCAGCCTGATTCATCACCCCCGGGACATGTTTAGCTCTGAATACCACGTTCAGTTGCATACACAGTAAGACAATTTCTTTAAGCAGCCTCAAAATCATTTTACAACGTGCTGCCTGACTATTAATGCATTCTACAACGGTCATATTGTCAGACCAAAATATGACAGAATGATTTCTGAATCCATCGGGCCAGGATCTGAGGGCCACCAAAATAGGAAACAGCTCAAGGAAAGCAATATTACTCGTCAGCCCCTCATCGTGCCACCATGTTGGCCACTTTTGTGCCGACCATTTTGTGCCGAAGATGGCACCGAAACCCATGCTTCCCGCTGAATCCGTCCATAGACCAAGCTCTTCAGAGGACAAGGCCGGTTTGTTCCAGACGACTCGACCATTGAAATCCGCCAAAAATGCTAACCAAATACGCATGTCTTGGCGGACCTCGGCCGATAACCTCGTGCGATGGTGACCCTCCTTCAGGCCGACCATCGCCTGTGCAATCGAACGGGAGAAGGGGCGGGCCATCGGGATCACCCTTAAGGCAAAATTCAACTTCCCCACCAATTGCTGCAGTTGATGCAGCGTAACTTTAGATGCAGTGATACACATTTGTAGGGCTATCTTGAATTTCGATACTTTGGAGGCTGGTAAACGAAAACAACCCTCACTAGAGTCCAACTCGATCCCGAGGAACTCGAGGCAAGTCGTGGGACCCACAGTTTTACCTGGTGCCAACGGCACGCCAAATTGATTCATTAAAACACAAAATTCAGTCAAGGCCCGGGCACATTCATCATCCCCAGCGGCCCCAAGGAACAGAAAGTCATCGAGGTAATGCATCACATTCCGAAAACCTGTTTTCTTCGTGTAAACCCATTGCAGAAAACTACTAAATTTCTCGAAATAAGCACAAGATATCGAGCACCCCATTGGGATACACCTGTCCATGTAATACAAACCTTGAAACATGAATCCCAACAAACGTTGGTCATCCGGGTATACCGGGAGCAAACGGAACGCTGACTCGATATCTGATTTCGCCATCAGCGTCCCGGGCCCCAGGCGATTCAAAATGGCTACGGCCTCATCGAATGATGCGTACCGCACCGAACACATTTCTGGATTAATTGCATCGTTTACGGAAAGGCCATGAGGGGCTGATAAATTGTGAATCAATCGAAACTCACCCGGGTCCTTCTTGGGGACCACCCCTAAAGGAGAACAAACAAAGTTCGGTACCGGGGGGACAGGAAACGGGCCAGCAACCCGACCTCGGGTAACCTCTTTCCGGATCTTATCCTGTACTACATTAGTATGCTGCAAGACGGAAAGTTGATTTTTGCACGTCCCGACACCCTGAAAGTTACCCACCGGGATGCGGAAACCATATGACAAACCGTTTCGTAGCACCCCAGCAGAAGTACGATCTGGGTATTCGCTGAGCCAGGGAATCATCGCCAGGGTATCAATCGGGGTTGGTAAAGGCGCCCCTCGGACTATATTAGACCTGTTTAGCGCCTCCTCTACCCCCATTCTCACCCGATTTGGCTCTGCACGAGGACTCAGGATGGGGTGCCCCACAACCACTACATTCGTGTTTGAACTTACAAGATCCCGGGGGCCTAGTACATTTGCTTCTGTTGAAATTGTAACAGAACCCCCTCTTCCCTGTATTGCCGGCGGGTCTCGGGTAATCGTCTGTACCCGTACCCGACCGAAAGGGTGTCCCCCCATTTTGGCGGGAGGACTCACTAACAGCACTCCCCACCAATGGCACTTTCAACATTCCCGACTCTTTCATCTTATTCCATGTTAAAGAATCGTAACAGTCCCAGGTTAAACTTTTGTTATGCTCCATCGCTTTCCTGAAAAGGTTATCATAACAGAACCATTGGTTACCTTGGTGTGATGTCGAGTACCCCATAATTCGTGACTGATATACTGGAAATTCAGGGAGCAAATCAGGCCTACGTTCCCCCAAAATTGCCGTGAAAATTCCCCAAGCATTCCCCCAGTTACCAATATTTTCATTCACTTTAAAGGCGGCCATTTTTGCGCGCCAAACACTCGGATGCATCAGATCCTTTTGACCCTTAACAGTTTCGACCTCATAGTGATCAACGAGCAGGGAGAAAATGTTAACGTATTCCCCCGCCCAAATCTTTTCCTTTATTGGCAAAGGAACATGTTGCCCCAATCTTTCTCTACGAGAGGGTGTTGACTCATCCCTTGCAATCGGCAATGGCCGCTTACCTGCACCGGACGCTGCTTCCGTCCCTCGTGGCTTGTCTATCGCCGCATCCGGCGCGGGCACCTTGGCTGCACCACGTTTCTCGCGCAACTGCTTTATGAGTGCTTGCGCTTCGGTAGCCATGGCGCCCCCATTACTGTCCCCCAACCATGCTGCTAACTGTGCCGCCAATTCGGGAGGCATATCTTCGGCAGACGTCGGGGTGACTATCACGGGAATCGGATTCCCCTCAACCGGTACCGGGGCCGGTACCGGGGCTGGCGCCTCGAGCGGAGAACAGGGAACCGGGACGTCTCCCCCGACCGGCCCCCTTCTCGGCCTCTTTGGCTTCCCTCCGGCCGGTGGACGCCCCGATCCCTCCTCGCCGTCTCGCTCCGCCAACCGCTTCTTAATTTCGGACATGTCCTTCATGAGTGCCCGAACCAACTGGTCAGTCGACATTCCCTTTGCTCCTTTCTTGGGCATCCTTTCGACGAAGTATCTAAAAAATAAAGAGAGAGATTAAAACGCTCAAAATTGGCTCTTCGTTCTGTCCCGAGCTCACGTGCAGCGAGGAGGTGCAGCTTCAGAGCACAAGAACAAGAGGATGTCATCTGGTCTTGCGTCCCTTTTTATCCGTCTTCAGGGCGGGCGTATACCCGCCCCTGCCTGCCCCTGAGGGCGTGGCTGGCTGCGTCGGTGTCTAGGCCAGCCCATTCTAGGGCGGGAACGAGCGCGCCCCAGCTACGCCGCTTCGGGCATACCAGCTGAGACGCGCCTCCCGCCCAAAACGGCTTCCCGGGGGGATCGAGGCACTCGGCCATAAGTTCGGGGGGACCGATTCGGTCGCCCCTTTCCAAACACCCCCCCATTACGTCATGCTTCAGAAATGTGGAAAATGGTCCGTTTTCAAATGTTTTATTTTTGAACGTCAGTTCACATTTGTAGGTGGATCATCAGTGTAAGAGCTAAAATTAGCATGTTTAAAGTGATTTTCATGCTTCCAGGGGCTCGGGAAGTTAATTAAATACCATTTGGAGGCATTTAATGTTCGAGCAAAAACGGCTGATTTTCGACAAAAGAGATAACACCCCCCCATTACGTCATGCTTCAGAAATGTGGAAAATGGTCCGTTTTCAAATGTTTTATTTTTGAACGTCAGTTCACATTTGTAGGTGGATCATCAGTGTTAGAGCTAAAATTAGCATGTTTAAAGTGATTTTCATGCTTCCAGGGGCCCAAAACACAAGATTTATGGAATGGTTAAAAGTGCATGAAAATGGCCAATTTACTCACTCTGAGTTCTCAAAGAGGGTTTCTTCACCCCTGGAAGTTAATTAAATACCATTTGGAGGCATTTAATGTTCGAGCAAAAACGGCTGATTTTCGACAAAAGAGATAACACCCCCCCATTACGTCATGCTTCAGAAATGTGGAAAATGGTCCGTTTTCAAATGTTTTATTTTTGAACGTCAGTTCACATTTGTAGGTGGATCATCAGTGTTAGAGCTAAAATTAGCATGTTTAAAGTGATTTTCATGCTTCCAGGGGCTCGGGAAGTTAATTAAATACCATTTGGAGGCATTTAATGTTCGAGCAAAAACGGCTGATTTTCGACAAAAGAGATAACACCCCCCCATTACGTCATGCTTCAGAAATGTGGAAAATGGTCAGTTTTCAAATGTTTTATTTTTGAAGTCAGTTCACATTTGTAGGTGGATCATCAGTGTTAGAGCTAAAATTAGCATGTTTAAAGTGATTTTCATGCTTCCAGGGGCCCAAAACACAAGATTAATGGAATGGTTAAAAGTGCATGAAAATGGCCAATTTACTCACTCTGAGTTCTCAAAAAGGGTTTCTTCACCCCGGGAAGTTAATTAAATACCATTTGGAGGCATTTAATGTTCGAGCAAAAATGGCTGATTTTCGACAAAAGAGATAACACTCCCCCATTACGTCATGCTGCAGAAATGTGGAAAATGGTCCGTTTTCAAATGTTTTATTTTTGAACGTCAGTTCACATTTGTAGGTGGATCATCAGTGTTAGAGCTAAAATTAGCATGTTTAAAGTGATTTTCATGCTTCCAGGGGCTCGGGAAGTTAATTAAATACCATTTGGAGGCATTTAATGTTCGAGCAAAAACGGCTGATTTTCGACAAAAGAGATAACACCCCCCCATTACGTCATGCTTCAGAAATGTGGAAAATGGTCCGTTTTCAAATGTTTTATTTTTGAACGTCAGTTCACATTTGTAGGTGGATCATCAGTGTTAGAGCTAAAATTAGCATGTTTAAAGTGATTTTCATGCTTCCAGGGGCCCAAAACACAAGATTTATGGAATGGTTAAAAGTGCATGAAAATGGCCAATTTACTCACTCTGAGTTCTCAAAAAGGGTTTCTTCACCCCGGGAAGTTAATTAAATACCATTTGGAGGCATTTAATGTTCGAGCAAAAACGGCTGATTTTCGACAAAAGAGATAACACCCCCCCATTACGTCATGCTTCAGAAATGTGGAAAATGGTCCGTTTTCAAATGTTTTATTTTTGAACGTCAGTTCACATTTGTAGGTGGATCATCAGTGTTAGAGCTAAAATTAGCATGTTTAAAGTGATTTTCATGCTTCCAGGGGCTCGGGAAGTTAATTAAATACCATTTGGAGGCATTTAATGTTCGAGCAAAAACGGCTGATTTTCGACAAAAGAGATAACACCCCCCCATTACGTCATGCTTCAGAAATGTGGAAAATGGTCCGTTTTCAAATGTTTTATTTTTGAACGTCAGTTCACATTTGTAGGTGGATCATCAGTGTTAGAGCTAAAATTAGCATGTTTAAAGTGATTTTCATGCTTCCAGGGGCTCGGGAAGTTAATTAAATACCATTTGGAGGCATTTAATGTTCGAGCAAAAACGGCTGATTTTCGACAAAAGAGATAACACCCCCCCATTACGTCATGCTTCAGAAATGTGGAAAATGGTCCGTTTTCAAATGTTTTATTTTTGAACGTCAGTTCACATTTGTAGGTGGATCGTCAGTGTTAGAGCTAAAATTAGCATGTTTAAAGTGATTTTCATGCTTCCAGGGGCTCGGGAAGTTAATTAAATACCATTTGGAGGCATTTAATGTTCGAGCAAAAACGGCTGATTTTCGACAAAAGAGATAACACCCCCCCATTACGTCATGCTTCAGAAATGTGGAAAATGGTCAGTTTTCAAATGTTTTATTTTTGAACGTCAGTTCACATTTGTAGGTGGATCATCAGTGTTAGAGCTAAAATTAGCATGTTTAAAGTGATTTTCATGCTTCCAGGGGCCCAAAACACAAGATTAATGGAATGGTTAAAAGTGCATGAAAATGGCCAATTTACTCACTCTGAGTTCTCAAAAAGGGTTTCTTCACCCCGGGAAGTTAATTAAATACCATTTGGAGGCATTTAATGTTCGAGCAAAAACGGCTGATTTTCGACAAAAGAGATAACACCCCCCCATTACGTCATGCTTCAGAAATGTGGATAATGGTCCGTTTTCAAATGTTTTATTTTTGAACGTCAGTTCACATTTGTAGGTGGATCATCAGTGTTAGAGCTAAAATTAGCATGTTTAAAGTGATTTTCATGCTTCCAGGGGCTCGGGAAGTGAAATAAATACCATTTGGAGGCATTTAATGTTCGAGCAAAAACGGCTGATTTTCGACAAAAGAGATAACACCCCCCCATTACGTCATGCTTCAGAAATGTGGAAAATGGTCAGTTTTCAAATGTTTTATTTTTGAACGTCAGTTCACATTTGTAGGTGGATCATCAGTGTTAGAGCTAAAATTAGCATGTTTAAAGTGATTTTCATGCTTCCAGGGGCCCAAAACACAAGATTAATAGAATGGTTAAAAGTGCATGAAAATGGCCAATTTACTCACTCTGAGTTCTCAAAAAGGGTTTCTTCACCCCGGGAAGTTAATTAAATACCATTTGGAGCCATTTAATGTTCGAGCAAAAACGGCTTATTTTCGACAAAAGAGATAACACCCCCCAATTACGTCATGCTTCAGAAATGTGGAAAATGGTCCGTTTTCAAATGTTTTATTTTTGAACGTCAGTTCACATTTGTAGGTGGATCATCAGTGTTAGAGCTAAAATTAGCATGTTTAAAGTGATTTTCATGCTTCCAGGGGCTCGGGAAGTTAATTAAATACCATTTGGAGGCATTTAATGTTCGAGCAAAAACGGCTGATTTTCGACAAAAGAGATAACACCCCCCCATTACGTCATGCTTCAGAAATGTGGAAAATGGTCCGTTTTCAAATGTTTTTTTTTTGAACGTCAGTTCACATTTGTAGGTGGATCATCAGTGTTAGAGCTAAAATTAGCATGTTTAAAGTGATTTTCATGCTTCCAGGGGCCCAAAACACAAGATTTATGGAATGGTTAAAAGTGCATGAAAATGGCCAATTTACTCACTCTGAGTTCTCAAAAAGGGTTTCTTCACCCCGGGAAGTTAATTAAATACCATTTGGAGGCATTTAATGTTCGAGCAAAAACAGCTGATTTTCGACAAAAGAGATAACACCCCCCCATTACGTCATGCTTCAGAAATGTGGAAAATGGTCCGTTTTCAAATGTTTTATTTTTGAACGTCAGTTCACATTTGTAGGTGGATCATCAGTGTTAGAGCTGAAATTAGCATGTTTAAAGTGATTTTCATGCTTCCAGGGGCTCGGGAAGTTAATTAAATACCATTTGGAGGCATTTAATGTTCGAGCAAAAACGGCTGATTTTCGACAAAAGAGATAACACCCCCCCATTACGTCATGCTTCAGAAATGTGGAAAATGGTCCGTTTTCAAATGTTTTATTTTTGAACGTCAGTTCACATTTGTAGGTGGATCATCAGTGTTAGAGCTAAAATTAGCATGTTTAAAGTGATTTTCATGCTTCCAGGGGCCCAAAACACAAGATTTATGGAATGGTTAAAAGTGCATGAAAATGGCCAATTTACTCACTCTGAGTTCTCAAAAAGGGTTTCTTCACCCCGGGAAGTTAATTAAATACCATTTGGAGGCATTTAATGTTCGAGCAAAAACGGCTGATTTTCGACAAAAGAGATAACACCCCCCCCATTACGTCATGCTTCAGAAATGTGGAAAATGGTCCGTTTTCAAATGTTTTATTTTTGAACGTCAGTTCACATTTGTAGGTGGATCATCAGTGTTAGAGCTAAAATTAGCATGTTTAAAGTGATTTTCATGCTTCCAGGGGCTCGGGAAGTTAATTAAATACCACTTGGAGGCATTTAATGTTCGAGCAAAAACGGCTGATTTTCGACAAAAGAGATAACACCCCCCCATTACGTCATGCTTCAGAAATGTGGAAAATGGTCCGTTTTCAAATGTTTTATTTTTGAACGTTAGTTCACATTTGTAGGTGGATCATCAGTGTTAGAGCTAAAATTAGCATGTTTAAAGTGATTTTCATGCTTCCAGGGGCTCGGGAAGTTAATTAAATACCATTTGGAGGCATTTAATGTTCGAGCAAAAACGGCTGATTTTCGACAAAAGAGATAACACCCCCCCATTACGTCATGCTTCAGAAATGTGGAAAATGGTCCGTTTTCAAATGTTTTATTTTTGAACGTCAGTTCACATTTGTAGGTGGATCATCAGTGTTAGAGCTAAAATTAGCATGTTTAAAGTGATTTTCATGCTTCCAGGGGCCCAAAACACAAGATTTATGGAATGGTTAAAAGTGCATGAAAATGGCCAATTTACTCACTCTGAGTTCTCAAAAAGGGTTTCTTCACCCCGGGAAGTTAATTAAATACCATTTGGAGGCATTTAATGTTCGAGCAAAAACAGCTGATTTTCGACAAAAGAGATAACACCCCCCATTACGTCATGCTTCAGAAATGTGGAAAATGGTCCGTTTTCAAATGTTTTATTTTTGAACGTCAGTTCACATTTGTAGGTGGATCATCAGTGTTAGAGCTAAAATTAGCATGTTTAAAGTGATTTTCATGCTTCCAGGGGCCCAAAACACAAGATTAATGGAATGGTTAAAAGTGCATGAAAAGGGCCAATTTACTCACTCTGAGTTCTCAAAAAGGGTTTCTTCACCCCGGGAAGTGAAATAAATACCATTTGGAGGCATTTAATGTTCGAGCAAAAACAGCTGATTTTCGACAAAAGAGATAACACCCCCCCATTACGTCATGCTTCAGAAATGTGGAAAATGGTCCGTTTTCAAATGTTTTATTTTTGAACGTCAGTTCACATTTGTAGGTGGATCATCAGTGTTAGAGCTAAAACTAGCATGTTTAAAGTGATTTTCATGCTTCCAGGGGCCCAAAACACAAGATTTATGGAATGGTTAAAAGTGCATGAAAATGGCCAATTTACTCACTCTGAGTTCTCAAAAAGGGTTTCTTCACCCCGAGAAGTTAATTAAATACCATTTGGAGGCATTTAATGTTCGAGCAAAAACGGCTGATTTTCGACAAAAGAGATAACACCCCCCCATTACGTCATGCTTCAGAAATGTGGAAAATGGTCCGTTTTCAAATGTTTTATTTTTGAACGTCAGTTCACATTTGTAGGTGGATCATCAGTGTTAGAGCTAAAATTAGCATGTTTAAAGTGATTTTCATGCTTCCAGGGGCTCGGGAAGTGAAATAAATACCATTTGGAGGCATTTAATGTTCGAGCAAAAACGGCTGATTTTCGACAAAAGAGATAACACCCCCCCATTACGTCATGCTTCAGAAATGTGGAAAATGGTCCGTTTTCAAATGTTTTATTTTTGAACGTCAGTTCACATTTGTAGGTGGATCATCAGTGTTAGAGCTAAAATTAGCATGTTTAAAGTGATTTTCATCCTTCCAGGGGCCCAAAACACAAGATTTATGGAATGGTTAAAAGTGCATGAAAATGGCCAATTTACTCACTCTGAGTTCTCAAAAAGGGTTTCTTCACCCCGGGAAGTTAATTAAATACCATTTGGAGGCATTTAATGTTCGAGCAAAAACGGCTGATTTTCGACAAAAGAGATAACACCCCCCCATTACGTCATGCTTCAGAAATGTGGAAAATGGTCCGTTTTCAAATGTTTTATTTTTGAACGTCAGTTCACATTTGTAGGTGGATCATCAGTGTTAGAGCTAAAATTAGCATGTTTAAAGTGATTTTCATGCTTCCAGGGGCTCGGGAAGTTAATTAAATACCATTTGGAGGCATTTAATGTTCGAGCAAAAACGGCTGATTTTCGACAAAAGAGATAACACCCCCCATTACGTCATGCTTCAGAAATGTGGAAAATGGTCCGTTTTCAAATGTTTTATTTTTGAACGTCAGTTCACATTTGTAGGTGGATCATCAGTGTTAGAGCTAAAATTAGCATGTTTAAAGTGATTTTCATGCTTCCAGGGGCCCAAAACACAAGATTTATGGAATGGTTAAAAGTGCATGAAAATGGCCAATTTACTCACTCTAAGTTCTCAAAAAGGGTTTCTTCACCCCGGGAAGTTAATTAAATACCATTTGGAGGCATTTAATGTTCGAGCAAAAACGGCTGATTTTCGACAAAAGAGATAACACCCCCCCATTACGTCATGCTTCAGAAATGTGGAAAATGGTCCGTTTTCAAATGTTTTATTTTTGAACGTCAGTTCACATTTGTAGGTGGATCATCAGTGTTAGAGCTAAAATTAGCATGTTTAAAGTGATTTTCATGCTTCCAGGGGCTCGGGAAGTTAATTAAATACCATTTGGAGGCATTTAATGTTCGAGCAAAAACGGCTGATTTTCGACAAAAGAGATAACACCCCCCCCCATTATGTCATGCTTCAGAAATGTGGAAAATGGTCCGTTTTCAAATGTTTTATTTTTGAACGTCAGTTCACATTTGTAGGTGGATCATCAGTGTTAGAGCTAAAATTAGCATGTTTAAAGTGATTTTCATGCTTCCAGGGGCTCGGGAAGTTAATTAAATACCATTTGGAGGCATTTAATGTTCGAGCAAAAACGGCTGATTTTCGACAAAAGAGATAACACCCCCCCATTATGTCATGCTTCAGACATGTGGAAAATGGTCCGTTTTCAAATGTTTTATTTTTGAATGTCAGTTCACATTTGTAGGTGGATCATCAGTGTTAGAGCTAAAATTAGCATGTTTAAAGTGATTTTCATGCTTCCAGGGGCTCGGGAAGTGAAATAAATACCATTTGGAGGCATTTAATGTTCGAGCAAAAACGGCTGATTTTCGACAAAAGAGATAACACCCCCCCATTACGTCATGCTTCAGAAATGTGGAAAATGGTCCGTTTTCAAATGTTTTATTTTTGAACGTCAGTTCACATTTGTAGGTGGATCATCAGTGTTAGAGCTAAAATTAGCATGTTTAAAGTGATTTTCATGCTTCCAGGGGCTCGGGAAGTTAATTAAATACCATTTGGAGGCATTTAATGTTGGAGCAAAAACGGCTGATTTTCGACAAAAGAGATAACACCCCCCCATTACGTCATGCTTCAGAAATGTGGAAAATGGTCCGTTTTCAAATGTTTTATTTTTGAACGTCAGTTCACATTTGTAGGTGGATCATCAGTGTTAGAGCTAAAATTAGCATGTTTAAAGTGATTTTCATGCTTCCAGGGGCTCGGGAAGTTAATTAAATACCATTTGGAGGCATTTAATGTTCGAGCAAAAACGGCTGATTTTCGACAAAAGAGATAACACCCCCCCATTATGTCATGCTTCAGACATGTGGAAAATGGTCCGTTTTAAAATGTTTTATTTTTGAATGTCAGTTCACATTTGTAGGTGGATCATCAGTGTTAGAGCTAAAATTAGCATGTTTAAAGTGATTTTCATGCTTCCAGGGGCCCAAAACACAAGATTAATGGAATGGTTAAAAGTGCATGAAAATGGCCAATTTACTCACTCTGAGTTCTCAAAAAGGGTTTCTTCACCCCGGGAAGTGAAATAAATACCATTTGGAGGCATTTAATGTTCGAGCAAAAACGGCTGATTTTCGACAAAAGAGATAACACCCCCCCATTACGTCATGCTTCAGAAATGTGGAAAATGTTCCGTTTTCAAATGTTTTATTTTTGAACGTCAGTTCACATTTGTAGGTGGATCATCAGTGTTAGAGCTAAAATTAGCATGTTTAAAGTGATTTTCATGCTTCCAGGGGCCCAAAACACAAGATTTATGGAATGGTTAAAAGTGCATGAAAATGGCCAATTTACTCACTCTGAGTTCTCAAAAAGGGTTTCTTCACCCCGGGAAGTTAATTAAATACCATTTGGAGGCATTTAATGTTCGAGCAAAAACGGCTGATTTTCGACAAAAGAGATAACACCCCCCCATTACGTCATGCTTCAGAAATGTGGAAAATCGTCCGTTTTCAAATGTTTTATTTTTGAACGTCAGTTCACATTTGTAGGTGGGTCATCAGTGTTAGAGCTAAAATTAGCATGTTTAAAGTGATTTTCATGCTTCCAGGGGCCCAAAACACAAGATTTATGGAATGGTTAAAAGTGCATGAAAATGGCCAATTTACTCACTCTGAGTTCTCAAAAAGGGGTTCTTCACCCCGGGAAGTTAATTAAATACCATTTGGAGGCATTTAATGTTCGAGCAAAAACGGCTGATTTTCGACAAAAGAGATAACACCCCCCCATTACGTCATGCTTCAGAAATGTGGAAAATGGTCCGTTTTCAAATGTTTTATTTTTGAACGTCAGTTCACATTTGTAGGTGGATCATCAGTGTTAGAGCTAAAATTAGCATGTTTAAAGTGATTTTCATGCTTCCAGGGGCTTGGGAAGTTAATTAAATACCATTTGGAGGCATTTAATGTTCGAGCAAAAACGGCTGATTTTCGACAAAAGAGATAACACCCCCCCATTACGTCATGCTTCAGAAATGTGGAAAATGGTCCGTTTTCAAATGTTTTATTTTTGAACGTCAGTTCACATTTGTAGGTGGATCATCAGTGTTAGAGCTAAAATTAGCATGTTTAAAGTGATTTTCATGCTTCCAGGGGCTCGGGAAGTTAATTAAATACCATTTGGAGGCATTTAATGTTCGAGCAAAAACGGCTGATTTTCGACAAAAGAGATAACACCCCCCCATTACGTCATGCTTCAGAAATGTGGAAAATGTTCCGTTTTCAAATGTTTTATTTTTGAACGTCAGTTCACATTTGTAGGTGGATCATCAGTGTTAGAGCTAAAATTAGCATGTTTAAAGTGATTTTCATGCTTCCAGGGGCCCAAAACACAAGATTTATGGAATGGTTAAAAGTGCATGAAAATGGCCAATTTACTCAGTCTGAGTTCTCAAAAAGGGTTTCTTCACCCCGGGAAGTGAAATAAATACCATTTGGAGGCATTTAATGTTCGAGCAAAAACGGCTGATTTTCGACAAAAGAGATAACACCCCCCATTACGTCATGCTTCAGAAATGTGGAAAATGGTCCGTTTTCAAATGTTTTATTTTTGAACGTCAGTTCACATTTGTAGGTGGATCATCAGTGTTAGAGCTAAAATTAGCATGTTTAAAGTGATTTTCATGCTTCCAGGGGCTCGGGAAGTTAATTAAATACCATTTGGAGGCATTTAATGTTCGAGCAAAAACGGCTGATTTTCGACAAAAGAGATAACACCCCCCCCCATTACGTCATGCTTCAGAAATGTGGAAAATGGTCCGTTTTCAAATGTTTTATTTTTGAACGTCAGTTCACATTTGTAGGTGGATCATCAGTGTTAGAGCTAAAATTAGCATGTTTAAAGTGATTTTCATGCTTCCAGGGGCTCGGGAAGTTAATTAAATACCATTTGGAGGCATTTAATGTTCGAGCAAAAACGGCTGATTTTCGACAAAAGAGATAACACCCCCCCATTACGTCATGCTTCAGAAATGTGGAAAATGGTCCGTTTTCAAATGTTTTATTTTTGAACGTCAGTTCACATTTGTAGGTGGATCATCAGTGTTAGAGCTAAAATTAGCATGTTTAAAGTGATTTTCATGCTTCCAGGGGCCCAAAACACAAGATTTATGGAATGGTTAAAAGTGCATGAAAATGGCCAATTTACTCACTCTGAGTTCTCAAAAAGGGTTTCTTCACCCCGGGAAGTTAATTAAATACCATTTGGAGGCATTTAATGTTCGAGCAAAAACGGCTGATTTTCGACAAAAGAGATAACACCCCCCATTACGTCATGCTTCAGAAATGTGGAAAATGGTCCGTTTTCAAATGTTTTATTTTTGAACGTCAGTTCACATTTGTAGGTGGATCATCAGTGTTAGAGCTAAAATTAGCATGTTTAAAGTGATTTTCATGCTTCCAGGGGCCCAAAACACAAGATTAATGGAATGGTTAAAAGTGCATGAAAAGGGCCAATTTACTCACTCTGAGTTCTCAAAAAGGGTTTCTTCACCCCGGGAAGTGAAATAAATACCATTTGGAGGCATTTAATGTTCGAGCAAAAACAGCTGATTTTCGACAAAAGAGATAACACCCCCCCATTACGTCATGCTTCAGAAATGTGGAAAATGGTCCGTTTTCAAATGTTTTATTTTTGAACGTCAGTTCACATTTGTAGGTGGATCATCAGTGTTAGAGCTAAAACTAGCATGTTTAAAGTGATTTTCATGCTTCCAGGGGCCCAAAACACAAGATTTATGGAATGGTTAAAAGTGCATGAAAATGGCCAATTTACTCACTCTGAGTTCTCAAAAAGGGTTTCTTCACCCCGAGAAGTTAATTAAATACCATTTGGAGGCATTTAATGTTCGAGCAAAAACGGCTGATTTTCGACAAAAGAGATAACACCCCCCCATTACGTCATGCTTCAGAAATGTGGAAAATGGTCCGTTTTCAAATGTTTTATTTTTGAACGTCAGTTCACATTTGTAGGTGGATCATCAGTGTTAGAGCTAAAATTAGCATGTTTAAAGTGATTTTCATGCTTCCAGGGGCTCGGGAAGTGAAATAAATACCATTTGGAGGCATTTAATGTTCGAGCAAAAACGGCTGATTTTCGACAAAAGAGATAACATCCCCCCATTACGTCATGCTTCAGAAATGTGGAAAATGGTCCGTTTTCAAATGTTTTATTTTTGAACGTCAGTTCACATTTGTAGGTGGATCATCAGTGTTAGAGCTAAAATTAGCATGTTTAAAGTGATTTTCATCCTTCCAGGGGCCCAAAACACAAGATTTATGGAATGGTTAAAAGTGCATGAAAATGGCCAATTTACTCACTCTGAGTTCTCAAAAAGGGTTTCTTCACCCCGGGAAGTTAATTAAATACCATTTGGAGGCATTTAATGTTCGAGCAAAAACTGCTGATTTTCGACAAAAGAGATAACACCCCCCCATTACGTCATGCTTCAGAAATGTGGAAAATGGTCCGTTTTCAAATGTTTTATTTTTGAACGTCAGTTCACATTTGTAGGTGGATCATCAGTGTTAGAGCTAAAATTAGCATGTTTAAAGTGATTTTCATGCTTCCAGGGGCTCGGGAAGTTAATTAAATACCATTTGGAGGCATTTAATGTTCGAGCAAAAACGGCTGATTTTCGACAAAAGAGATAACACCCCCCATTACGTCATGCTTCAGAAATGTGGAAAATGGTCCGTTTTCAAATGTTTTATTTTTGAACGTCAGTTCACATTTGTAGGTGGATCATCAGTGTTAGAGCTAAAATTAGCATGTTTAAAGTGATTTTCATGCTTCCAGGGGCCCAAAACACAAGATTTATGGAATGGTTAAAAGTGCATGAAAATGGCCAATTTACTCACTCTGAGTTCTCAAAAAGGGTTTCTTCACCCCGGGAAGTTAATTAAATACCATTTGGAGGCATTTAATGTTCGAGCAAAAACGGCTGATTTTCGACAAAAGAGATAACACCCCCCCATTACGTCATGCTTCAGAAATGTGGAAAATGGTCCGTTTTCAAATGTTTTATTTTTGAACGTCAGTTCACATTTGTAGGTGGATCATCAGTGTTAGAGCTAAAATTAGCATGTTTAAAGTGATTTTCATGCTTCCAGGGGCTCGGGAAGTTAATTAAATACCATTTGGAGGCATTTAATGTTCGAGCAAAAACGGCTGATTTTCGACAAAAGAGATAACACCCCCCCATTACGTCATGCTTCAGAAATGTGGAAAATGGTCCGTTTTCAAATGTTTTATTTTTGAACGTCAGTTCACATTTGTAGGTGGATCATCAGTGTTAGAGCTAAAATTAGCATGTTTAAAGTGTTTTTCATGCTTCCAGGGGCTCGGGAAGTTAATTAAATACCATTTGGAGGCATTTAATGTTCGAGCAAAAACGGCTGATTTTCGACAAAAGAGATAACACCCCCCCATTATGTCATGCTTCAGACATGTGGAAAATGGTCCGTTTTCAAATGTTTTATTTTTGAATGTCAGTTCACATTTGTAGGTGGATCATCAGTGTTAGAGCTAAAATTAGCATGTTTAAAGTGATTTTCATGCTTCCAGGGGCCCAAAACACAAGATTTATGGAATGGTTAAAAGTGCATGAAAATGGCCAATTTACTCACTCTGAGTTCTCAAAAAGGGTTTCTTCACCCCGGGAAGTTAATTAAATACCATTTGGAGGCATTTAATGTTCGAGCAAAAACGGCTGATTTTCGACAAAAGAGATAACACCCCCCCATTACGTCATGCTTCAGAAATGTGGAAAATGGTCCGTTTTCAAATGTTTTATTTTTGAACGTCAGTTCACATTTGTAGGTGGATCATCAGTGTTAGAGCTAAAATTAGCATGTTTAAAGTGATTTTCATGCTTCCAGGGGCTCGGGAAGTTAATTAAATACCATTTGGAGGCATTTAATGTTCGAGCAAAAACGGCTGATTTTCGACAAAAGAGATAACACCCCCCCATTACGTCATGCTTCAGAAATGTGGAAAATGGTCCGTTTTCAAATGTTTTATTTTTGAACGTCAGTTCACATTTGTAGGTGGATCATCAGTGTTAGAGCTAAAATTAGCATGTTTAAAGTGATTTTCATGCTTCCAGGGGCTCGGGAAGTTAATTAAATACCATTTGGAGGCATTTAATGTTCGAGCAAAAACGGCTGATTTTCGACAAAAGAGATAACACCCCCCCATTATGTCATGCTTCAGACATGTGGAAAATGGTCCGTTTTAAAATGTTTTATTTTTGAATGTCAGTTCACATTTGTAGGTGGATCATCAGTGTTAGAGCTAAAATTAGCATGTTTAAAGTGATTTTCATGCTTCCAGGGGCCCAAAACACAAGATTAATGGAATGGTTAAAAGTGCATGAAAATGGCCAATTTACTCACTCTGAGTTCTCAAAAAGGGTTTCTTCACCCCGGGAAGTGAAATAAATACCATTTGGAGGCATTTAATGTTCGAGCAAAAACGGCTGATTTTCGACAAAAGAGATAACACCCCCCCATTACGTCATGCTTCAGAAATGTGGAAAATGGTCCGTTTTCAAATGTTTTATTTTTGAACGTCAGTTCACATTTGTAGGTGGATCATCAGTGTTAGAGCTAAAATTAGCATGTTTAAAGTGATTTTCATGCTTCCAGGGGCCCAAAACACAAGATTTATGGAATGGTTAAAAGTGCATGAAAATGGCCAATTTACTCACTCTGAGTTCTCAAAAAGGGTTTCTTCACCCCGGGAAGTTAATTAAATACCATTTGGAGGCATTTAATGTTCGAGCAAAAACGGCTGATTTTCGACAAAAGAGATAACACCCCCCCATTACGTCATGCTTCAGAAATGTGGAAAATCGTCCGTTTTCAAATGTTTTATTTTTGAACGTCAGTTCACATTTGTAGGTGGATCATCAGTGTTAGAGCTAAAATTAGCATGTTTAAAGTGATTTTCATGCTTCCAGGGGCCCAAAACACAAGATTTATGGAATGGTTAAAAGTGCATGAAAATGGCCAATTTACTCACTCTGAGTTCTCAAAAAGGGTTTCTTCACCCCGGGAAGTTAATTAAATACCATTTGGAGGCATTTGTGTTCGAGCAAAAACGGCTGATTTTCGACAAAAGAGATAACACCCCCCCATTACGTCATGCTTCAGAAATGTGGAAAATGGTCCGTTTTCAAATGTTTTATTTTTGAACGTCAGTTCACATTTGTAGGTGGATCATCAGTGTTAGAGCTAAAATTAGCATGTTTAAAGTGATTTTCATGCTTCCAGGGGCTTGGGAAGTTAATTAAATACCATTTGGAGGCATTTAATGTTCGAGCAAAAACGGCTGATTTTCGACAAAAGAGATAACACCCCCCCATTACGTCATGCTTCAGAAATGTGGAAAATGGTCCGTTTTCAAATGTTTTATTTTTGAACGTCAGTTCACATTTGTAGGTGGATCATCAGTGTTAGAGCTAAAATTAGCATGTTTAAAGTGATTTTCATGCTTCCAGGGGCTCGGGAAGTTAATTAAATACCATTTGGAGGCATTTAATGTTCGAGCAAAAACGGCTGATTTTCGACAAAAGAGATAACACCCCCCCATTACGTCATGCTTCAGAAATGTGGAAAATGTTCCGTTTTCAAATGTTTTATTTTTGAACGTCAGTTCACATTTGTAGGTGGATCATCAGTGTTAGAGCTAAAATTAGCATGTTTAAAGTGATTTTCATGCTTCCAGGGGCCCAAAACACAAGATTTATGGAATGGTTAAAAGTGCATGAAAATGGCCAATTTACTCAGTCTGAGTTCTCAAAAAGGGTTTCTTCACCCCGGGAAGTGAAATAAATACCATTTGGAGGCATTTAATGTTCGAGCAAAAACGGCTGATTTTCGACAAAAGAGATAACACCCCCCCATTACGTCATGCTTCAGAAATGTGGAAAATGGTCCGTTTTCAAATGTTTTATTTTTGAAAGTCAGTTCACATTTGTAGGTGGATCATCAGTGTTAGAGCTAAAATTAGCATGTTTAAAGTGATTTTCATGCTTCCAGGGGCTCGGGAAGTTAATTAAATACCATTTGGAGGCATTTAATGTTCGAGCAAAAACGGCTGATTTTCGACAAAAGAGATAACACCCCCCATTACGTCATGCTTCAGAAATGTGGAAAATGGTCCGTTTTCAAATGTTTTATTTTTGAACGTCAGTTCACATTTGTAGGTGGATCATCAGTGTTAGAGCTAAAATTAGCATGTTTAAAGTGATTTTCATGCTTCCAGGGGCCCAAAACACAAGATTAATGGAATGGTTAAAAGTGCATGAAAAGGGCCAATTTACTCACTCTGAGTTCTCAAAAAGGGTTTCTTCACCCCGGGAAGTGAAATAAATACCATTTGGAGGCATTTAATGTTCGAGCAAAAACAGCTGATTTTCGACAAAAGAGATAACACCCCCCCATTACGTCATGCTTCAGAAATGTGGAAAATGGTCCGTTTTCAAATGTTTTATTTTTGAACGTCAGTTCACATTTGTAGGTGGATCATCAGTGTTAGAGCTAAAACTAGCATGTTTAAAGTGATTTTCATGCTTCCAGGGGCCCAAAACACAAGATTTATGGAATGGTTAAAAGTGCATGAAAATGGCCAATTTACTCACTCTGAGTTCTCAAAAAGGGTTTCTTCACCCCGAGAAGTTAATTAAATACCATTTGGAGGCATTTAATGTTCGAGCAAAAACGGCTGATTTTCGACAAAAGAGATAACACCCCCCCATTACGTCATGCTTCAGAAATGTGGAAAATGGTCCGTTTTCAAATGTTTTATTTTTGAACGTCAGTTCACATTTGTAGGTGGATCATCAGTGTTAGAGCTAAAATTAGCATGTTTAAAGTGATTTTCATGCTTCCAGGGGCTCGGGAAGTGAAATAAATACCATTTGGAGGCATTTAATGTTCGAGCAAAAACTGCTGATTTTCGACAAAAGAGATAACACCCCCCCATTACGTCATGCTTCAGAAATGTGGAAAATGGTCCGTTTTCAAATGTTTTATTTTTGAACGTCAGTTCACATTTGTAGGTGGATCATCAGTGTTAGAGCTAAAATTAGCATGTTTAAAGTGATTTTCATCCTTCCAGGGGCCCAAAACACAAGATTTATGGAATGGTTAAAAGTGCATGAAAATGGCCAATTTACTCACTCTGAGTTCTCAAAAAGGGTTTCTTCACCCCGGGAAGTTAATTAAATACCATTTGGAGGCATTTAATGTTCGAGCAAAAACGGCTGATTTTCGACAAAAGAGATAACACCCCCCCATTACGTCATGCTTCAGAAATGTGGAAAATGGTCCGTTTTCAAATGTTTTATTTTTGAACGTCAGTTCACATTTGTAGGTGGATCATCAGTGTTAGAGCTAAAATTAGCATGTTTAAAGTGATTTTCATGCTTCCAGGGGCTCGGGAAGTGAAATAAATACCATTTGGAGGCATTTAATGTTCGAGCAAAAACTGCTGATTTTCGACAAAAGAGATAACACCCCCCCATTACGTCATGCTTCAGAAATGTGGAAAATGGTCCGTTTTCAAATGTTTTATTTTTGAACGTCAGTTCACATTTGTAGGTGGATCATCAGTGTTAGAGCTAAAATTAGCATGTTTAAAGTGATTTTCATCCTTCCAGGGGCCCAAAACACAAGATTTATGGAATGGTTAAAAGTGCATGAAAATGGCCAATTTACTCACTCTGAGTTCTCAAAAAGGGTTTCTTCACCCCGGGAAGTTAATTAAATACCATTTGGAGGCATTTAATGTTCGAGCAAAAACGGCTGATTTTCGACAAAAGAGATAACACCCCCCCATTACGTCATGCTTCAGAAATGTGGAAAATGGTCCGTTTTCAAATGTTTTATTTTTGAACGTCAGTTCACATTTGTAGGTGGATCATCAGTGTTAGAGCTAAAATTAGCATGTTTAAAGTGATTTTCATGCTTCCAGGGGCTCGGGAAGTTAATTAAATACCATTTGGAGGCATTTAATGTTCGAGCAAAAACGGCTGATTTTCGACAAAAGAGATAACACCCCCCATTACGTCATGCTTCAGAAATGTGGAAAATGGTCCGTTTTCAAATGTTTTATTTTTGAACGTCAGTTCACATTTGTAGGTGGATCATCAGTGTTAGAGCTAAAACTAGCATGTTTAAAGTGATTTTCATGCTTCCAGGGGCCCAAAACACAAGATTTATGGAATGGTTAAAAGTGCATGAAAATGGCCAATTTACTCACTCTGAGTTCTCAAAAAGGGTTTCTTCACCCCGAGAAGTTAATTAAATACCATTTGGAGGCATTTAATGTTCGAGCAAAAACGGCTGATTTTCGACAAAAGAGATAACACCCCCCCATTACGTCATGCTTCAGAAATGTGGAAAATGGTCCGTTTTCAAATGTTTTATTTTTGAACGTCAGTTCACATTTGTAGGTGGATCATCAGTGTTAGAGCTAAAATTAGCATGTTTAAAGTGATTTTCATGCTTCCAGGGGCTCGGGAAGTGAAATAAATACCATTTGGAGGCATTTAATGTTCGAGCAAAAACTGCTGATTTTCGACAAAAGAGATAACACCCCCCCATTACGTCATGCTTCAGAAATGTGGAAAATGGTCCGTTTTCAAATGTTTTATTTTTGAACGTCAGTTCACATTTGTAGGTGGATCATCAGTGTTAGAGCTAAAATTAGCATGTTTAAAGTGATTTTCATCCTTCCAGGGGCCCAAAACACAAGATTTATGGAATGGTTAAAAGTGCATGAAAATGGCCAATTTACTCACTCTGAGTTCTCAAAAAGGGTTTCTTCACCCCGGGAAGTTAATTAAATACCATTTGGAGGCATTTAATGTTCGAGCAAAAACGGCTGATTTTCGACAAAAGAGATAACACCCCCCCATTACGTCATGCTTCAGAAATGTGGAAAATGGTCCGTTTTCAAATGTTTTATTTTTGAACGTCAGTTCACATTTGTAGGTGGATCATCAGTGTTAGAGCTAAAATTAGCATGTTTAAAGTGATTTTCATGCTTCCAGGGGCTCGGGAAGTTAATTAAATACCATTTGGAGGCATTTAATGTTCGAGCAAAAACGGCTGATTTTCGACAAAAGAGATAACACCCCCCATTACGTCATGCTTCAGAAATGTGGAAAATGGTCCGTTTTCAAATGTTTTATTTTTGAACGTCAGTTCACATTTGTAGGTGGATCATCAGTGTTAGAGCTAAAATTAGCATGTTTAAAGTGATTTTCATGCTTCCAGGGGCCCAAAACACAAGATTTATTGAATGGTTAAAAGTGCATGAAAATGGCCAATTTACTCACTCTGAGTTCTCAAAAAGGGTTTCTTCACCCCGGGAAGTTAATTAAATACCATTTGGAGGCATTTAATGTTCGAGCAAAAACGGCTGATTTTCGACAAAAGAGATAACACCCCCCCATTACGTCATGCTTCAGAAATGTGGAAAATGGTCCGTTTTCAAATGTTTTATTTTTGAACGTCAGTTCACATTTGTAGGTGGATCATCAGTGTTAGAGCTAAAATTAGCATGTTTAAAGTGATTTTCATGCTTCCAGGGGCTCGGGAAGTTAATTAAATACCATTTGGAGGCATTTAATGTTCGAGCAAAAACGGCTGATTTTCGACAAAAGAGATAACACCCCCCCATTATGTCATGCTTCAGACATGTGGAAAATGGTCCGTTTTCAAATGTTTTATTTTTGAATGTCAGTTCACATTTGTAGGTGGATCATCAGTGTTAGAGCTAAAATTAGCATGTTTAAAGTGATTTTCATGCTTCCAGGGGCCCAAAACACAAGATTTATGGAATGGTTAAAAGTGCATGAAAATGGCCAATTTACTCACTCTGAGTTCTCAAAAAGGGTTTCTTCACCCCGGGAAGTTAATTAAATACCATTTGGAGGCATTTAATGTTCGAGCAAAAACGGCTGATTTTCGACAAAAGAGATAACACCCCCCCATTACGTCATGCTTCAGAAATGTGGAAAATGGTCCGTTTTCAAATGTTTTATTTTTGAACGTCAGTTCACATTTGTAGGTGGATCATCAGTGTTAGAGCTAAAATTAGCATGTTTAAAGTGATTTTCATGCTTCCAGGGACCCAAAACACAAGATTTATGGAATGGTTAAAAGTGCATGAAAATGGCCAATTTACTCACTCTGAGTTCTGAAAAAGGGTTTCTTCACCCCGGGAAGTGAAATAAATACCATTTGGAGGCATTTAATGTTCGAGCAAAAACGGCTGATTTTCGACAAAAGAGATAACACCCCCCCATTACGTCATGCTTCAGAAATGTGGAAAATGGTCCGTTTTCAAATGTTTTATTTTTGAACGTCAGTTCACATTTGTAGGTGGATCATCAGTGTTAGAGCTAAAATTAGCATGTTTAAAGTGATTTTCATGCTTCCAGGGGCTCGGGAAGTTAATTAAATACCATTTGGAGGCATTTAATGTTCGAGCAAAAACGGCTGATTTTCGACAAAAGAGATAACACCCCCCCATTACGTCATGCTTCAGAAATGTGGAAAATGGTCCGTTTTCAAATGTTTTATTTTTGAACGTCAGTTCACATTTGTAGGTGGATCATCAGTGTTAGAGCTAAAATTAGCATGTTTAAAGTGATTTTCATGCTTCCAGGGGCTCGGGAAGTTAATTAAATACCATTTGGAGGCATTTAATGTTCGAGCAAAAACGGCTGATTTTCGACAAAAGAGATAACACCCCCCCATTATGTCATGCTTCAGACATGTGGAAAATGGTCCGTTTTAAAATGTTTTATTTTTGAATGTCAGTTCACATTTGTAGGTGGATCATCAGTGTTAGAGCTAAAATTAGCATGTTTAAAGTGATTTTCATGCTTCCAGGGGCCCAAAACACAAGATTAATGGAATGGTTAAAAGTGCATGAAAATGGCCAATTTACTCACTCTGAGTTCTCAAAAAGGGTTTCCTCACCCCGGGAAGTGAAATAAATACCATTTGGAGGCATTTAATGTTCGAGCAAAAACGGCTGATTTTCGACAAAAGAGATAACACCCCCCCATTACGTCATGCTTCAGAAATGTGGAAAATGGTCCGTTTTCAAATGTTTTATTTTTGAACGTCAGTTCACATTTGTAGGTGGATCATCAGTGTTAGAGCTAAAATTAGCATGTTTAAAGTGATTTTCATGCTTCCAGGGGCCCAAAACACAAGATTTATGGAATGGTTAAAAGTGCATGAAAATGGCCAATTTACTCACTCTGAGTTCTCAAAAAGGGTTTCTTCACCCCGGGAAGTTAATTAAATACCATTTGGAGGCATTTAATGTTCGAGCAAAAACGGCTGATTTTCGACAAAAGAGATAACACCCCCCCATTACGTCATGCTTCAGAAATGTGGAAAATCGTCCGTTTTCAAATGTTTTATTTTTGAACGTCAGTTCACATTTGTAGGTGGATCATCAGTGTTAGAGCTAAAATTAGCATGTTTAAAGTGATTTTCATGCTTCCAGGGGCCCAAAACACAAGATTTATGGAATGGTTAAAAGTGCATGAAAATGGCCAATTTACTCACTCTGAGTTCTCAAAAAGGGTTTCTTCACCCCGGGAAGTTAATTAAATACCATTTGGAGGCATTTAATGTTCGAGCAAAAACGGCTGATTTTCGACAAAAGAGATAACACCCCCCCATTACGTCATGCTTCAGAAATGTGGAAAATGGTCCGTTTTCAAATGTTTTATTTTTGAACGTCAGTTCACATTTGTAGGTGGATCATCAGTGTTAGAGCTAAAATTAGCATGTTTAAAGTGATTTTCATGCTTCCAGGGGCTTGGGAAGTTAATTAAATACCATTTGGAGGCATTTAATGTTCGAGCAAAAACGGCTGATTTTCGACAAAAGAGATAACACCCCCACATTACGTCATGCTTCAGAAATGTGGAAAATGGTCCGTTTTCAAATGTTTTATTTTTGAACGTCAGTTCACATTTGTAGGTGGATCATCAGTGTTAGAGCTAAAATTAGCATGTTTAAAGTGATTTTCATGCTTCCAGGGGCTCGGGAAGTTAATTAAATACCATTTGGAGGCATTTAATGTTCGAGCAAAAACGGCTGATTTTCGACAAAAGAGATAACACCCCCCCATTACGTCATGCTTCAGAAATGTGGAAAATGTTCCGTTTTCAAATGTTTTATTTTTGAACGTCAGTTCACATTTGTAGGTGGATCATCAGTGTTAGAGCTAAAATTAGCATGTTTAAAGTGATTTTCATGCTTCCAGGGGCCCAAAACACAAGATTTATGGAATGGTTAAAAGTGCATGAAAATGGCCAATTTACTCAGTCTGAGTTCTCAAAAAGGGTTTCTTCACCCCGGGAAGTGAAATAAATACCATTTGGAGGCATTTAATGTTCGAGCAAAAACGGCTGATTTTCGACAAAAGAGATAACACCCCCCCATTACGTCATGCTTCAGAATGTGGAAAATGGTCCGTTTTCAAATGTTTTATTTTTGAACGTCAGTTCACATTTGTAGGTGGATCATCAGTGTTAGAGCTAAAATTAGCATGTTTAAAGTGATTTTCATGCTTCCAGGGCTCGGGAAGTTAATTAAATACCATTTGGAGGCATTTAATATTCGAGCAAAAACGGCTGATTTTCGACAAAAGAGATAACACCCCCCCATTACGTCATGCTTCAGAAATGTGGAAAATGGTCCGTTTTCAAATGTTTTATTTTTGAACGTCAGTTCACATTTGTAGGTGGATCATCAGTGTTAGAGCTAAAATTAGCATGTTTAAAGTGATTTTCATGCTTCCAGGGGCTCGGGAAGTGAAATAAATACCATTTGGAGGCATTTAATGTTCGAGCAAAAACGGCTGATTTTCGACAAAAGAGATAACACCCCCCCCATTACGTCATGCTTCAGAAATGTGGAAAATGGTCCGTTTTCAAATGTTTTATTTTTGAACGTCAGTTCACATTTGTAGGTGGATCATCAGTGTTAGAGCTAAAATTAGCATGTTTAAAGTGATTTTCATGCTTCCAGGGGCTCGGGAAGTTAATTAAATACCATTTGGAGGCATTTAATGTTCGAGCAAAAACGGCTGATTTTCGACAAAAGAGATAACACCCCCCCATTACGTCATGCTTCAGAAATGTGGAAAATGGTCCGTTTTCAAATGTTTTATTTTTGAACGTCAGTTCACATTTGTAGGTGGATCATCAGTGTTAGAGCTAAAATTAGCATGTTTAAAGTGATTTTCATGCTTCCAGGGGCCCAAAACACAAGATTTATGGAATGGTTAAAAGTGCATGAAAATGGCCAATTTACTCACTCTGAGTTCTCAAAAAGGGTTTCTTCACCCCGGGAAGTTAATTAAATACCATTTGGAGGCATTTAATGTTCGAGCAAAAACGGCTGATTTTCGGCAAAAGAGATAACACCCCCCATTACGTCATGCTTCAGAAATGTGGAAAATGGTCCGTTTTCAAATGTTTTATTTTTGAACGTCAGTTCACATTTGTAGGTGGATCATCAGTGTTAGAGCTAAAATTAACATGTTTAAAGTGATTTTCATACTTCCAGGGGCCCAAAACACAAGATTTATGGAATGGTTAAAAGTGCATGAAAATGGCCAATTTACTCACTCTGAGTTCTCAAAAAGGGTTTCTTCACCCCGGGAAGTTAATTAAATACCATTTGGAGGCATTTAATGTTCGAGCAAAAACGGCTGATTTTCGACAAAAGCGATAACACCCCCCCATTACGTCATGCTTCAGAAATGTGGAAAATGGTCCGTTTTCAAATGTTTTATTTTTGAACGTCAGTTCACATTTGTAGGTGGATCATCAGTGTTAGAGCTAAAATTAGCATGTTTAAAGTGATTTTCATGCTTCCAGGGGCTCGGGAAGTTAATTAAATACCATTTGGAGGCATTTAATGTTCGAGCAAAAACGGCTGATTTTCGACAAAAGAGATAACACCCCCCCATTACGTCATGCTTCAGAAATGTGGAAAATGGTCCGTTTTCAAATGTTTTATTTTTGAACGTCAGTTCACATTTGTAGGTGGATCATCAGTGTTAGAGCTAAAATTAGCATGTTTAAAGTGATTTTCATGCTTCCAGGGGCTCGGGAAGTTAATTAAATACCATTTGGAGGCATTTAATGTTCGAGCAAAAACGGCTGATTTTCGACAAAAGAGATAACACCCCCCATTACGTCATGCTTCAGAAATGTGGAAAATGGTCCGTTTTCAAATGTTTTATTTTTGAACGTCAGTTCACATTTGTAGGTGGATCATCAGTGTTAGAGCTAAAATTAGCATGTTTAAAGTGATTTTCATGCTTCCAGGGGCCCAAAACACAAGATTTATGGAATGGTTAAAAGTGCATGAAAATGGCCAATTTACTCACTCTGAGTTCTCAAAAAGGGTTTCTTCACCCCGGGAAGTTAATTAAATACCATTTGGAGGCATTTAATGTTCGAGCAAAAACGGCTGATTTTCGACAAAAGAGATAACACCCCCCCATTACGTCATGCTTCAGAAATGTGGAAAATGGTCCGTTTTCAAATGTTTTATTTTTGAACGTCAGTTCACATTTGTAGGTGGATCATCAGTGTTAGAGCTAAAATTAGCATGTTTAAAGTGATTTTCATGCTTCCAGGGGCTCGGGAAGTTAATTAAATACCATTTGGAGGCATTTAATGTTCGAGCAAAAACGGCTGATTTTCGACAAAAGAGATAACACCCCCCCCATTACGTCATGCTTCAGAAATGTGGAAAATGGTCCGTTTTCAAATGTTTTATTTTTGAACGTCAGTTCACATTTGTAGGTGGATCATCAGTGTTAGAGCTAAAATTAGCATGTTTAAAGTGATTTTCATGCTTCCAGGGGCTCGGGAAGTTAATTAAATACCATTTGGAGGCATTTAATGTTCGAGCAAAAACGGCTGATTTTCGACAAAAGAGATAACACCCCCCCATTACGTCATGCTTCAGAAATGTGGAAAATGGTCCGTTTTCAAATGTTTTATTTTTGAACGTCAGTTCACATTTGTAGGTGGATCATCAGTGTTAGAGCTAAAATTAGCATGTTTAAAGTGATTTTCATGCTTCCAGGGGCTCGGGAAGTTAATTAAATACCATTTGGAGGCATTTAATGTTCGAGCAAAAACGGCTGATTTTCGACAAAAGAGATAACACCCCCCCATTACGTCATGCTTCAGAAATGTGGAAAATGGTCCGTTTTCAAATGTTTTATTTTTGAACGTCAGTTCACATTTGTAGGTGGATCATCAGTGTTAGAGCTAAAATTAGCATGTTTAAAGTGATTTTCATGCTTCCAGGGGCCCAAAACACAAGATTTATGGAATGGTTAAAAGTGCATGAAAATGGCCAATTTACTCACTCTGAGTTCTCAAAAAGGGTTTCTTCACCCCGGGAAGTGAAATAAATACCATTTGGAGGCATTTAATGTTCGAGCAAAAACGGCTGATTTTCGACAAAAGAGATAACACCCCCCATTACGTCATGCTTCAGAAATGTGGAAAATGGTCCGTTTTCAAATGTTTTATTTTTGAACGTCAGTTCACATTTGTAGGTGGATCATCAGTGTTAGAGCTAAAATTAGCATGTTTAAAGTGATTTTCATGCTTCCAGGGGCCCAAAACACAAGATTAATGGAATGGTTAAAAGTGCATGAAAAGGGCCAATTTACTCACTCTGAGTTCTCAAAAAGGGTTTCTTCACCCCGGGAAGTGAAATAAATACCATTTGGAGGCATTTAATGTTCGAGCAAAAACAGCTGATTTTCGACAAAAGAGATAACACCCCCCCATTACGTCATGCTTCAGAAATGTGGAAAATGGTCCGTTTTCAAATGTTTTATTTTTGAACGTCAGTTCACATTTGTAGGTGGATCATCAGTGTTAGAGCTAAAACTAGCATGTTTAAAGTGATTTTCATGCTTCCAGGGGCCCAAAACACAAGATTTATGGAATGGTTAAAAGTGCATGAAAATGGCCAATTTACTCACTCTGAGTTCTCAAAAAGGGTTTCTTCACCCCGAGAAGTTAATTAAATACCATTTGGAGGCATTTAATGTTCGAGCAAAAACGGCTGATTTTCGACAAAAGAGATAACACCCCCCCATTACGTCATGCTTCAGAAATGTGGAAAATGGTCCGTTTTCAAATGTTTTATTTTTGAACGTCAGTTCACATTTGTAGGTGGATCATCAGTGTTAGAGCTAAAATTAGCATGTTTAAAGTGATTTTCATGCTTCCAGGGGCTCGGGAAGTGAAATAAATACCATTTGGAGGCATTTAATGTTCGAGCAAAAACGGCTGATTTTCGACAAAAGAGATAACATCCCCCCATTACGTCATGCTTCAGAAATGTGGAAAATGGTCCGTTTTCAAATGTTTTATTTTTGAACGTCAGTTCACATTTGTAGGTGGATCATCAGTGTTAGAGCTAAAATTAGCATGTTTAAAGTGATTTTCATCCTTCCAGGGGCCCAAAACACAAGATTTATGGAATGGTTAAAAGTGCATGAAAATGGCCAATTTACTCACTCTGAGTTCTCAAAAAGGGTTTCTTCACCCCGGGAAGTTAATTAAATACCATTTGGAGGCATTTAATGTTCGAGCAAAAACGGCTGATTTTCGACAAAAGAGATAACACCCCCCCATTACGTCATGCTTCAGAAATGTGGAAAATGGTCCGTTTTCAAATGTTTTATTTTTGAACGTCAGTTCACATTTGTAGGTGGATCATCAGTGTTAGAGCTAAAATTAGCATGTTTAAAGTGATTTTCATGCTTCCAGGGGCTCGGGAAGTTAATTAAATACCATTTGGAGGCATTTAATGTTCGAGCAAAAACGGCTGATTTTCGACAAAAGAGATAACACCCCCCATTACGTCATGCTTCAGAAATGTGGAAAATGGTCCGTTTTCAAATGTTTTATTTTTGAACGTCAGTTCACATTTGTAGGTGGATCATCAGTGTTAGAGCTAAAATTAGCATGTTTAAAGTGATTTTCATGCTTCCAGGGGCCCAAAACACAAGATTTATGGAATGGTTAAAAGTGCATGAAAATGGCCAATTTACTCACTCTGAGTTCTCAAAAAGGGTTTCTTCACCCCGGGAAGTTAATTAAATACCATTTGGAGGCATTTAATGTTCGAGCAAAAACGGCTGATTTTCGACAAAAGAGATAACACCCCCCCATTACGTCATGCTTCAGAAATGTGGAAAATGGTCCGTTTTCAAATGTTTTATTTTTGAACGTCAGTTCACATTTGTAGGTGGATCATCAGTGTTAGAGCTAAAATTAGCATGTTTAAAGTGATTTTCATGCTTCCAGGGGCTCGGGAAGTTAATTAAATACCATTTGGAGGCATTTAATGTTCGAGCAAAAACGGCTGATTTTCGACAAAAGAGATAACACCCCCCCATTACGTCATGCTTCAGAAATGTGGAAAATGGTCCGTTTTCAAATGTTTTATTTTTGAACGTCAGTTCACATTTGTAGGTGGATCATCAGTGTTAGAGCTAAAATTAGCATGTTTAAAGTGTTTTTCATGCTTCCAGGGGCTCGGGAAGTTAATTAAATACCATTTGGAGGCATTTAATGTTCGAGCAAAAACGGCTGATTTTCGACAAAAGAGATAACACCCCCCCATTATGTCATGCTTCAGACATGTGGAAAATGGTCCGTTTTCAAATGTTTTATTTTTGAATGTCAGTTCACATTTGTAGGTGGATCATCAGTGTTAGAGCTAAAATTAGCATGTTTAAAGTGATTTTCATGCTTCCAGGGGCCCAAAACACAAGATTTATGGAATGGTTAAAAGTGCATGAAAATGGCCAATTTACTCACTCTGAGTTCTCAAAAAGGGTTTCTTCACCCCGGGAAGTTAATTAAATACCATTTGGAGGCATTTAATGTTCGAGCAAAAACGGCTGATTTTCGACAAAAGAGATAACACCCCCCCATTACGTCATGCTTCAGAAATGTGGAAAATGGTCCGTTTTCAAATGTTTTATTTTTGAACGTCAGTTCACATTTGTAGGTGGATCATCAGTGTTAGAGCTAAAATTAGCATGTTTAAAGTGATTTTCATGCTTCCAGGGGCTCGGGAAGTTAATTAAATACCATTTGGAGGCATTTAATGTTCGAGCAAAAACGGCTGATTTTCGACAAAAGAGATAACACCCCCCCATTACGTCATGCTTCAGAAATGTGGAAAATGGTCCGTTTTCAAATGTTTTATTTTTGAACGTCAGTTCACATTTGTAGGTGGATCATCAGTGTTAGAGCTAAAATTAGCATGTTTAAAGTGATTTTCATGCTTCCAGGGGCTCGGGAAGTTAATTAAATACCATTTGGAGGCATTTAATGTTCGAGCAAAAACGGCTGATTTTCGACAAAAGAGATAACACCCCCCCATTATGTCATGCTTCAGACATGTGGAAAATGGTCCGTTTTAAAATGTTTTATTTTTGAATGTCAGTTCACATTTGTAGGTGGATCATCAGTGTTAGAGCTAAAATTAGCATGTTTAAAGTGATTTTCATGCTTCCAGGGGCCCAAAACACAAGATTAATGGAATGGTTAAAAGTGCATGAAAATGGCCAATTTACTCACTCTGAGTTCTCAAAAAGGGTTTCTTCACCCCGGGAAGTGAAATAAATACCATTTGGAGGCATTTAATGTTCGAGCAAAAACGGCTGATTTTCGACAAAAGAGATAACACCCCCCCATTACGTCATGCTTCAGAAATGTGGAAAATGGTCCGTTTTCAAATGTTTTATTTTTGAACGTCAGTTCACATTTGTAGGTGGATCATCAGTGTTAGAGCTAAAATTAGCATGTTTAAAGTGATTTTCATGCTTCCAGGGGCTCGGGAAGTTAATTAAATACCATTTGGAGGCATTTAATGTTCGAGCAAAAACGGCTGATTTTCGACAAAAGAGATAACACCCCCCCATTACGTCATGCTTCAGAAATGTGGAAAATGGTCCGTTTTCAAATGTTTTATTTTTGAACGTCAGTTCACATTTGTAGGTGGATCATCAGTGTTAGAGCTAAAATTAGCATGTTTAAAGTGATTTTCATGCTTCCAGGGGCCCAAAACACAAGATTTATGGAATGGTTAAAAGTGCATGAAAATGGCCAATTTACTCACTCTGAGTTCTCAAAAAGGGTTTCTTCACCCCGGGAAGTGAAATAAATACCATTTGGAGGCATTTAATGTTCGAGCAAAAACGGCTGATTTTCGACAAAAGAGATAACACCCCCCATTACGTCATGCTTCAGAAATGTGGAAAATGGTCCGTTTTCAAATGTTTTATTTTTGAACGTCAGTTCACATTTGTAGGTGGATCATCAGTGTTAGAGCTAAAATTAGCATGTTTAAAGTGATTTTCATGCTTCCAGGGGCTCGGGAAGTTAATTAAATACCATTTGGAGGCATTTAATGTTCGAGCAAAAACGGCTGATTTTCGACAAAAGAGATAACACCCCCCCATTACGTCATGCTTCAGAAATGTGGAAAATGGTCCGTTTTCAAATGTTTTATTTTTGAACGTCAGTTCACATTTGTAGGTGGATCATCAGTGTTAGAGCTAAAATTAGCATGTTTAAAGTGATTTTCATGCTTCCAGGGGCTCGGGAAGTTAATTAAATACCATTTGGAGGCATTTAATGTTCGAGCAAAAACGGCTGATTTTCGACAAAAGAGATAACACCCCCCCATTACGTCATGCTTCAGAAATGTGGAAAATGGTCCGTTTTCAAATGTTTTATTTTTGAACGTCAGTTCACATTTGTAGGTGGATCATCAGTGTTAGAGCTAAAATTAGCATGTTTAAAGTGATTTTCATGCTTCCAGGGGCCCAAAACACAAGATTTATGGAATGGTTAAAAGTGCATGAAAATGGCCAATTTACTCACTCTGAGTTCTCAAAAAGGGTTTCTTCACCCCGGGAAGTGAAATAAATACCATTTGGAGGCATTTAATGTTCGAGCAAAAACGGCTGATTTTCGACAAAAGAGATAACACCCCCCATTACGTCATGCTTCAGAAATGTGGAAAATGGTCCGTTTTCAAATGTTTTATTTTTGAACGTCAGTTCACATTTGTAGGTGGATCATCAGTGTTAGAGCTAAAATTAGCATGTTTAAAGTGATTTTCATGCTTCCAGGGGCCCAAAACACAAGATTAATGGAATGGTTAAAAGTGCATGAAAAGGGCCAATTTACTCACTCTGAGTTCTCAAAAAGGGTTTCTTCACCCCGGGAAGTGAAATAAATACCATTTGGAGGCATTTAATGTTCGAGCAAAAACAGCTGATTTTCGACAAAAGAGATAACACCCCCCCATTACGTCATGCTTCAGAAATGTGGAAAATGGTCCGTTTTCAAATGTTTTATTTTTGAACGTCAGTTCACATTTGTAGGTGGATCATCAGTGTTAGAGCTAAAACTAGCATGTTTAAAGTGATTTTCATGCTTCCAGGGGCCCAAAACACAAGATTTATGGAATGGTTAAAAGTGCATGAAAATGGCCAATTTACTCACTCTGAGTTCTCAAAAAGGGTTTCTTCACCCCGAGAAGTTAATTAAATACCATTTGGAGGCATTTAATGTTCGAGCAAAAACGGCTGATTTTCGACAAAAGAGATAACACCCCCCCATTACGTCATGCTTCAGAAATGTGGAAAATGGTCCGTTTTCAAATGTTTTATTTTTGAACGTCAGTTCACATTTGTAGGTGGATCATCAGTGTTAGAGCTAAAATTAGCATGTTTAAAGTGATTTTCATGCTTCCAGGGGCTCGGGAAGTGAAATAAATACCATTTGGAGGCATTTAATGTTCGAGCAAAAACGGCTGATTTTCGACAAAAGAGATAACATCCCCCCATTACGTCATGCTTCAGAAATGTGGAAAATGGTCCGTTTTCAAATGTTTTATTTTTGAACGTCAGTTCACATTTGTAGGTGGATCATCAGTGTTAGAGCTAAAATTAGCATGTTTAAAGTGATTTTCATCCTTCCAGGGGCCCAAAACACAAGATTTATGGAATGGTTAAAAGTGCATGAAAATGGCCAATTTACTCACTCTGAGTTCTCAAAAAGGGTTTCTTCACCCCGGGAAGTTAATTAAATACCATTTGGAGGCATTTAATGTTCGAGCAAAAACGGCTGATTTTCGACAAAAGAGATAACACCCCCCCATTACGTCATGCTTCAGAAATGTGGAAAATGGTCCGTTTTCAAATGTTTTATTTTTGAACGTCAGTTCACATTTGTAGGTGGATCATCAGTGTTAGAGCTAAAATTAGCATGTTTAAAGTGATTTTCATGCTTCCAGGGGCTCGGGAAGTTAATTAAATACCATTTGGAGGCATTTAATGTTCGAGCAAAAACGGCTGATTTTCGACAAAAGAGATAACACCCCCCATTACGTCATGCTTCAGAAATGTGGAAAATGGTCCGTTTTCAAATGTTTTATTTTTGAACGTCAGTTCACATTTGTAGGTGGATCATCAGTGTTAGAGCTAAAATTAGCATGTTTAAAGTGATTTTCATGCTTCCAGGGGCCCAAAACACAAGATTTATGGAATGGTTAAAAGTGCATGAAAATGGCCAATTTACTCACTCTGAGTTCTCAAAAAGGGTTTCTTCACCCCGGGAAGTTAATTAAATACCATTTGGAGGCATTTAATGTTCGAGCAAAAACGGCTGATTTTCGACAAAAGAGATAACACCCCCCCATTACGTCATGCTTCAGAAATGTGGAAAATGGTCCGTTTTCAAATGTTTTATTTTTGAACGTCAGTTCACATTTGTAGGTGGATCATCAGTGTTAGAGCTAAAATTAGCATGTTTAAAGTGATTTTCATGCTTCCAGGGGCTCGGGAAGTTAATTAAATACCATTTGGAGGCATTTAATGTTCGAGCAAAAACGGCTGATTTTCGACAAAAGAGATAACACCCCCCCATTACGTCATGCTTCAGAAATGTGGAAAATGGTCCGTTTTCAAATGTTTTATTTTTGAACGTCAGTTCACATTTGTAGGTGGATCATCAGTGTTAGAGCTAAAATTAGCATGTTTAAAGTGTTTTTCATGCTTCCAGGGGCTCGGGAAGTTAATTAAATACCATTTGGAGGCATTTAATGTTCGAGCAAAAACGGCTGATTTTCGACAAAAGAGATAACACCCCCCCATTATGTCATGCTTCAGACATGTGGAAAATGGTCCGTTTTCAAATGTTTTATTTTTGAATGTCAGTTCACATTTGTAGGTGGATCATCAGTGTTAGAGCTAAAATTAGCATGTTTAAAGTGATTTTCATGCTTCCAGGGGCCCAAAACACAAGATTTATGGAATGGTTAAAAGTGCATGAAAATGGCCAATTTACTCACTCTGAGTTCTCAAAAAGGGTTTCTTCACCCCGGGAAGTTAATTAAATACCATTTGGAGGCATTTAATGTTCGAGCAAAAACGGCTGATTTTCGACAAAAGAGATAACACCCCCCCATTACGTCATGCTTCAGAAATGTGGAAAATGGTCCGTTTTCAAATGTTTTATTTTTGAACGTCAGTTCACATTTGTAGGTGGATCATCAGTGTTAGAGCTAAAATTAGCATGTTTAAAGTGATTTTCATGCTTCCAGGGGCTCGGGAAGTTAATTAAATACCATTTGGAGGCATTTAATGTTCGAGCAAAAACGGCTGATTTTCGACAAAAGAGATAACACCCCCCCATTACGTCATGCTTCAGAAATGTGGAAAATGGTCCGTTTTCAAATGTTTTATTTTTGAACGTCAGTTCACATTTGTAGGTGGATCATCAGTGTTAGAGCTAAAATTAGCATGTTTAAAGTGATTTTCATGCTTCCAGGGGCTCGGGAAGTTAATTAAATACCATTTGGAGGCATTTAATGTTCGAGCAAAAACGGCTGATTTTCGACAAAAGAGATAACACCCCCCCATTATGTCATGCTTCAGACATGTGGAAAATGGTCCGTTTTAAAATGTTTTATTTTTGAATGTCAGTTCACATTTGTAGGTGGATCATCAGTGTTAGAGCTAAAATTAGCATGTTTAAAGTGATTTTCATGCTTCCAGGGGCCCAAAACACAAGATTAATGGAATGGTTAAAAGTGCATGAAAATGGCCAATTTACTCACTCTGAGTTCTCAAAAAGGGTTTCTTCACCCCGGGAAGTGAAATAAATACCATTTGGAGGCATTTAATGTTCGAGCAAAAACGGCTGATTTTCGACAAAAGAGATAACACCCCCCCATTACGTCATGCTTCAGAAATGTGGAAAATGGTCCGTTTTCAAATGTTTTATTTTTGAACGTCAGTTCACATTTGTAGGTGGATCATCAGTGTTAGAGCTAAAATTAGCATGTTTAAAGTGATTTTCATGCTTCCAGGGGCCCAAAACACAAGATTTATGGAATGGTTAAAAGTGCATGAAAATGGCCAATTTACTCACTCTGAGTTCTCAAAAAGGGTTTCTTCACCCCGGGAAGTTAATTAAATACCATTTGGAGGCATTTAATGTTCGAGCAAAAACGGCTGATTTTCGACAAAAGAGATAACACCCCCCCATTACGTCATGCTTCAGAAATGTGGAAAATCGTCCGTTTTCAAATGTTTTATTTTTGAACGTCAGTTCACATTTGTAGGTGGATCATCAGTGTTAGAGCTAAAATTAGCATGTTTAAAGTGATTTTCATGCTTCCAGGGGCCCAAAACACAAGATTTATGGAATGGTTAAAAGTGCATGAAAATGGCCAATTTACTCACTCTGAGTTCTCAAAAAGGGTTTCTTCACCCCGGGAAGTTAATTAAATACCATTTGGAGGCATTTGTGTTCGAGCAAAAACGGCTGATTTTCGACAAAAGAGATAACACCCCCCCATTACGTCATGCTTCAGAAATGTGGAAAATGGTCCGTTTTCAAATGTTTTATTTTTGAACGTCAGTTCACATTTGTAGGTGGATCATCAGTGTTAGAGCTAAAATTAGCATGTTTAAAGTGATTTTCATGCTTCCAGGGGCTTGGGAAGTTAATTAAATACCATTTGGAGGCATTTAATGTTCGAGCAAAAACGGCTGATTTTCGACAAAAGAGATAACACCCCCCCATTACGTCATGCTTCAGAAATGTGGAAAATGGTCCGTTTTCAAATGTTTTATTTTTGAACGTCAGTTCACATTTGTAGGTGGATCATCAGTGTTAGAGCTAAAATTAGCATGTTTAAAGTGATTTTCATGCTTCCAGGGGCTCGGGAAGTTAATTAAATACCATTTGGAGGCATTTAATGTTCGAGCAAAAACGGCTGATTTTCGACAAAAGAGATAACACCCCCCCATTACGTCATGCTTCAGAAATGTGGAAAATGTTCCGTTTTCAAATGTTTTATTTTTGAACGTCAGTTCACATTTGTAGGTGGATCATCAGTGTTAGAGCTAAAATTAGCATGTTTAAAGTGATTTTCATGCTTCCAGGGGCCCAAAACACAAGATTTATGGAATGGTTAAAAGTGCATGAAAATGGCCAATTTACTCAGTCTGAGTTCTCAAAAAGGGTTTCTTCACCCCGGGAAGTGAAATAAATACCATTTGGAGGCATTTAATGTTCGAGCAAAAACGGCTGATTTTCGACAAAAGAGATAACACCCCCCCATTACGTCATGCTTCAGAAATGTGGAAAATGGTCCGTTTTCAAATGTTTTATTTTTGAAAGTCAGTTCACATTTGTAGGTGGATCATCAGTGTTAGAGCTAAAATTAGCATGTTTAAAGTGATTTTCATGCTTCCAGGGGCTCGGGAAGTTAATTAAATACCATTTGGAGGCATTTAATGTTCGAGCAAAAACGGCTGATTTTCGACAAAAGAGATAACACCCCCCATTACGTCATGCTTCAGAAATGTGGAAAATGGTCCGTTTTCAAATGTTTTATTTTTGAACGTCAGTTCACATTTGTAGGTGGATCATCAGTGTTAGAGCTAAAATTAGCATGTTTAAAGTGATTTTCATGCTTCCAGGGGCCCAAAACACAAGATTAATGGAATGGTTAAAAGTGCATGAAAAGGGCCAATTTACTCACTCTGAGTTCTCAAAAAGGGTTTCTTCACCCCGGGAAGTGAAATAAATACCATTTGGAGGCATTTAATGTTCGAGCAAAAACAGCTGATTTTCGACAAAAGAGATAACACCCCCCCATTACGTCATGCTTCAGAAATGTGGAAAATGGTCCGTTTTCAAATGTTTTATTTTTGAACGTCAGTTCACATTTGTAGGTGGATCATCAGTGTTAGAGCTAAAACTAGCATGTTTAAAGTGATTTTCATGCTTCCAGGGGCCCAAAACACAAGATTTATGGAATGGTTAAAAGTGCATGAAAATGGCCAATTTACTCACTCTGAGTTCTCAAAAAGGGTTTCTTCACCCCGAGAAGTTAATTAAATACCATTTGGAGGCATTTAATGTTCGAGCAAAAACGGCTGATTTTCGACAAAAGAGATAACACCCCCCCATTACGTCATGCTTCAGAAATGTGGAAAATGGTCCGTTTTCAAATGTTTTATTTTTGAACGTCAGTTCACATTTGTAGGTGGATCATCAGTGTTAGAGCTAAAATTAGCATGTTTAAAGTGATTTTCATGCTTCCAGGGGCTCGGGAAGTGAAATAAATACCATTTGGAGGCATTTAATGTTCGAGCAAAAACTGCTGATTTTCGACAAAAGAGATAACACCCCCCCATTACGTCATGCTTCAGAAATGTGGAAAATGGTCCGTTTTCAAATGTTTTATTTTTGAACGTCAGTTCACATTTGTAGGTGGATCATCAGTGTTAGAGCTAAAATTAGCATGTTTAAAGTGATTTTCATCCTTCCAGGGGCCCAAAACACAAGATTTATGGAATGGTTAAAAGTGCATGAAAATGGCCAATTTACTCACTCTGAGTTCTCAAAAAGGGTTTCTTCACCCCGGGAAGTTAATTAAATACCATTTGGAGGCATTTAATGTTCGAGCAAAAACGGCTGATTTTCGACAAAAGAGATAACACCCCCCCATTACGTCATGCTTCAGAAATGTGGAAAATGGTCCGTTTTCAAATGTTTTATTTTTGAACGTCAGTTCACATTTGTAGGTGGATCATCAGTGTTAGAGCTAAAATTAGCATGTTTAAAGTGATTTTCATGCTTCCAGGGGCTCGGGAAGTTAATTAAATACCATTTGGAGGCATTTAATGTTCGAGCAAAAACGGCTGATTTTCGACAAAAGAGATAACACCCCCCATTACGTCATGCTTCAGAAATGTGGAAAATGGTCCGTTTTCAAATGTTTTATTTTTGAACGTCAGTTCACATTTGTAGGTGGATCATCAGTGTTAGAGCTAAAATTAGCATGTTTAAAGTGATTTTCATGCTTCCAGGGGCCCAAAACACAAGATTTATTGAATGGTTAAAAGTGCATGAAAATGGCCAATTTACTCACTCTGAGTTCTCAAAAAGGGTTTCTTCACCCCGGGAAGTTAATTAAATACCATTTGGAGGCATTTAATGTTCGAGCAAAAACGGCTGATTTTCGACAAAAGAGATAACACCCCCCCATTACGTCATGCTTCAGAAATGTGGAAAATGGTCCGTTTTCAAATGTTTTATTTTTGAACGTCAGTTCACATTTGTAGGTGGATCATCAGTGTTAGAGCTAAAATTAGCATGTTTAAAGTGATTTTCATGCTTCCAGGGGCTCGGGAAGTTAATTAAATACCATTTGGAGGCATTTAATGTTCGAGCAAAAACGGCTGATTTTCGACAAAAGAGATAACACCCCCCCATTATGTCATGCTTCAGACATGTGGAAAATGGTCCGTTTTCAAATGTTTTATTTTTGAATGTCAGTTCACATTTGTAGGTGGATCATCAGTGTTAGAGCTAAAATTAGCATGTTTAAAGTGATTTTCATGCTTCCAGGGGCCCAAAACACAAGATTTATGGAATGGTTAAAAGTGCATGAAAATGGCCAATTTACTCACTCTGAGTTCTCAAAAAGGGTTTCTTCACCCCGGGAAGTTAATTAAATACCATTTGGAGGCATTTAATGTTCGAGCAAAAACGGCTGATTTTCGACAAAAGAGATAACACCCCCCCATTACGTCATGCTTCAGAAATGTGGAAAATGGTCCGTTTTCAAATGTTTTATTTTTGAACGTCAGTTCACATTTGTAGGTGGATCATCAGTGTTAGAGCTAAAATTAGCATGTTTAAAGTGATTTTCATGCTTCCAGGGACCCAAAACACAAGATTTATGGAATGGTTAAAAGTGCATGAAAATGGCCAATTTACTCACTCTGAGTTCTGAAAAAGGGTTTCTTCACCCCGGGAAGTGAAATAAATACCATTTGGAGGCATTTAATGTTCGAGCAAAAACGGCTGATTTTCGACAAAAGAGATAACACCCCCCCATTACGTCATGCTTCAGAAATGTGGAAAATGGTCCGTTTTCAAATGTTTTATTTTTGAACGTCAGTTCACATTTGTAGGTGGATCATCAGTGTTAGAGCTAAAATTAGCATGTTTAAAGTGATTTTCATGCTTCCAGGGGCTCGGGAAGTTAATTAAATACCATTTGGAGGCATTTAATGTTCGAGCAAAAACGGCTGATTTTCGACAAAAGAGATAACACCCCCCCATTACGTCATGCTTCAGAAATGTGGAAAATGGTCCGTTTTCAAATGTTTTATTTTTGAACGTCAGTTCACATTTGTAGGTGGATCATCAGTGTTAGAGCTAAAATTAGCATGTTTAAAGTGATTTTCATGCTTCCAGGGGCTCGGGAAGTTAATTAAATACCATTTGGAGGCATTTAATGTTCGAGCAAAAACGGCTGATTTTCGACAAAAGAGATAACACCCCCCCATTATGTCATGCTTCAGACATGTGGAAAATGGTCCGTTTTAAAATGTTTTATTTTTGAATGTCAGTTCACATTTGTAGGTGGATCATCAGTGTTAGAGCTAAAATTAGCATGTTTAAAGTGATTTTCATGCTTCCAGGGGCCCAAAACACAAGATTAATGGAATGGTTAAAAGTGCATGAAAATGGCCAATTTACTCACTCTGAGTTCTCAAAAAGGGTTTCCTCACCCCGGGAAGTGAAATAAATACCATTTGGAGGCATTTAATGTTCGAGCAAAAACGGCTGATTTTCGACAAAAGAGATAACACCCCCCCATTACGTCATGCTTCAGAAATGTGGAAAATGGTCCGTTTTCAAATGTTTTATTTTTGAACGTCAGTTCACATTTGTAGGTGGATCATCAGTGTTAGAGCTAAAATTAGCATGTTTAAAGTGATTTTCATGCTTCCAGGGGCCCATAACACAAGATTTATGGAATGGTTAAAAGTGCATGAAAATGGCCAATTTACTCACTCTGAGTTCTCAAAAAGGGTTTCTTCACCCCGGGAAGTTAATTAAATACCATTTGGAGGCATTTAATGTTCGAGCAAAAACGGCTGATTTTCGACAAAAGAGATAACACCCCCCCATTACGTCATGCTTCAGAAATGTGGAAAATCGTCCGTTTTCAAATGTTTTATTTTTGAACGTCAGTTCACATTTGTAGGTGGATCATCAGTGTTAGAGCTAAAATTAGCATGTTTAAAGTGATTTTCATGCTTCCAGGGGCCCAAAACACAAGATTTATGGAATGGTTAAAAGTGCATGAAAATGGCCAATTTACTCACTCTGAGTTCTCAAAAAGGGTTTCTTCACCCCGGGAAGTTAATTAAATACCATTTGGAGGCATTTAATGTTCGAGCAAAAACGGCTGATTTTCGACAAAAGAGATAACACCCCCCCATTACGTCATGCTTCAGAAATGTGGAAAATGGTCCGTTTTCAAATGTTTTATTTTTGAACGTCAGTTCACATTTGTAGGTGGATCATCAGTGTTAGAGCTAAAATTAGCATGTTTAAAGTGATTTTCATGCTTCCAGGGGCTTGGGAAGTTAATTAAATACCATTTGGAGGCATTTAATGTTCGAGCAAAAACGGCTGATTTTCGACAAAAGAGATAACACCCCCACATTACGTCATGCTTCAGAAATGTGGAAAATGGTCCGTTTTCAAATGTTTTATTTTTGAACGTCAGTTCACATTTGTAGGTGGATCATCAGTGTTAGAGCTAAAATTAGCATGTTTAAAGTGATTTTCATGCTTCCAGGGGCTCGGGAAGTTAATTAAATACCATTTGGAGGCATTTAATGTTCGAGCAAAAACGGCTGATTTTCGACAAAAGAGATAACACCCCCCCATTACGTCATGCTTCAGAAATGTGGAAAATGTTCCGTTTTCAAATGTTTTATTTTTGAACGTCAGTTCACATTTGTAGGTGGATCATCAGTGTTAGAGCTAAAATTAGCATGTTTAAAGTGATTTTCATGCTTCCAGGGGCCCAAAACACAAGATTTATGGAATGGTTAAAAGTGCATGAAAATGGCCAATTTACTCAGTCTGAGTTCTCAAAAAGGGTTTCTTCACCCCGGGAAGTGAAATAAATACCATTTGGAGGCATTTAATGTTCGAGCAAAAACGGCTGATTTTCGACAAAAGAGATAACACCCCCCCATTACGTCATGCTTCAGAAATGTGGAAAATGGTCCGTTTTCAAATGTTTTATTTTTGAACGTCAGTTCACATTTGTAGGTGGATCATCAGTGTTAGAGCTAAAATTAGCATGTTTAAAGTGATTTTCATGCTTCCAGGGGCTCGGGAAGTTAATTAAATACCATTTGGAGGCATTTAATGTTCGAGCAAAAACGGCTGATTTTCGACAAAAGAGATAACACCCCCCCCATTACGTCATGCTTCAGAAATGTGGAAAATGGTCCGTTTTCAAATGTTTTATTTTTGAACGTCAGTTCACATTTGTAGGTGGATCATCAGTGTTAGAGCTAAAATTAGCATGTTTAAAGTGATTTTCATGCTTCCAGGGGCTCGGGAAGTTAATTAAATACCATTTGGAGGCATTTAATATTCGAGCAAAAACGGCTGATTTTCGACAAAAGAGATAACACCCCCCCATTACGTCATGCTTCAGAAATGTGGAAAATGGTCCGTTTTCAAATGTTTTATTTTTGAACGTCAGTTCACATTTGTAGGTGGATCATCAGTGTTAGAGCTAAAATTAGCATGTTTAAAGTGATTTTCATGCTTCCAGGGGCTCGGGAAGTGAAATAAATACCATTTGGAGGCATTTAATGTTCGAGCAAAAACGGCTGATTTTCGACAAAAGAGATAACACCCCCCCCATTACGTCATGCTTCAGAAATGTGGAAAATGGTCCGTTTTCAAATGTTTTATTTTTGAACGTCAGTTCACATTTGTAGGTGGATCATCAGTGTTAGAGCTAAAATTAGCATGTTTAAAGTGATTTTCATGCTTCCAGGGGCTCGGGAAGTTAATTAAATACCATTTGGAGGCATTTAATGTTCGAGCAAAAACGGCTGATTTTCGACAAAAGAGATAACACCCCCCCATTACGTCATGCTTCAGAAATGTGGAAAATGGTCCGTTTTCAAATGTTTTATTTTTGAACGTCAGTTCACATTTGTAGGTGGATCATCAGTGTTAGAGCTAAAATTAGCATGTTTAAAGTGATTTTCATGCTTCCAGGGGCCCAAAACACAAGATTTATGGAATGGTTAAAAGTGCATGAAAATGGCCAATTTACTCACTCTGAGTTCTCAAAAAGGGTTTCTTCACCCCGGGAAGTTAATTAAATACCATTTGGAGGCATTTAATGTTCGAGCAAAAACGGCTGATTTTCGGCAAAAGAGATAACACCCCCCATTACGTCATGCTTCAGAAATGTGGAAAATGGTCCGTTTTCAAATGTTTTATTTTTGAACGTCAGTTCACATTTGTAGGTGGATCATCAGTGTTAGAGCTAAAATTAACATGTTTAAAGTGATTTTCATACTTCCAGGGGCCCAAAACACAAGATTTATGGAATGGTTAAAAGTGCATGAAAATGGCCAATTTACTCACTCTGAGTTCTCAAAAAGGGTTTCTTCACCCCGGGAAGTTAATTAAATACCATTTGGAGGCATTTAATGTTCGAGCAAAAACGGCTGATTTTCGACAAAAGCGATAACACCCCCCCATTACGTCATGCTTCAGAAATGTGGAAAATGGTCCGTTTTCAAATGTTTTATTTTTGAACGTCAGTTCACATTTGTAGGTGGATCATCAGTGTTAGAGCTAAAATTAGCATGTTTAAAGTGATTTTCATGCTTCCAGGGGCTCGGGAAGTTAATTAAATACCATTTGGAGGCATTTAATGTTCGAGCAAAAACGGCTGATTTTCGACAAAAGAGATAACACCCCCCCATTACGTCATGCTTCAGAAATGTGGAAAATGGTCCGTTTTCAAATGTTTTATTTTTGAACGTCAGTTCACATTTGTAGGTGGATCATCAGTGTTAGAGCTAAAATTAGCATGTTTAAAGTGATTTTCATGCTTCCAGGGGCTCGGGAAGTTAATTAAATACCATTTGGAGGCATTTAATGTTCGAGCAAAAACGGCTGATTTTCGACAAAAGAGATAACACCCCCCATTACGTCATGCTTCAGAAATGTGGAAAATGGTCCGTTTTCAAATGTTTTATTTTTGAACGTCAGTTCACATTTGTAGGTGGATCATCAGTGTTAGAGCTAAAATTAGCATGTTTAAAGTGATTTTCATGCTTCCAGGGGCCCAAAACACAAGATTTATGGAATGGTTAAAAGTGCATGAAAATGGCCAATTTACTCACTCTGAGTTCTCAAAAAGGGTTTCTTCACCCCGGGAAGTTAATTAAATACCATTTGGAGGCATTTAATGTTCGAGCAAAAACGGCTGATTTTCGACAAAAGAGATAACACCCCCCCATTACGTCATGCTTCAGAAATGTGGAAAATGGTCCGTTTTCAAATGTTTTATTTTTGAACGTCAGTTCACATTTGTAGGTGGATCATCAGTGTTAGAGCTAAAATTAGCATGTTTAAAGTGATTTTCATGCTTCCAGGGGCTCGGGAAGTTAATTAAATACCATTTGGAGGCATTTAATGTTCGAGCAAAAACGGCTGATTTTCGACAAAAGAGATAACACCCCCCCCATTACGTCATGCTTCAGAAATGTGGAAAATGGTCCGTTTTCAAATGTTTTATTTTTGAACGTCAGTTCACATTTGTAGGTGGATCATCAGTGTTAGAGCTAAAATTAGCATGTTTAAAGTGATTTTCATGCTTCCAGGGGCTCGGGAAGTTAATTAAATACCACTTGGAGGCATTTAATGTTCGAGCAAAAACGGCTGATTTTCGACAAAAGAGATAACACCCCCCCATTATGTCATGCTTCAGACATGTGGAAAATGGTCCGTTTTCAAATGTTTTATTTTTGAATGTCAGTTCACATTTGTAGGTGGATCATCAGTGTTAGAGCTAAAATTAGCATGTTTAAAGTGATTTTCATGCTTCCAGGGGCCCAAAACACAAGATTTATGGAATGGTTAAAAGTGCATGAAAATGGCCAATTTACTCACTCTGAGTTCTCAAAAAGGGTTTCTTCACCCCGGGAAGTTAATTAAATACCATTTGGAGGCATTTAATGTTCGAGCAAAAACGGCTGATTTTCGACAAAAGAGATAACACCCCCCCATTACGTCATGCTTCAGAAATGTGGAAAATGGTCCGTTTTCAAATGTTTTATTTTTGAACGTCAGTTCACATTTGTAGGTGGATCATCAGTGTTAGAGCTAAAATTAGCATGTTTAAAGTGATTTTCATGCTTCCAGGGACCCAAAACACAAGATTTATGGAATGGTTAAAAGTGCATGAAAATGGCCAATTTACTCACTCTGAGTTCTGAAAAAGGGTTTCTTCACCCCGGGAAGTGAAATAAATACCATTTGGAGGCATTTAATGTTCGAGCAAAAACGGCTGATTTTCGACAAAAGAGATAACACCCCCCCATTACGTCATGCTTCAGAAATGTGGAAAATGGTCCGTTTTCAAATGTTTTATTTTTGAACGTCAGTTCACATTTGTAGGTGGATCATCAGTGTTAGAGCTAAAATTAGCATGTTTAAAGTGATTTTCATGCTTCCAGGGGCCCAAAACACAAGATTTATGGAATGGTTAAAAGTGCATGAAAATGGCCAATTTACTCACTCTGAGTTCTCAAAAAGGGTTTCTTCACCCCGGGAAGTTAATTAAATACCATTTGGAGGCATTTAATGTTCGAGCAAAAACGGCTGATTTTCGACAAAAGAGATAACACCCCCCCATTACGTCATGCTTCAGAAATGTGGAAAATGGTCCGTTTTCAAATGTTTTATTTTTGAACGTCAGTTCACATTTGTAGGTGGATCATCAGTGTTAGAGCTAAAATTAGCATGTTTAAAGTGATTTTCATACTTCCAGGGGCCCAAAACACAAGATTAATGGAATGGTTAAAAGTGCATGAAAATGGCCAATTTACTCACTCTGAGTTCTCAAAAAGGGTTTCTTCACCCCGGGAAGTTAATTAAATACCATTTGGAGGCATTTAATGTTCGAGCAAAAACGGCTGATTTTCGACAAAAGAGATAACACCCCCCCATTACGTCATGCTTCAGAAATGTGGAAAATGGTCCGTTTTCAAATGTTTTATTTTTGAACGTCAGTTCACATTTGTAGGTGGATCATCAGTGTTAGAGCTAAAATTAGCATGTTTAAAGTGATTTTCATGCTTCCAGGGGCTCGGGAAGTGAAATAAATACCATTTGGAGGCATTTAATGTTCGAGCAAAAACGGCTGATTTTCGACAAAAGAGATAACACCCCCCCATTACGTCATGCTTCAGAAATGTGGAAAATGGTCAGTTTTCAAATGTTTTATTTTTGAACGTCAGTTCACATTTGTAGGTGGATCATCAGTGTTAGAGCTAAAATTAGCATGTTTAAAGTGATTTTCATGCTTCCAGGGGCCCAAAACACAAGATTAATGGAATGGTTAAAAGTGCATGAAAATGGCCAATTTACTCACTCTGAGTTCTCAAAAAGGGTTTCTTCACCCCGGGAAGTTAATTAAATACCATTTGGAGGCATTTAATGTTCGAGCAAAAACGGCTGATTTTCGACAAAAGAGATAACACCCCCCCATTACGTCATGCTTCAGAAATGTGGAAAATGGTCCGTTTTCAAATGTTTTATTTTTGAACGTCAGTTCACATTTGTAGGTGGATCATCAGTGTTAGAGCTAAAATTAGCATGTTTAAAGTGATTTTCATGCTTCCAGGGGCCCAAAACACAAGATTTATGGAATGGTTAAAAGTGCATGAAAATGGCCAATTTACTCACTCTGAGTTCTCAAAAAGGGTTTCTTCACCCCGGGAAGTTAATTAAATACCATTTGGAGCCATTTAATGTTCGAGCAAAAACGGCTGATTTTCGACAAAAGAGATAACACCCCCCATTACGTCATGCTTCAGAAATGTGGAAAATAGTCCGTTTTCAAATGTTTTATTTTTGAAATTCAGTTCACATTTGTAGGTGGATCATCAGTGTTAGAGCTAAAATTAGCATGTTTAAAGTGATTTTCATGCTTCCAGGGGCTCGGGAAGTTAATTAAATACCATTTGGAGGCATTTAATGTTCGAGCAAAAACGGCTGATTTTCGACAAAAGAGATAACACCCCCCCATTACGTCATGCTTCAGAAATGTGGAAAATGGTCCGTTTTCAAATGTTTTATTTTTGAACGTCAGTTCACATTTGTAGGTGGATCATCAGTGTTAGAGCTAAAATTAGCATGTTTAAAGTGATTTTCATGCTTCCAGGGGCCCAAAACACAAGATTTATGGAATGGTTAAAAGTGCATGAAAATGGCCAATTTACTCACTCTGAGTTCTCAAAAAGGGTTTCTTCACCCCGGGAAGTTAATTAAATACCATTTGGAGGCATTTAATGTTCGAGCAAAAACGGCTGATTTTCGACAAAAGAGATAACACCCCCCCATTACGTCATGCTTCAGAAATGTGGAAAATGGTCCGTTTTCAAATGTTTTATTTTTGAACGTCAGTTCACATTTGTAGGTGGATCATCAGTGTTAGAGCTAAAATTAGCATGTTTAAAGTGATTTTCATGCTTCCAGGGGCTCGGGAAGTGAAATAAATACCATTTGGAGGCATTTAATGTTCGAGCAAAAACGGCTGATTTTCGACAAAAGAGATAACACCCCCCCATTACGTCATGCTTCAGAAATGTGGAAAATGGTCCGTTTTCAAATGTTTTATTTTTGAACGTCAGTTCACATTTGTAGGTGGATCATCAGTGTTAGAGCTAAAATTAGCATGTTTAAAGTGATTTTCATGCTTACAGTGGCCCAAAACACAAGATTTATGGAATGGTTAAAAGTGCATGAAAATGGCCAATTTACTCACTCTGAGTTCTCAAAAAGGGTTTCTTCACCCCGGGAAGTTAATTAAATACCATTTGGAGGCATTTAATGTTCAAGCAAAAACGGCTGATTTTCGACAAAAGAGATAACACCCCCCCATTACGTTATGCTTCAGAAATGTGGAAAATGGTCCGTTTTCAAATGTTTTACTTTTGAACGTCAGTTCACATTTGTAGGTGGATCATCAGTGTTAGAGCTAAAATTAGCATGTTTAAAGTGATTTTCATGCTTCCAGGGGCTCGGGAAGTTAATTAAATACCATTTGGAGGCATTTAATGTTCGAGCAAAAACGGCTGATTTTCGACAAAAGAGATAACACCCCCCCATTACGTCATGCTTCAGAAATGTGGAAAATGGTCCGTTTTCAAATGTTTTATTTTTGAACGTCAGTTCACATTTGTAGGTGGATCATCAGTGTTAGAGCTAAAATTAGCATGTTTAAAGTGATTTTCATGCTTCCAGGGGCCCAAAACACAAGATTAATGGAATGGTTAAAAGTGCATGAAAATGGCCAATTTACTCACTCTGAGTTCTCAAAAAGGGTTTCTTCACCCCGGGAAGTTAATTAAATACCATTTGGAGGCATTTAATGTTCGAGCAAAAACGGCTGATTTTCGACAAAAGAGATAACACCCCCCCATTACGTCATGCTTCAGAAATGTGGAAAATGGTCCGTTTTCAAATGTTTTATTTTGAACGTCAGTTCACATTTGTAGGTGGATCATCAGTGTTAGAGCTAAAATTAGCATGTTTAAAGTGATTTTCATGCTTCCAGGGGCTCGGGAAGTGAAATAAATACCATTTGGAGGCATTTAATGTTCGAGCAAAAACGGCTGATTTTCGACAAAAGAGATAACACCCCCCCATTACGTCATGCTTCAGAAATGTGGAAAATGGTCCGTTTTCAAATGTTTTATTTTTGAACGTCAGTTCACATTTGTAGGTGGATCATCAGTGTTAGAGCTAAAATTAGCATGTTTAAAGTGATTTTCATGCTTCCAGGGGCCCAAAACACAAGATTTATGTAATGGTTAAAAGTGCATGAAAATGGCCAATTTACTCACTCTGAGTTCTCAAAAAGGGTTTCTTCACCCCGGGAAGTTAATTAAATACCATTTGGAGGCATTTAATGTTCGAGCAAAAACGGCTGATTTTCGACAAAAGAGATAACACCCCCCCATTACGTCATGCTTCAGAAATGTGGAAAATGGTCCGTTTTCAAATGTTTTATTTTTGAACGTCAGTTCACATTTGTAGGTGGATCATCAGTGTTAGAGCTAAAATTAGCATGTTTAAAGTGATTTTCATGCTTCCAGGGGCTCGGGAAGTTAATTAAATACCATTTGGAGGCATTTAATGTTCGAGCAAAAACGGCTGATTTTCGACAAAAGAGATAACACCCCCCCATTACGTCATGCTTCAGAAATATGGAAAATGGTCCGTTTTCAAATGTTTTATTTTTGAACGTCAGTTCACATTTGTAGGTGGATCATCAGTGTTCGAGCTAAAATTAGCATGTTTAAAGTGATTTTCATGCTTCCAGGGGCCCAAAACACAAGATTTATGGAATGGTTAAAAGTGCATGAAAATGGCCAATTTACTCACTCTGAGTTCTCAAAAAGGGTTTCTTCACCCCGGGAAGTTAATTAAATACCATTTGGAGGCATTTAATGTTCGAGCAAAAAACGGCTGATTTTCGACAAAAGAGATAACACCCCCCCCATTACGTCATGCTTCAGAAATGTGGAAAATGGTCCGTTTTCAAATGTTTTATTTTTGAACGTCAGTTCACATTTGTAGGTGGATCATCAGTGTTAGAGCTAAAATTAGCATGTTTAAAGTGATTTTCATGCTTCCAGGGGCTCGGGAAGTTAATTAAATACCATTTGGAGGCATTTAATGTTCGAGCAAAAACGGCTGATTTTCGACAAAAGAGATAACACCCCCCCATTACGTCATGCTTCAGAAATGTGGAAAATGGTCCGTTTTCAAATGTTTTATTTTTGAACGTCAGTTCACATTTGTAGGTGGATCATCAGTGTTAGAGCTAAAATTAGCATGTTTAAAGTGATTTTCATGCTTCCAGGGGCTCGGGAAGTTAATTAAATACCATTTGGAGGCATTTAATGTTCGAGCAAAAACGGCTGATTTTCGACAAAAGAGATAACACCCCCCCATTACGTCATGCTTCAGAAATGTGGAAAATGGTCCATTTTCAAATGTTTTATTTTTGAACGTCAGTTCACATTTGTAGGTGGATCATCAGTGTTAGAGCTAAAATTAGCATGTTTAAAGTGATTTTCATGCTTCCAGGGGCTCGGGAAGTTAATTAAATACCATTTGGAGGCATTTAATGTTCGAGCAAAAACGGCTGATTTTCGACAAAAGAGATAACACCCCCCCATTACGTCATGCTTCAGAAATGTGGAAAATGGTCCGTTTTCAAATGTTTTATTTTTGAACGTCAGTTCACATTTGTAGGTGGATCATCAGTGTTAGAGCTAAAATTAGCATGTTTAAAGTGATTTTCATGCTTCCAGGGGCTCGGGAAGTGAAATAAATACCATTTGGAGGCATTTAATGTTCGAGCAAAAACGGCTGATTTTCGACAAAAGAGATAACACCCCCCCATTACGTCTTGCTTCAGAAATGTGGAAAATGGTCCGTTTTCAAATGTTTTATTTTTGAACGTCAGTTCACATTTGTAGGTGGATCATCAGTGTTAGAGCTAAAATTAGCATGTTTAAAGTGATTTTCATGCTTCCAGGGGCCCAAAACACAAGATTTATGGAATGGCTAAAAGTGCATGAAAATGGCCAATTTACTTACTCTGAGTTCTCAAAAAGGGTTTCTTCACCCCGGGAAGTTAATTAAATACCATTAGAGGCATTTAATGTTCGAGCAAAAACGGCTGATTTTCGACAAAAGAGATAACACCCCCCCATTACGTCATGCTTCAGAAATGTGGAAAATGGTCCTTTTTCAAATGTTTTATTTTTGAACGTCAGTTCACATTTGTAGGTGGATCATCAGTGTTAGAGCTAAAATTAGCATGTTTAAAGTTATTTTCATGCTTCCAGGGGCTCGGGAAGTTAATTAAATACCATTTGGAGGCATTTAATGTTCGAGCAAAAACGGCTGATTTTCGACAAAAGAGATAACACCCCCCCATTACGTCATGCTTCAGAAATGTGGAAAATGGTCCGTTTTCAAATGTTTTATTTTTGAACGTCAGTTCACATTTGTAGGTGGATCATCAGTGTTAGAGCTAAAATTAGCATGTTTAAAGTGATTTTCATGCTTCCAGGGGCCCAAAACACAAGATTTATGGAATGGTTAAAAGTGCATGAAAATGGCCAATTTACTCACTCTGAGTTCTCAAAAAGGGTTTCTTCACCCCGGGAAGTTAATTAAATACCATTTGGAGGCATTTAATGTTCGAGCAAAAACGGCTGATTTTCGACAAAAGAGATAACACCCCCCCATTACGTCATGCTTCAGAAATGTGGAAAATGGTCCTTTTTCAAATGTTTTATTTTTGAACGTCAGTTCACATTTGTAGGTGGATCATCAGTGTTAGAGCTAAAATTAGCATGTTTAAAGTGATTTTCATGCTTCCAGGGGCTCGGGAAGTTAATTAAATACCATTTGGAGGCATTTAATGTTCGAGCAAAAACGGCTGATTTTCGACAAAAGAGATAACACCCCCCCATTACGTCATGCTTCAGAAATGTGGAAAATGGTCCGTTTTCAAATGTTTTATTTTTGAACGTCAGTTCACATTTGTAGGTGGATCATCAGTGTTAGAGCTAAAATTAGCATGTTTAAAGTGATTTTCATGCTTCCAGGGGCTCGGGAAGTTAATTAAATACCATTTGGAGGCATTTAATGTTCGAGCAAAAACGGCTGATTTTCGACCAAAGAGATAACACCCCCCCATTACGTCATGCTTCAGAAATGTGGAAAATGGTCCGTTTTCAAATGTTTTATTTTTGAACGTCAGTTCACATTTGTAGGTGGATCATCAGTGTTAGAGCTAAAATTAGCATGTTTAAAGTGATTTTCATGCTTCCAGGGGCCCAAAACACAAGATTTATGGAATGGTTAAAAGTGCATGAAAATGGCCAATTTACTCACTCTGAGTTCTCAAAAAGGGTTTCTTCACCCCGGGAAGTTAATTAAATACCATTTGGAGGCATTTAATGTTCGAGCAAAAACGGCTGATTTTCGACAAAAGAGATAACACCCCCCCATTACGTCATGCTTCAGAAATGTGGAAAATGGTCCGTTTTCAAATGTTTTATTTTTGAACGTCAGTTCACATTTGTAGGTGGATCATCAGTGTTAGAGCTAAAATTAGCATGTTTAAAGTGATTTTCATGCTTCCAGGGGCTCGGGAAGTTAATTAAATACCATTTGGAGGCATTTAATGTTCGAGCAAAAACGGCTGATTTTCGACAAAAGAGATAACACCCCCCCATTACGTCATGCTTCAGAAATGTGGAAAATGGTCCGTTTTCAAATGTTTTATTTTTGAACGTCAGTTCACATTTGTAGGTGGATCATCAGTGTTAGAGCTAAAATTAGCATGTTTAAAGTGATTTTCATGCTTCCAGGGGCTCGGGAAGTTAATTAAATACCATTTGGAGGCATTTAATGTTCGAGCAAAAACGGCTGATTTTCGACCAAAGAGATAACACCCCCCCATTACGTCATGCTTCAGAAATGTGGAAAATGGTCCGTTTTCAAATGTTTTATTTTTGAACGTCAGTTCACATTTGTAGGTGGATCATCAGTGTTAGAGCTAAAATTAGCATGTTTAAAGTGATTTTCATGCTTCCAGGGGCCCAAAACACAAGATTTATGGAATGGTTAAAAGTGCATGAAAATGGCCAATTTACTCACTCTGAGTTCTCAAAAAGGGTTTCTTCACCCCGGGAAGTTAATTAAATACCATTTGGAGGCATTTAATGTTCGAGCAAAAACGGCTGATTTTCGACAAAAGAGATAACACCCCCCCATTACGTCATGCTTCAGAAATGTGGAAAATGGTCCGTTTTCAAATGTTTTATTTTTGAACGTCAGTTCACATTTGTAGGTGGATCATCAGTGTTAGAGCTAAAATTAGCATGTTTAAAGTGATTTTCATGCTTCCAGGGGCTCGGGAAGTTAATTAAATACCATTTGGAGGCATTTAATGTTCGAGCAAAAACGGCTGATTTTCGACAAAAGAGATAACAACCCCCCATTACGTCATGCTTCAGAAATGTGGAAAATGGTCCGTTTTCAAATGTTTTATTTTTGAACGTCAGTTCACATTTGTAGGTGGATCATCAGTGTTAGAGCTAAAATTAGCATGTTTAAAGTGATTTTCATGCTTCCAGGGGCCCAAAACACAAGATTTATGGAATGGTTAAAAGTGCATGAAAATGGCCAATTTACTCACTCTGAGTTCTCAAAAAGGGTTTCTTCACCCCGGGAAGTTAATTAAATACCATTTGGAGGCATTTAATGTTCGAGCAAAAACGGCTGATTTTCGACAAAAGAGATAACACCCCCCCTTTACGTCATGCTTCAGAAATGTGGGAAATGGTCCGTTTTCAAATGTTTTATTTTTGAACGTCAGTTCACATTTGTAGGTGTATCATTAGTGTTAGAGCTAAAATTAGCATGTTTAAAGTGATTTTCATGCTTCCAGGGGCTCGGGAAGTTAATTAAATACCATTTGGAGGCATTTAATGTTCGAGCAAAAACGGCTGATTTTCGACAAAAGAGATAACACCCCCCCATTACGTCATGCTTCAGAAATGTGGAAAATGGTCCGTTTTCAAATGTTTTATTTTTGAACGTCAGTTCACATTTGTAGGTGGATCATCAGTGTTAGAGCTAAAATTAGCATGTTTAAAGTGATTTTCATGCTTCCAGGGGCCCAAAACACAAGATTTATGAAATGGTTAAAAGTGCATGAAAATGGCCAATTTACTCACTCTGAGTTCTCAAAAAGGGTTTCTTCACCCCGGGAAGTTAATTAAATACCATTTGGAGGCATTTAATGTTCGAGCAAAAACGGCTGATTTTCGACAAAAGAGATAACACCCCCCCATTACGTCATGCTTCAGAAATGTGGAAAAAGGTCCTTTTTCAAATGTTTTATTTTTGAACGTCAGTTCACATTTGTAGGTGGATCATCAGTGTTAGAGCTAAAATTAGCATGTTTAAAGTGATTTTCATGCTTCCAGGGGCTCGGGAAGTTAATTAAATACCATTTGGAGGCATTTAATGTTCGAGCAAAAACGGCTGATTTTCGACAAAAGAGATAACACCCCCCCATTACGTCATGCTTCAGAAATGTGGAAAATGGTCCGTTTTCAAATGTTTTATTTTTGAACGTCAGTTCACATTTGTAGGTGGATCATCAGTGTTAGAGCTAAAATTAGCATGTTTAAAGTGATTTTCATGCTTCCAGGGGCCCAAAACACAAGATTTATGGAATGGTTAAAAGTGCATGAAAATGGCCAATTTACTCACTCTGAGTTCTCAGAAAGGGTTTCTTTACCCCGGGAAGTTAATTAAATACCATTTGGAGGCATTTAATGTTCGAGCAAAAACGGCTGATTTTCGACAAAAGAAATAACACCCCCCCATTACGTCATGCTTCAGAAATGTGGAAAATGGTCCGTTTTCAAATGTTTTATTTTTGAACGTCAGTTCACATTTGTAGGTGGATCATCAGTGTTAGAGCTAAAATTAGCATGTTTAAAGTGATTTTCATGCTTCCAGGGGCCCAAAACTCAAGATTTATGGAATGGTTAAAAGTGCATGAAAATTGCCAATTTACTCACTCTGAGTTCTCAAAAAGGGTTTCTTCACCCCGGGAAGTTAATTAAATACCATTTGGAGGCATTTAATGTTCGAGCAAAAACGGCTGATTTTCGACAAAAGAGATAACACCCCCCATTACGTCATGCTTCAGAAATGTGGAAAATGGTCCGTTTTCAAATGTTTTATTTTTGAACGTCAGTTCACATTTGTAGGTGGATCATCAGTGTTAGAGCTAAAATTAGCATGTTTAAAGTGATTTTCATGCTTCCAGGGGCTCGGGAAGTGAAATAAATACCATTTGGAGGCATTTAATGTTCGAGCAAAAACGGCTGATTTTCGACAAAAGAGATAACACCCCCCCATTACGTCATGCTTCAGAAATGTGGAAAATGGTCCGTTTTCAAATGTTTTATTTTTGAACGTCAGTTCACATTTGTAGGTGGATCATCAGTGTTAGAGCTAAAATTAGCATGTTTAAAGTGATTTTCATGCTTCCAGGGGCCCAAAACACAAGATTTATGGAATGGTTAAAAGTGCATGAAAATGGCCAATTTACTCACTCTGAGTTCTCAAAAAGGGTTTCTTCACCCCGGGAAGTTAATTAAATACCATTTGGAGCCATTTAATGTTCGAGCAAAAACGGCTGATTTTCGACAAAAGAGATAACACCCCCCATTACGTCATGCTTCAGAAATGTGGAAAATAGTCCGTTTTCAAATGTTTTATTTTTGAACGTCAGTTCACATTTGTAGGTGGATCATCAGTGTTAGAGCTAAAATTAGCATGTTTAAAGTGATTTTCATGCTTCCAGGGGCTCGGGAAGTTAATTAAATACCATTTGGAGGCATTTAATGTTCGAGCAAAAACGGCTGATTTTCGACAAAAGAGATAACACCCCCCCATTACGTCATGCTTCAGAAATGTGGAAAATGGTCCGTTTTCAAATGTTTTATTTTTGAACGTCAGTTCACATTTGTAGGTGGATCATCAGTGTTAGAGCTAAAATTAGCATGTTTAAAGTGATTTTCATGCTTCCAGGGGCCCAAAACACAAGATTTATGGAATGGTTAAAAGTGCATGAAAATGGCCAATTTACTCACTCTGAGTTCTCAAAAAGGGTTTCTTCACCCCGGGAAGTTAATTAAATACCATTTGGAGGCATTTAATGTTCGAGCAAAAACGGCTGATTTTCGACAAAAGAGATAACACCCCCCCCATTACGTCATGCTTCAGAAATGTGGAAAATGGTCCGTTTTCAAATGTTTTATTTTTGAACGTCAGTTCACATTTGTAGGTGGATCATCAGTGTTAGAGCTATAATTAGCATGTTTAAAGTGATTTTCATGCTTCCAGGGGCTCGGGAAGTGAAATAAATACCATTTGGAGGCATTTAATGTTCGAGCAAAAACGGCTGATTTTCGACAAAAGAGATAACACCCCCCCATTACGTCATGCTTCAGAAATGTGGAAAATGGTCCGTTTTCAAATGTTTTATTTTTGAACGTCAGTTCACATTTGTAGGTGGATCATCAGTGTTAGAGCTAAAATTAGCATGTTTAAAGTGATTTTCATGCTTCCAGGGGCTCGGGAAGTTAATTAAATACCATTTGGAGGCATTTAATGTTCGAGCAAAAACGGCTGATTTTCGACAAAAGAGATAACACCCCCCCATTACGTCATGCTTCAGAAATGTGGAAAATGGTCCGTTTTCAAATGTTTTATTTTTGAACGTCAGTTCACATTTGTAGGTGGATCATCAGTGTTAGAGCTAAAATTAGCATGTTTAAAGTGATTTTCATGCTTCCAGGGGCTCGGGAAGTGAAATAAATACCATTTGGAGGCATTTAATGTTCGAGCAAAAACGGCTGATTTTCGACAAAAGAGATAGCACCCCCCCCCATTACGTCATGCTTCAGAAATGTGGAAAATGGTCCGTTTTCAAATGTTTTATTTTTGAACGTCAGTTCACATTTGTAGGTGGATTATCAGTGTTAGAGCTAAAATTAGCATGTTTAAAGTGATTTTCATGCTTACAGTGGCCCAAAACACAAGATTTATGGAATGGTTAAAAGTGCATGAAAATGGCCAATTTACTCACTCTGAGTTCTCAAAAAGGGTTTCTTCACCCCGGGAAGTTAATTAAATACCATTTGGAGGCATTTAATGTTCAAGCAAAAACGGCTGATTTTCGACAAAAGAGATAACACCCCCCCATTACGTTATGCTTCAGAAATGTGGAAAATGGTCAGTTTTCAAATGTTTTATTTTTGAACGTCAGTTCACATTTGTAGGTGGATCATCAGTGTTAGAGCTAAAATTAGCATGTTTAAAGTGATTTTCATGCGTCCAGGGGGTCGGGAAGTTAATTAAATACCATTTGGAGGCATTTAATGTTCGAGCAAAAACGGCTGATTTTCGACAAAAGAGATAACACCCCCCCATTACGTCATGCTTCAGAAATGTGGAAAATGGTCCGTTTTCAAATGTTTTATTTTTGAACGTCAGTTCACATTTGTAGGTGGATCATCAGTGTTAGAGCTAAAATTAGCATGTTTAAAGTGATTTTCATGCTTCCAGGGGCCCAAAACACAAGATTAATGGAATGGTTAAAAGTGCATGAAAATGGCCAATTTACTCACTCCGAGTTCTCAAAAAGGGTTTCTTCACCCCGGGAAGTTAATTAAATACCATTTGGAGGCATTTAATGTTCGAGCAAAAACGGCTGATTTTCGACAAAAGAGATAACACCCCCCCCATTACGTCATGCTTCAGAAATGTGGAAAATGGTCCGTTTTCAAATGTTTTATTTTTGAACGTCAGTTCACATTTGTAGGTGGATTATCAGTGTTAGAGCTAAAATTAGCATGTTTAAAGTGATTTTCATGCTTCCAGGGGCTCGGGAAGTGAAATAAATACCATTTGGAGGCATTTAATGTTCGAGCAAAAACGGCTGATTTTCGACAAAAGAGATAACACCCCCCCATTACGTCATGCTTCAGAAATGTGGAAAATGGTCCGTTTTCAAATGTTTTATTTTTGAACGTCAGTTCACATTTGTAGGTGGATCATCAGTGTTAGAGCTAAAATTAGCATGTTTAAAGTGATTTTCATGCTTCCAGGGGCCCAAAACACAAGATTTATGGAATGGTTAAAAGTGCATGAAAATGGCCAATTTACTCACTCTGAGTTCTCAAAAAGGGTTTCTTCACCCCGGGAAGTTAATTAAATACCATTTGGAGGCATTTAATGTTCGAGCAAAAACGGCTGATTTTCGACAAAAGAGATAACACCCCCCCATTACGTCATGCTTCAGAAATGTGGAAAATGGTCCGTTTTCAAATGTTTTATTTTTGAACGTCAGTTCACATTTGTAGGTGGATCATCAGTGTTAGAGCTAAAATTAGCATGTTTAAAGTGATTTTCATGCTTCCAGGGGCTCGGGAAGTTAATTAAATACCATTTGGAGGCATTTAATGTTCGAGCAAAAACGGCTGATTTTCGACAAAAGAGATAACACCCCCCCATTACGTCATGCTTCAGAAATGTGGAAAATGGTCCGTTTTCAAATGTTTTATTTTTGAACGTCAGTTCACATTTGTAGGTGGATCATCAGTGTTCGAGCTAAAATTAGCATGTTTAAAGTGATTTTCATGCTTCCAGGGGCCCAAAACACAAGATTTATGGAATGGTTAAAAGTGCATGAAAATGGCCAATTTACTCACTCTGAGTTCTCAAAAAGGGTTTCTTCACCCCGGGAAGTTAATTAAATACCATTTGGAGGCATTTAATGTTCGAGCAAAAACGGCTGATTTTCGACAAAAGAGATAACACCCCCCCCATTACGTCATGCTTCAGAAATGTGGAAAATGGTCCGTTTTCAAATGTTTTATTTTTGAACGTCAGTTCACATTTGTAGGTGGATCATCAGTGTTAGAGCTAAAATTAGCATGTTTAAAGTGATTTTCATGCTTCCAGGGGCTCGGGAAGTTAATTAAATACCATTTGGAGGCATTTAATGTTCGAGCAAAAACGGCTGATTTTCGACAAAAGAGATAACACCCCCCCATTACGTCATGCTTCAGAAATGTGGAAAATGGTCCGTTTTCAAATGTTTTATTTTTGAACGTCAGTTCACATTTGTAGGTGGATCATCAGTGTTAGAGCTAAAATTAGCATGTTTAAAGTGATTTTCATGCTTCCAGGGGCTCGGGAAGTTAATTAAATACCATTTGGAGGCATTTAATGTTCGAGCAAAAACGGCTGATTTTCGACAAAAGAGATAACACCCCCCCATTACGTCATGCTTCAGAAATGTGGAAAATGGTCCGTTTTCAAATGTTTTATTTTTGAACGTCAGTTCACATTTGTAGGTGGATCATCAGTGTTAGAGCTAAAATTAGCATGTTTAAAGTGATTTTCATGCTTCCAGGGGCTCGGGAAGTTAATTAAATACCATTTGGAGGCATTTAATGTTTGAGCAAAAACGGCTGATTTTCGACAAAAGAGATAACACCCCCCCATTACGTCATGCTTCAGAAATGTGGAAAATGGTCCGTTTTCAAATGTTTTATTTTTGAATGTCAGTTCACATTTGTAGGTGGATCATCAGTGTTAGAGCTAAAATTAGCATGTTTAAAGTGATTTTCATGCTTCCAGGGGCTCGGGAAGTGAAATAAATACCATTTGGAGGCATTTAATGTTCGAGCAAAAACGGCTGATTTTCGACAAAAGAGATAACACCCCCCCATTACGTCTTGCTTCAGAAATGTGGAAAATGGTCCGTTTTCAAATGTTTTATTTTTGAACGTCAGTTCACATTTGTAGGTGGATCATCAGTGTTAGAGCTAAAATTAGCATGTTTAAAGTGATTTTCATGCTTCCAGGGGCCCAAAACACAAGATTTATGGAATGGCTAAAAGTGCATGAAAATGGCCAATTTACTTACTCTGAGTTCTCAAAAAGGGTTTCTTCACCCCGGGAAGTTAATTAAATACCATTTGGAGGCATTTAATGTTCGAGCAAAAACGGCTGATTTTCGACAAAAGAGATAACACCCCCCCATTACGTCATGCTTCAGAAATGTGGAAAATGGTCCGTTTTCAAATGTTTTATTTTTGAACGTCAGTTCACATTTGTAGGTGGATCATCAGTGTTAGAGCTAAAATTAGCATGTTTAAAGTGATTTTCATGCTTCCAGGGGCTCGGGAAGTTAATTAAATACCATTTGGAGGCATTTAATGTTCGAGCAAAAACGGCTGATTTTCGACAAAAGAGATAACACCCCCCCATTACGTCATGCTTCAGAAATGTGGAAAATGGTCCGTTTTCAAATGTTTTATTTTTGAACGTCAGTTCACATTTGTAGGTGGATCATCAGTGTTAGAGCTAAAATTAGCATGTTTAAAGTGATTTTCATGCTTCCAGGGGCCCAAAACACAAGATTTATGGAATGGTTAAAAGTGCATGAAAATGGCCAATTTACTCACTCTGAGTTCTCAAAAAGGGTTTCTTCACCCCGGGAAGTTAATTAAATACCATTTGGAGGCATTTAATGTTCGAGCAAAAACGGCTGATTTTCGACAAAAGAGATAACACCCCCCCCCCATTACGTCATGCTTCAGAAATGTGGAAAATGGTCCGTTTTCAAATGTTTTATTTTTGAACGTCAGTTCACATTTGTAGGTGGATCATCAGTGTTAGAGCTAAAATTAGCATGTTTAAAGTGATTTTCATGCTTCCAGGGGCTCGGGAAGTGAAATAAATACCATTTGGAGGCATTTAATGTTCGAGCAAAAACGGCTGATTTTCGACAAAAGAGATAACACCCCCCCATTACGTCATGCTTCAGAAATGTGGAAAATGGTCCGTTTTCAAATGTTTTATTTTTGAACGTCAGTTCACATTTGTAGGTGGATCATCAGTGTTAGAGCTAAAATTAGCATGTTTAAAGTGATTTTCATGCTTCCAGGGGCTCGGGAAGTTAATTAAATACCATTTGGAGGCATTTAATGTTCGAGCAAAAACGGCTGATTTTCGACAAAAGAGATAACACCCCCCCATTACGTCATGCTTCAGAAATGTGGAAAATGGTCCGTTTTCAAATGTTTTATTTTTGAACGTCAGTTCACATTTGTAGGTGGATCATCAGTGTTAGAGCTAAAATTAGCATGTTTAAAGTGATTTTCATGCTTCCAGGGGCTCGGGAAGTGAAATAAATACCATTTGGAGGCATTTAATGTTCGAGCAAAAACGGCTGATTTTCGACAAAAGAGATAACACCCCCCCCATTACGTCATGCTTCAGAAATGTGGAAAATGGTCCGTTTTCAAATGTTTTATTTTTGAACGTCAGTTCACATTTGTAGGTGGATTATCAGTGTTAGAGCTAAAATTAGCATGTTTAAAGTGATTTTCATGCTTACAGTGGCCCAAAACACAAGATTTATGGAATGGTTAAAAGTGCATGAAAATGGCCAATTTACTCACTCTGAGTTCTCAAAAAGGGTTTCTTCACCCCGGGAAGTTAATTAAATACCATTTGGAGGCATTTAATGTTCAAGCAAAAACGGCTGATTTTCGACAAAAGAGATAACACCCCCCCATTACGTTATGCTTCAGAAATGTGGAAAATGGTCCGTTTTCAAATGTTTTATTTTTGAACGTCAGTTCACATTTGTAGGTGGATCATCAGTGTTAGAGCTAAAATTAGCATGTTTAAAGTGATTTTCATGCTTCCAGGGGCTCGGGAAGTGAAATAAATACCATTTGGAGGCATTTAATGTTCGAGCAAAAACGGCTGATTTTCGACAAAAGAGATAACACCCCCCCATTACGTCATGCTTCAGAAATGTGGAAAATGGTCCGTTTTCAAATGTTTTATTTTTGAACGTCAGTTCACATTTGTAGGTGGATCATCAGTGTTAGAGCTAAAATTAGCATGTTTAAAGTGATTTTCATGCTTCCAGGGGCCCAAAACACAAGATTTATGGAATGGTTAAAAGTGCATGAAAATGGCCAATTTACTCACTCTGAGTTCTCAAAAAGGGTTTCTTCACCCCGGGAAGTTAATTAAATACCATTTGGAGGCATTTAATGTTCGAGCAAAAACGGCTGATTTTCGACAAAAGAGATAACACCCCCCCCCCATTACGTCATGCTTCAGAAATGTGGAAAATGGTCCGTTTTCAAATGTTTTATTTTTGAACGTCAGTTCACATTTGTAGGTGGATCATCAGTGTTAGAGCTAAAATTAGCATGTTTAAAGTGATTTTCATGCTTCCAGGGGCTCGGGAAGTGAAATAAATACCATTTGGAGGCATTTAATGTTCGAGCAAAAACGGCTGATTTTCGACAAAAGAGATAACACCCCCCCATTACGTCATGCTTCAGAAATGTGGAAAATGGTCCGTTTTCAAATGTTTTATTTTTGAACGTCAGTTCACATTTGTAGGTGGATCATCAGTGTTAGAGCTAAAATTAGCATGTTTAAAGTGATTTTCATGCTTCCAGGGGCTCGGGAAGTTAATTAAATACCATTTGGAGGCATTTAATGTTCGAGCAAAAACGGCTGATTTTCGACAAAAGAGATAACACCCCCCCATTACGTCATGCTTCAGAAATGTGGAAAATGGTCCGTTTTCAAATGTTTTATTTTTGAACGTCAGTTCACATTTGTAGGTGGATCATCAGTGTTAGAGCTAAAATTAGCATGTTTAAAGTGATTTTCATGCTTCCAGGGGCTCGGGAAGTGAAATAAATACCATTTGGAGGCATTTAATGTTCGAGCAAAAACGGCTGATTTTCGACAAAAGAGATAACACCCCCCCCATTACGTCATGCTTCAGAAATGTGGAAAATGGTCCGTTTTCAAATGTTTTATTTTTGAACGTCAGTTCACATTTGTAGGTGGATTATCAGTGTTAGAGCTAAAATTAGCATGTTTAAAGTGATTTTCATGCTTACAGTGGCCCAAAACACAAGATTTATGGAATGGTTAAAAGTGCATGAAAATGGCCAATTTACTCACTCTGAGTTCTCAAAAAGGGTTTCTTCACCCCGGGAAGTTAATTAAATACCATTTGGAGGCATTTAATGTTCAAGCAAAAACGGCTGATTTTCGACAAAAGAGATAACACCCCCCCATTACGTTATGCTTCAGAAATGTGGAAAATGGTCCGTTTTCAAATGTTTTATTTTTGAACGTCAGTTCACATTTGTAGGTGGATCATCAGTGTTAGAGCTAAAATTAGCATGTTTAAAGTGATTTTCATGCTTCCAGGGGCTCGGGAAGTTAATTAAATACCATTTGGAGGCATTTAATGTTCGAGCAAAAACGGCTGATTTTCGACAAAAGAGATAACACCCCCCCATTACGTCATGCTTCAGAAATGTGGAAAATGGTCCGTTTTCAAATGTTTTATTTTTGAACGTCAGTTCACATTTGTAGGTGGATCATCAGTGTTAGAGCTAAAATTAGCATGTTTAAAGTGATTTTCATGCTTCCAGGGGCCCAAAACACAAGATTAATGGAATGGTTAAAAGTGCATGAAAATGGCCAATTTACTCACTCTGAGTTCTCAAAAAGGGTTTCTTCACCCCGGGAAGTTAATTAAATACCATTTGGAGGCATTTAATGTTCGAGCAAAAACGGCTGATTTTCGACAAAAGAGATAACACCCCCCCCATTACGTCATGCTTCAGAAATGTGGAAAATGGTCCGTTTTCAAATGTTTTATTTTTGAACGTCAGTTCACATTTGTAGGTGGATCATCAGTGTTAGAGCTAAAATTAGCATGTTTAAAGTGATTTTCATGCTTCCAGGGGCTCGGGAAGTGAAATAAATACCATTTGGAGGCATTTAATGTTCGAGCAAAAACGGCTGATTTTCGACAAAAGAGATAACACCCCCCCATTACGTCATGCTTCAGAAATGTGGAAAATGGTCCGTTTTCAAATGTTTTATTTTTGAACGTCAGTTCACATTTGTAGGTGGATCATCAGTGTTAGAGCTAAAATTAGCATGTTTAAAGTGATTTTCATGCTTCCAGGGGCCCAAAACACAAGATTTATGGAATGGTTAAAAGTGCATGAAAATGGCCAATTTACTCACTCTGAGTTCTCAAAAAGGGTTTCTTCACCCCGGGAAGTTAATTAAATACCATTTGGAGGCATTTAATGTTCGAGCAAAAACGGCTGATTTTCGACAAAAGAGATAACACCCCCCCATTACGTCATGCTTCAGAAATGTGGAAAATGGTCCGTTTTCAAATGTTTTATTTTTGAACGTCAGTTCACATTTGTAGGTGGATCATCAGTGTTAGAGCTAAAATTAGCATGTTTAAAGTGATTTTCATGCTTCCAGGGGCTCGGGAAGTTAATTAAATACCATTTGGAGGCATTTAATGTTCGAGCAAAAACGGCTGATTTTCGACAAAAGAGATAACACCCCCCCATTACGTCATGCTTCAGAAATGTGGAAAATGGTCCGTTTTCAAATGTTTTATTTTTGAACGTCAGTTCACATTTGTAGGTGGATCATCAGTGTTCGAGCTAAAATTAGCATGTTTAAAGTGATTTTCATGCTTCCAGGGGCCCAAAACACAAGATTTATGGAATGGTTAAAAGTGCATGAAAATGGCCAATTTACTCACTCTGAGTTCTCAAAAAGGGTTTCTTCACCCCGGGAAGTTAATTAAATACCATTTGGAGGCATTTAATGTTCGAGCAAAAACGGCTGATTTTCGACAAAAGAGATAACACCCCCCCCATTACGTCATGCTTCAGAAATGTGGAAAATGGTCCGTTTTCAAATGTTTTATTTTTGAACGTCAGTTCACATTTGTAGGTGGATCATCAGTGTTAGAGCTAAAATTAGCATGTTTAAAGTGATTTTCATGCTTCCAGGGGCTCGGGAAGTTAATTAAATACCATTTGGAGGCATTTAATGTTCGAGCAAAAACGGCTGATTTTCGACAAAAGAGATAACACCCCCCCATTACGTCATGCTTCAGAAATGTGGAAAATGGTCCGTTTTCAAATGTTTTATTTTTGAACGTCAGTTCACATTTGTAGGTGGATCATCAGTGTTAGAGCTAAAATTAGCATGTTTAAAGTGATTTTCATGCTTCCAGGGGCTCGGGAAGTTAATTAAATACCATTTGGAGGCATTTAATGTTCGAGCAAAAACGGCTGATTTTCGACAAAAGAGATAACACCCCCCCATTACGTCATGCTTCAGAAATGTGGAAAATGGTCCGTTTTCAAATGTTTTATTTTTGAACGTCAGTTCACATTTGTAGGTGGATCATCAGTGTTAGAGCTAAAATTAGCATGTTTAAAGTGATTTTCATGCTTCCAGGGGCTCGGGAAGTTAATTAAATACCATTTGGAGGCATTTAATGTTCGAGCAAAAACGGCTGATTTTCGACAAAAGAGATAACACCCCCCCATTACGTCATGCTTCAGAAATGTGGAAAATGGTCCGTTTTCAAATGTTTTATTTTTGAACGTCAGTTCACATTTGTAGGTGGATCATCAGTGTTAGAGCTAAAATTAGCATGTTTAAAGTGATTTTCATGCTTCCAGGGGCTCGGGAAGTGAAATAAATACCATTTGGAGGCATTTAATGTTCGAGCAAAAACGGCTGATTTTCGACAAAAGAGATAACACCCCCCCATTACGTCTTGCTTCAGAAATGTGGAAAATGGTCCGTTTTCAAATGTTTTATTTTTGAACGTCAGTTCACATTTGTAGGTGGATCATCAGTGTTAGAGCTAAAATTAGCATGTTTAAAGTGATTTTCATGCTTCCAGGGGCCCAAAACACAAGATTTATGGAATGGCTAAAAGTGCATGAAAATGGCCAATTTACTTACTCTGAGTTCTCAAAAAGGGTTTCTTCACCCCGGGAAGTTAATTAAATACCATTTGGAGGCATTTAATGTTCGAGCAAAAACGGCTGATTTTCGACAAAAGAGATAACACCCCCCCATTACGTCATGCTTCAGAAATGTGGAAAATGGTCCGTTTTCAAATGTTTTATTTTTGAACGTCAGTTCACATTTGTAGGTGGATCATCAGTGTTAGAGCTAAAATTAGCATGTTTAAAGTGATTTTCATGCTTCCAGGGGCTCGGGAAGTTAATTAAATACCATTTGGAGGCATTTAATGTTCGAGCAAAAACAGCTGATTTTCGACAAAAGAGATAACACCCCCCCATTACGTCATGCTTCAGAAATGTGGAAAATGGTCCGTTTTCAAATGTTTTATTTTTGAACGTCAGTTCACATTTGTAGGTGGATCATCAGTGTTAGAGCTAAAATTAGCATGTTTAAAGTGATTTTCATGCTTCCAGGGGCCCAAAACACAAGATTTTTGGAATGGTTAAAAGTGCATGAAAATGGCCAATTTACTCACTCTGAGTTCTCAAAAAGGGTTTCTTCACCCCGGGAAGTTAATTAAATACCATTTGGAGGCATTTAATGTTCGAGCAAAAACGGCTGATTTTCGACAAAAGAGATAACACCCCCCCATTACGTCATGCTTCAGAAATGTGGAAAATGGTCCTTTTTCAAATGTTTTATTTTTGAACGTCAGTTCACATTTGTAGGTGGATCATCAGTGTTAGAGCTAAAATTAGCATGTTTAAAGTGATTTTCATGCTTCCAGGGGCTCGGGAAGTTAATTAAATACCATTTGGAGGCATTTAATGTTCGAGCAAAAACGGCTGATTTTCGACAAAAGAGATAACACCCCCCCATTACGTCATGCTTCAGAAATGTGGAAAATGGTCCGTTTTCAAATGTTTTATTTTTGAACGTCAGTTCACATTTGTAGGTGGATCATCAGTGTTAGAGCTAAAATTAGCATGTTTAAAGTGATTTTCATGCTTCCAGGGGCTCGGGAAGTTAATTAAATACCATTTGGAGGCATTTAATGTTCGAGCAAAAACGGCTGATTTTCGACAAAAGAGATAACACCCCCCCATTACGTCATGCTTCAGAAATGTGGAAAATGGTCCGTTTTCAAATGTTTTATTTTTGAACGTCAGTTCACATTTGTAGGTGGATCATCAGTGTTAGAGCTAAAATTAGCATGTTTAAAGTGATTTTCATGCTTCCAGGGGCCCAAAACACAAGATTTATGGAATGGTTAAAAGTGCATGAAAATGGCCAATTTACTCACTCTGAGTTCTCAAAAAGGGTTTCTTCACCCCGGGAAGTTAATTAAATACCATTTGGAGGCATTTAATGTTCGAGCAAAAACGGCTGATTTTCGACAAAAGAGATAACACCCCCCCATTACGTCATGCTTCAGAAATGTGGAAAATGGTCCGTTTTCAAATGTTTTATTTTTGAACGTCAGTTCACATTTGTAGGTGGATCATCAGTGTTAGAGCTAAAATTAGCATGTTTAAAGTGATTTTCATGCTTCCAGGGGCTCGGGAAGTTAATTAAATACCATTTGGAGGCATTTAATGTTCGAGCAAAAACGGCTGATTTTCGACAAAAGAGATAACAACCCCCCATTACGTCATGCTTCAGAAATGTGGAAAATGGTCCGTTTTCAAATGTTTTATTTTTGAACGTCAGTTCACATTTGTAGGTGGATCATCAGTGTTAGAGCTAAAATTAGCATGTTTAAAGTGATTTTCATGCTTCCAGGGGCCCAAAACACAAGATTTATGGAATGGTTAAAAGTGCATGAAAATGGCCAATTTACTCACTCTGAGTTCTCAAAAAGGGTTTCTTCACCCCGGGAAGTTAATTAAATACCATTTGGAGGCATTTAATGTTCGAGCAAAAACGGCTGATTTTCGACAAAAGAGATAACACCCCCCCATTACGTCATGCTTCAGAAATGTGGGAAATGGTCCGTTTTCAAATGTTTTATTTTTGAACGTCAGTTCACATTTGTAGGTGGATCATTAGTGTTAGAGCTAAAATTAGCATGTTTAAAGTGATTTTCATGCTTCCAGGGGCTCGGGAAGTTAATTAAATACCATTTGGAGGCATTTAATGTTCGAGCAAAAACGGCTGATTTTCGACAAAAGAGATAACACCCCCCATTACGTCATGCTTCAGAAATGTGGAAAATGGTCCGTTTTCAAATGTTTTATTTTTGAACGTCAGTTCACATTTGTAGGTGGATCATCAGTGTTAGAGCTAAAATTAGCATGTTTAAAGTGATTTTCATGCTTCCAGGGGCCCAAAACACAAGATTTATGGAATGGTTAAAAGTGCATGAAAATGGCCAATTTACTCACTCTGAGTTCTCAAAAAGGGTTTCTTCACCCCGGGAAGTTAATTAAATACCATTTGGAGGCATTTAATGTTCGAGCAAAAACGGCTGATTTTCGACAAAAGAGATAACACCCCCCCATTACGTCATGCTTCAGAAATGTGGAAAAAGGTCCTTTTTCAAATGTTTTATTTTTGAACGTCAGTTCACATTTGTAGGTGGATCATCAGTGTTAGAGCTAAAATTAGCATGTTTAAAGTGATTTTCATGCTTCCAGGGGCTCGGGAAGTTAATTAAATACCATTTGGAGGCATTTAATGTTCGAGCAAAAACGGCTGATTTTCGACAAAAGAGATAACACCCCCCCATTACGTCATGCTTCAGAAATGTGGAAAATGGTCCGTTTTCAAATGTTTTATTTTTGAACGTCAGTTCACATTTGTAGGTGGATCATCAGTGTTAGAGCTAAAATTAGCATATTTAAAGTGATTTTCATGCTTCCAGGGGCCCAAAACACAAGATTTATGGAATGGTTAAAAGTGCATGAAAATTGCCAATTTACTCACTCTGAGTTCTCAAAAAGGGTTTCTTCACCCCGGGAAGTTAATTAAATACCATTTGGAGGCATTTAATGTTCGAGCAAAAACGGCTGATTTTCGACAAAAGAGATAACACCCCCCATTACGTCATGCTTCAGAAATGTGGAAAATGGTCCGTTTTCAAATGTTTTATTTTTGAACGTCAGTTCACATTTGTAGGTGGATCATCAGTGTTAGAGCTAAAATTAGCATGTTTAAAGTGATTTTCATGCTTCCAGGGGCTCGGGAAGTGAAATAAATACCATTTGGAGGCATTTAATGTTCGAGCAAAAACGGCTGATTTTCGACAAAAGAGATAACACCCCCCCATTACGTCATGCTTCAGAAATGTGGAAAATGGTCCGTTTTCAAATGTTTTATTTTTGAACGTCAGTTCACATTTGTAGGTGGATCATCAGTGTTAGAGCTAAAATTAGCATGTTTAAAGTGATTTTCATGCTTCCAGGGGCCCAAAACACAAGATTTATGGAATGGTTAAAAGTGCATGAAAATGGCCAATTTACTCACTCTGAGTTCTCAAAAAGGGTTTCTTCACCCCGGGAAGTTAATTAAATACCATTTCGAGGCATTTAATGTTCGAGCAAAAACGGCTGATTTTCGACAAAAGAGATAACACCCCCCCATTACGTCATGCTTCAGAAATGTGGAAAATGGTCCGTTTTCAAATGTTTTATTTTTGAACGTCAGTTCACATTTGTAGGTGGATCATCAGTGTTAGAGCTAAAATTAGCATGTTTAAAGTGATTTTCATGCTTCCAGGGGCTCGGGAAGTTAATTAAATACCATTTGGAGGCATTTAATGTTCGAGCAAAAACGGCTGATTTTCGACAAAAGAGATAACACCCCCCCATTACGTCATGCTTCAGAAATGTGGAAAATGGTCCGTTTTCAAATGTTTTATTTTTGAACGTCAGTTCACATTTGTAGGTGGATCATCAGTGTTAGAGCTAAAATTAGCATGTTTAAAGTGATTTTCATGCTTCCAGGGGCCCAAAACACAAGATTTATGGAATGGTTAAAAGTGCATGAAAATGGCCAATTTACTCACTCTGAGTTCTCAAAAAGGGTTTCTTCACCCCGGGAAGTTAATTAAATACCATTTGGAGGCATTTAATGTTCGAGCAAAAACGGCTGATTTTCGACAAAAGAGATAACACCCCCCCATTACGTCATGCTTCAGAAATGTGGAAAATGGTCCGTTTTCAAATGTTTTATTTTTGAACGTCAGTTCACATTTGTAGGTGGATCATCAGTGTTAGAGCTAAAATTAGCATGTTTAAAGTGATTTTCATGCTTCCAGGGGCTCGGGAAGTGAAATAAATACCATTTGGAGGCATTTAATGTTCGAGCAAAAACGGCTGATTTTCGACAAAAGAGATAACACCCCCCCATTACGTCATGCTTCAGAAATGTGGAAAATGGTCCGTTTTCAAATGTTTTATTTTTGAACGTCAGTTCACATTTGTAGGTGGATCATCAGTGTTAGAGCTAAAATTAGCATGTTTAAAGTGATTTTCATGCTTCCAGGGGCTCGGGAAGTTAATTAAATACCATTTGGAGGCATTTAATGTTCGAGCAAAAATGGCTGATTTTCGACAAAAGAGATAACACCCCCCCATTACGTCATGCTTCAGAAATGTGGAAAATGGTCAGTTTTCAAATGTTTTATTTTTGAACGTCAGTTCACATTTGTAGGTGGATCATCAGTGTTAGAGCTAAAATTAGCATGTTTAAAGTGATTTTCATGCTTCCAGGGGCCCAAAACACAAGATTTATGGAATGGTTAAAAGTGCATGAAAATGGCCAATTTACTCACTCTGAGTTCTCAAAAAGGGTTTCTTCACCCCGGGAAGTTAATTAAATACCATTTGGAGGCATTTAATGTTCGAGCAAAAACGGCTGATTTTCGACAAAAGAGATAACACCCCCCCATTACGTCATGCTTCAGAAATGTGGAAAATGGTCCGTTTTCAAATGTTTTATTTTTGAACGTCAGTTCACATTTGTAGGTGGATCATCAGTGTTAGAGCTAAAATTAGCATGTTTAAAGTGATTTTCATGCTTCCAGGGGCTCGGGAAGTTAATTAAATACCATTTGGAGGCATTTAATGTTCGAGCAAAAATGGCTGATTTTCGACAAAAGAGATAACACCCCCCCATTACGTCATGCTTCAGAAATGTGGAAAATGGTCAGTTTTCAAATGTTTTATTTTTGAACGTCAGTTCACATTTGTAGGTGGATCATCAGTGTTAGAGCTAAAATTAGCATGTTTAAAGTGATTTTCATGCTTCCAGGGGCCCAAAACACAAGATTTATGGAATGGTTAAAAGTGCATGAAAATGGCCAATTTACTCACTCTGAGTTCTCAAAAAGGGTTTCTTCACCCCGGGAAGTTAATTAAATACCATTTGGAGGCATTTAATGTTCGAGCAAAAACGGCTGATTTTCGACAAAAGAGATAACACCCCCCCATTACGTCATGCTTCAGAAATGTGGAAAATGGTCCGTTTTCAAATGTTTTATTTTTGAACGTCAGTTCACATTTGTAGGTGGATCATCAGTGTTAGAGCTAAAATTAGCATGTTTAAAGTGATTTTCATGCTTCCAGGGGCTCGGGAAGTTAATAAAATACCATTTGGAGGCATTTAATGTTCGAGCAAAAACGGCTGATTTTCGACAAAAGAGATAACACCCCCCCATTACGTCATGCTTCAGAAATGTGGAAAATGGTCCGTTTTCAAATGTTTTATTTTTGAACGTCAGTTCACATTTGTAGGTGGATCATCAGTGTTAGAGCTAAAATTAGCATGTTTAAAGTGATTTTCATGCTTCCAGGGGCTCGGGAAGTTAATTAAATACCATTTGGAGGCATTTAATGTTCGAGCAAAAACGGCTGATTTTCGACAAAAGAGATAACACCCCCCCATTACGTCATGCTTCAGAAATGTGGAAAATGGTCCGTTTTCAAATGTTTTATTTTTGAACGTCAGTTCACATTTGTAGGTGGATCATCAGTGTTAGAGCTAAAATTAGCATGTTTAAAGTGATTTTCATGCTTCCAGGGGCCCAAAACACAAGATTTATGGAATGGTTAAAAGGGCATGAAAATGGCCAATTTACTCACTCTGAGTTCTCAAAAAGGGTTTCTTCACCCCGGGAAGTTAATTAAATACCATTTGGAGGCATTTAATGTTCGAGCAAAAACGGCTGATTTTCGACAATAGAGATAACACCCCCCCATTACGTCATGCTTCAGAAATGTGGAAAATGGTCCTTTTTCAAATGTTTTATTTTTGAACGTCAGTTCACATTTGTAGGTGGATCATCAGTGTTAGAGCTAAAATTAGCATGTTTAAAGTGATTTTCATGCTTCCAGGGGCTCGGGAAGTTAATTAAATACCATTTGGAGGCATTTAATGTTCGAGCAAAAACGGCTGATTTTCGACAAAAGAGATAACACCCCCCCATTACGTCATGCTTCAGAAATGTGGAAAATGGTCCGTTTTCAAATGTTTTATTTTTGAACGTCAGTTCACATTTGTAGGTGGATCATCAGTGTTAGAGCTAAAATTAGCATGTTTAAAGTGATTTTCATGCTTCCAGGGGCCCAAAACACAAGATTTATGGAATGGTTAAAAGTGCATGAAAATGGCCAATTTACTCACTCTGAGTTCTCAAAAAGGGTTTCTTCACCCCGGGAAGTTAATTAAATACCATTTGGAGGCATTTAATGTTCGAGCAAAAACGGCTGATTTTCGACAAAAGAGATAACACCCCCCCATTACGTCATGCTTCAGAAATGTGGAAAATGGTCCGTTTTAAAATGTTTTATTTTTGAACGTCAGTTCACATTTGTAGGTGGATCATCAGTGTTAGAGCTAAAATTAGCATGTTTAAAGTGATTTTCATGCTTCCAGGGGCTCGGGAAGTTAATTAAATACCATTTGGAGGCATTTAATGTTCGAGCAAAAACGGCTGATTTTCGACAAAAGAAATAACACCCCCCCATTACGTCATGCTTCAGAAATGTGGAAAATGGTCCGTTTTCAAATGTTTTATTTTTGAACGTCAGTTCACATTTGTAGGTGGATCATCAGTGTTAGAGCTAAAATTAGCATGTTTAAAGTGATTTTCATGCTTCCAGGGGCTCGGGAAGTGAAATAAATACCATTTGGAGGCATTTAATGTTCGAGCAAAAACGGCTGATTTTCGACAATAGAGATAACACCCCCCCATTACGTCATGCTTCAGAAATGTGGAAAATGGTCCTTTTTCAAATGTTTTATTTTTGAACGTCAGTTCACATTTGTAGGTGGATCATCAGTGTTAGAGCTAAAATTAGCATGTTTAAAGTGATTTTCATGCTTCCAGGGGCTCGGGAAGTTAATTAAATACCATTTGGAGGCATTTAATGTTCGAGCAAAAACGGCTGATTTTCGACAAAAGAGATAACACCCCCCCATTACGTCATGCTTCAGAAATGTGGAAAATGGTCCGTTTTCAAATGTTTTATTTTTGAACGTCAGTTCACATTTGTAGGTGGATCATCAGTGTTAGAGCTAAAATTAGCATGTTTAAAGTGATTTTCATGCTTCCAGGGGCCCAAAACACAAGATTTATGGAATGGTTAAAAGTGCATGAAAATGGCCAATTTACTCACTCTGAGTTCTCAAAAAGGGTTTCTTCACCCCGGGAAGTTAATTAAATACAATTTGTAGGCATTTAATGTTCGAGCAAAAACGGCTGATTTTCGACAAAAGAGATAACACCCCCCCATTACGTCATGCTTCAGAAATGTGGAAAATGGTCCGTTTTAAAATGTTTTATTTTTGAACGTCAGTTCACATTTGTAGGTGGATCATCAGTGTTAGAGCTAAAATTAGCATGTTTAAAGTGATTTTCATGCTTCCAGGGGCTCGGGAAGTTAATTAAATACCATTTGGAGGCATTTAATGTTCGAGCAAAAACGGCTGATTTTCGACAAAAGAGATAACACCCCCCCATTACGTCATGCTTCAGAAATGTGGAAAATGGTCCGTTTTCAAATGTTTTATTTTTGAACGTCAGTTCAGATTTGTAGGTGGATCATCAGTGTTAGAGCTAAAATTAGCATGTTTAAAGTGATTTTCATGCTTCCAGGGGCTCGGGAAGTGAAATAAATACCATTTGGAGGCATTTAATGTTCGAGCAAAAACGGCTGATTTTCGACAAAAGAGATAACACCCCCCATTACGTCATGCTTCAGAAATGTGGAAAATGGTCCGTTTTCAAATGTTTTATTTTTGAACGTCAGTTCACATTTGTAGGTGGATCATCAGTGTTAGAGCTAAAATTAGCATGTTTAAAGTGATTTTCATGCTTCCAGGGGCCCAAAACACAAGATTTATGGAATGGTTAAAAGTGCATGAAAATGGCCAATTTACTCACTCTGAGTTCTCAAAAAGGGTTTCTTCACCCCGGGAAGTTAATTAAATACCATTTGGAGGCATTTAATGTTCGAGCAAAAACGGCTGATTTTCGACAAAAGAGATAACACCCCCCCATTACGTCATGCTTCAGAAATGTGGAAAATGGTCCGTTTTCAAATGTTTTATTTTTGAACGTCAGTTCACATTTGTAGGTGGATCATCAGTGTTAGAGCTAAAATTAGCATGTTTAAAGTTATTTTCATGCTTCCAGGGGCTCGGGAAGTTAATTAAATACCATTTGGAGGCATTTAATGTTCGAGCAAAAACGGCTGATTTTCGACAAAAGAGATAACACCCCCCCATTACGTCATGCTTCAGAAATGTGGAAAATGGTCCGTTTTCAAATGTTTTATTTTTGAACGTCAGTTCACATTTGTAGGTGGATCATCAGTGTTAGAGCTAAAATTAGCATGTTTAAAGTGATTTTCATGCTTCCAGGGGCTCGGGAAGTGAAATAAATACCATTTGGAGGCATTTAATGTTCGAGCAAAAACGGCTGATTTTCGACAAAAGAGATAACACCCCCCCATTACGTCATGCTTCAGAAATGTGGAAAATGGTCCGTTTTCAAATGTTTTATTTTTGAACGTCAGTTCACATTTGTAGGTGGATCATCAGTGTTAGAGCTAAAATTAGCATGTTTAAAGTGATTTTCATGCTTCCAGGGGCCCAAAACACAAGATTTATGGAATGGTTAAAAGTGCATGAAAATGGCCAATTTACTCACTCTGAGTTCGCAAAAAGGGTTTCTTCACCCCGGGAAGTTAATTAAATACCATTTGGAGGCATTTAATGTTCGAGCAAAAACGGCTGATTTTCGACAAAAGAGATAACACCCCCCCCATTACGTCATGCTTCAGAAATGTGGAAAATGGTCCGTTTTCAAATGTTTTATTTTTGAACGTCAGTTCACATTTGTAGGTGGATCATCAGTGTTAGAGCTAAAATTAGCATGTTTAAAGTGATTTTCATGCTTCCAGGGGCTCGGGAAGTTAATTAAATACCATTTGGAGGCATTTAATGTTCGAGCAAAAACGGCTGATTTTCGACAAAAGAGATAACAACCCCCCATTACGTCATGCTTCAGAAATGTGGAAAATGGTCCGTTTTCAAATGTTTTATTTTTGAACGTCAGTTCACATTTGTAGGTGGATCATCAGTGTTAGAGCTAAAATTAGCATGTTTAAAGTGATTTTCATGCTTCCAGGGGCCCAAAACACAAGATTTATGGAATGGTTAAAAGTGCATGAAAATGGCCAATTTACTCACTCTGAGTTCTCAAAAAGGGTTTCTTCACCCCGGGAAGTTAATTAAATACCATTTCGAGGCATTTAATGTTCGAGCAAAAACGGCTGATTTTCGACAAAAGAGATAACACCCCCCCATTACGTCATGCTTCAGAAATGTGGAAAATGGTCCGTTTTCAAATGTTTTATTTTTGAACGTCAGTTCACATTTGTAGGTGGATCATCAGTGTTAGAGCTAAAATTAGCATGTTTAAAGTGATTTTCATGCTTCCAGGGGCTCGGGAAGTTAATTAAATACCATTTGGAGGCATTTAATGTTCGAGCAAAAACGGCTGATTTTCGACAAAAGAGATAACACCCCCCCATTACGTCATGCTTCAGAAATGTGGAAAATGGTCCGTTTTCAAATGTTTTATTTTTGAACGTCAGTTCACATTTGTAGGTGGATCATCAGTGTTAGAGCTAAAATTAGCATGTTTAAAGTGATTTTCATGCTTCCAGGGGCTCGGGAAGTGAAATAAATACCATTTGGAGGCATTTAATGTTCGAGCAAAAACGGCTGATTTTCGACAAAAGAGATAACACCCCCCCATTACGTCATGCTTCAGAAATGTGGAAAATGGTCCGTTTTCAAATGTTTTATTTTTGAACGTCAGTTCACATTTGTAGGTGGATCATCAGTGTTAGAGCTAAAATTAGCATGTTTAAAGTGATTTTCATGCTTCCAGGGGCCCAAAACACAAGATTTATGGAATGGTTAAAAGTGCATGAAAATGGCCAATTTACTCACTCTGAGTTCTCAAAATGGGTTTCTTCACCCCGGGAAGTTAATTAAATACCATTTGGAGGCATTTAATGTTCGAGCAAAAACGGCTGATTTTCGACAAAAGAGATAACACCCCCCCCATTACGTCATGCTTCAGAAATGTGGAAAATGGTCCGTTTTCAAATGTTTTATTTTTGAACGTCAGTTCACATTTGTAGGTGGATCATCAGTGTTAGAGCTAAAATTAGCATGTTTAAAGTGATTTTCATGCTTCCAGGGGCTCGGGAAGTTAATTAAATACCATTTGGAGGCATTTAATGTTCGAGCAAAAACGGCTGATTTTCGACAAAAGAGATAACACCCCCCCATTACGTCATGCTTCAGAAATGTGGAAAATGGTCCGTTTTCAAATGTTTTATTTTTGAACGTCAGTTCACATTTGTAGGTGGATCATCAGTGTTAGAGCTAAAATTAGCATGTTTAAAGTGATTTTCATGCTTCCAGGGGCCCAAAACACAAGATTTATGGAATGGTTAAAAGTGCATGAAAATTGCCAATTTACTCACTCTGAGTTCTCAAAAAGGGTTTCTTCACCCCGGGAAGTTAATTAAATACCATTTGGAGGCATTTAATGTTCGAGCAAAAACGGCTGATTTTCGACAAAAGAGATAACACCCCCCATTACGTCATGCTTCAGAAATGTGGAAAATGGTCCGTTTTCAAATGTTTTATTTTTGAACGTCAGTTCACATTTGTAGGTGGATCATCAGTGTTAGAGCTAAAATTAGCATGTTTAAAGTGATTTTCATGCTTCCAGGGGCTCGGGAAGTGAAATAAATACCATTTGGAGGCATTTAATGTTCGAGCAAAAACGGCTGATTTTCGACAAAAGAGATAACACCCCCCCATTACGTCATGCTTCAGAAATGTGGAAAATGGTCCGTTTTCAAATGTTTTATTTTTGAACGTCAGTTCACATTTGTAGGTGGATCATCAGTGTTAGAGCTAAAATTAGCATGTTTAAAGTGATTTTCATGCTTCCAGGGGCCCAAAACACAAGATTTATGGAATGGTTAAAAGTGCATGAAAATGGCCAATTTACTCACTCTGAGTTCTCAAAAAGGGTTTCTTCACCCCGGGAAGTTAATTAAATACCATTTCGAGGCATTTAATGTTCGAGCAAAAACGGCTGATTTTCGACAAAAGAGATAACACCCCCCCATTACGTCATGCTTCAGAAATGTGGAAAATGGTCCGTTTTCAAATGTTTTATTTTTGAACGTCAGTTCACATTTGTAGGTGGATCATCAGTGTTAGAGCTAAAATTAGCATGTTTAAAGTGATTTTCATGCTTCCAGGGGCTCGGGAAGTTAATTAAATACCATTTGGAGGCATTTAATGTTCGAGCAAAAACGGCTGATTTTCGACAAAAGAGATAACACCCCCCCATTACGTCATGCTTCAGAAATGTGGAAAATGGTCCGTTTTCAAATGTTTTATTTTTGAACGTCAGTTCACATTTGTAGGTGGATCATCAGTGTTAGAGCTAAAATTAGCATGTTTAAAGTGATTTTCATGCTTCCAGGGGCTCGGGAAGTGAAATAAATACCATTTGGAGGCATTTAATGTTCGAGCAAAAACGGCTGATTTTCGACAAAAGAGATAACACCCCCCCATTACGTCATGCTTCAGAAATGTGGAAAATGGTCCGTTTTCAAATGTTTTATTTTTGAACGTCAGTTCACATTTGTAGGTGGATCATCAGTGTTAGAGCTAAAATTAGCATGTTTAAAGTGATTTTCATGCTTCCAGGGGCCCAAAACACAAGATTTATGGAATGGTTAAAAGTGCATGAAAATGGCCAATTTACTCACTCTGAGTTCTCAAAAAGGGTTTCTTCACCCCGGGAAGTTAATTAAATACCATTTGGAGGCATTTAATGTTCGAGCAAAAACGGCTGATTTTCGACAAAAGAGATAACACCCCCCCCATTACGTCATGCTTCAGAAATGTGGAAAATGGTCCGTTTTCAAATGTTTTATTTTTGAACGTCAGTTCACATTTGTAGGTGGATCATCAGTGTTAGAGCTAAAATTAGCATGTTTAAAGTGATTTTCATGCTTCCAGGGGCCACGGGAAGTTAATTAAATACCATTTGGAGGCATTTAATGTTCGAGCAAAAACGGCTGATTTTCGACAAAAGAGATAACAACCCCCCATTACGTCATGCTTCAGAAATGTGGAAAATGGTCCGTTTTCAAATGTTTTATTTTTGAACGTCAGTTCACATTTGTAGGTGGATCATCAGTGTTAGAGCTAAAATTAGCATGTTTAAAGTGATTTTCATGCTTCCAGGGGCCCAAAACACAAGATTTATGGAATGGTTAAAAGTGCATGAAAATGGCCAATTTACTCACTCTGAGATCTCAAAAAGGGTTTCTTCACCCTGGGAAGTTAATTAAATACCATTTGGAGGCATTTAATGTTCGAGCAAAAACGGCTGATTTTCGACAAAAGAGATAACACCCCCCCATTACGTCATGCTTCAGAAATGTGGGAAATGGTCCGTTTTCAAATGTTTTATTTTTGAACGTCAGTTCACATTTGTAGGTGGATCATTAGTGTTAGAGCTAAAATTAGCATGTTTAAAGTGATTTTCATGCTTCCAGGGGCTCGGGAAGTTAATTAAATACCATTTGGAGGCATTTAATGTTCGAGCAAAAACGGCTGATTTTCGACAAAAGAGATAACACCCCCCCATTACGTCATGCTTCAGAAATGTGGAAAATGGTCCGTTTTCAAATGTTTTATTTTTGAACGTCAGTTCACATTTGTAGGTGGATCATCAGTGTTAGAGCTAAAATTAGCATGTTTAAAGTGATTTTCATGCTTCCAGGGGCCCAAAACACAAGATTTATGGAATGGTTAAAAGTGCATGAAAATGGCCAATTTACTCACTCTGAGTTCTCAAAAAGGGTTTCTTCACCCCGGGAAGTTAATTAAATACCATTTGGAGGCATTTAATGTTCGAGCAAAAACGGCTGATTTTCGACAAAAGAGATAACACCCCCCCATTACGTCATGCTTCAGAAATGTGGAAAAAGGTCCTTTTTCAAATGTTTTATTTTTGAACGTCAGTTCACATTTGTAGGTGGATCATCAGTGTTAGAGCTAAAATTAGCATGTTTAAAGTGATTTTCATGCTTCCAGGGGCTCGGGAAGTTAATTAAATACCATTTGGAGGCATTTAATGTTCGAGCAAAAACGGCTGATTTTCGACAAAAGAGATAACACCCCCCCATTACGTCATGCTTCAGAAATGTGGAAAATGGTCCGTTTTCAAATGTTTTATTTTTGAACGTCAGTTCACATTTGTAGGTGGATCATCAGTGTTAGAGCTAAAATTAGCATGTTTAAAGTGATTTTCATGCTTCCAGGGGCCCAAAACACAAGATTTATGGAATGGTTAAAAGTGCATGAAAATGGCCAATTTACTCACTCTGAGTTCTCAAAAAGGGTTTCTTTACCCCGGGAAGTTAATTAAATACCATTTGGAGGCATTTAATGTTCGAGCAAAAACGGCTGATTTTCGACAAAAGATATAACACCCCCCCATTACGTCATGCTTCAGAAATGTGGAAAATGGTCCGTTTTCAAATGTTTTATTTTTGAACGTCAGTTCACATTTGTAGGTGGATCATCAGTGTTAGAGCTAAAATTAGCATGTTTAAAGTGATTTTCATGCTTCCAGGGGCCCAAAACACAAGATTTATGGAATGGTTAAAAGTGCATGAAAATTGCCAATTTACTCACTCTGAGTTCTCAAAAAGGGTTTCTTCACCCCGGGAAGTTAATTAAATACCATTTGGAGGCATTTAATGTTCGAGCAAAAACGGCTGACTTTCGACAAAAGAGATAACACCCCCCATTACGTCATGCTTCAGAAATGTGGAAAATGGTCCGTTTTCAAATGTTTTATTTTTGAACGTCAGTTCACATTTGTAGGTGGATCATCAGTGTTAGAGCTAAAATTAGCATGTTTAAAGTGATTTTCATGCTTCCAGGGGCTCGGGAAGTGAAATAAATACCATTTGGAGGCATTTAATGTTCGAGCAAAAACGGCTGATTTTCGACAAAAGAGATAACACCCCCCCATTACGTCATGCTTCAGAAATGTGGAAAATGGTCCGTTTTCAAATGTTTTATTTTTGAACGTCAGTTCACATTTGTAGGTGGATCATCAGTGTTAGAGCTAAAATTAGCATGTTTAAAGTGATTTTCATGCTTCCAGGGGCCCAAAACACAAGATTTATGGAATGGTTAAAAGTGCATGAAAATGGCCAATTTACTCACTCTGAGTTCTCAAAAAGGGTTTCTTCACCCCGGGAAGTTAATTAAATACCATTTCGAGGCATTTAATGTTCGAGCAAAAACGGCTGATTTTCGACAAAAGAGATAACACCCCCCCATTACGTCATGCTTCAGAAATGTGGAAAATGGTCCGTTTTCAAATGTTTTATTTTTGAACGTCAGTTCACATTTGTAGGTGGATCATCAGTGTTAGAGCTAAAATTAGCATGTTTAAAGTGATTTTCATGCTTCCAGGGGCTCGGGAAGTTAATTAAATACCATTTGGAGGCATTTAATGTTCGAGCAAAAACGGCTGATTTTCGACAAAAGAGATAACACCCCCCCATTACGTCATGCTTCAGAAATGTGGAAAATGGTCCGTTTTCAAATGTTTTATTTTTGAACGTCAGTTCACATTTGTAGGTGGATCATCAGTGTTAGAGCTAAAATTAGCATGTTTAAAGTGATTTTCATGCTTCCAGGGGCCCAAAACACAAGATTTATGGAATGGTTAAAAGTGCATGAAAATGGCCAATTTACTCACTCTGAGTTCTCAAAAAGGGTTTCTTCACCCCGGGAAGTTAATTAAATACCATTTTGAGGCATTTAATGTTCGAGCAAAAACGGCTGATTTTCGACAAAAGAGATAACACCCCCCCATTACGTCATGCTTCAGAAATGTGGAAAATGGTCCGTTTTCAAATGTTTTATTTTTGAACGTCAGTTCACATTTGTAGGTGGATCATCAGTGTTAGAGCTAAAATTAGCATGTTTAAAGTGATTTTCATGCTTCCAGGGGCCCAAAACACAAGATTTATGGAATGGTTAAAAGTGCATGAAAATGGCCAATTTACTCACTCTGAGTTCTCAAAAAGGGTTTCTTCACCCCGGGAAGTTAATTAAATACCATTTCGAGGCATTTAATGTTCGAGCAAAAACGGCTGATTTTCGACAAAAGAGATAACACCCCCCCATTACGTCATGCTTCAGAAATGTGGAAAATGGTCCGTTTTCAAATGTTTTATTTTTGAACGTCAGTTCACATTTGTAGGTGGATCATCAGTGTTAGAGCTAAAATTAGCATGTTTAAAGTGATTTTCATGCTTCCAGGGGCTCGGGAAGTTAATTAAATACCATTTGGAGGCATTTAATGTTCGAGCAAAAACGGCTGATTTTCGACAAAAGAGATAACACCCCCCCATTACGTCATGCTTCAGAAATGTGGAAAATGGTCCGTTTTCAAATGTTTTATTTTTGAACGTCAGTTCACATTTGTAGGTGGATCATCAGTGTTAGAGCTAAAATTAGCATGTTTAAAGTGATTTTCATGCTTCCAGGGGCCCAAAACACAAGATTTATGGAATGGTTAAAAGTCTATGAAAATGGCCAATTTACTCACTCTGAGTTCTCAAAAAGGGTTTCTTCACCCCGGGAAGTTAATTAAATACCATTTGGAGGCATTTAATGTTCGAGCAAAAACGGCTGATTTTCGACAAAAGAGATAACACCCCCCCATTACGTCATGCTTCAGAAATGTGGAAAATGGTCCGTTTTCAAATGTTTTATTTTTGAACGTCAGTTCACATTTGTAGGTGGATCATCAGTGTTAGAGCTAAAATTAGCATGTTTAAAGTGATTTTCATGCTTCCAGGGGCCCAAAACACAAGATTTATGGAATGGTTAAAAGTGCATGAAAATGGCCAATTTACTCACTCTGAGTTCTCAAAAAGGGTTTCTTCACCCCGGGAAGTTAATTAAATACCATTTCGAGGCATTTAATGTTCGAGCAAAAACGGCTGATTTTCGACAAAAGAGATAACACCCCCCCATTACGTCATGCTTCAGAAATGTGGAAAATGGTCCGTTTTCAAATGTTTTATTTTTGAACGTCAGTTCACATTTGTAGGTGGATCATCAGTGTTAGAGCTAAAATTAGCATGTTTAAAGTGATTTTCATGCTTCCAGGGGCTCGGGAAGTTAATTAAATACCATTTGGAGGCATTTAATGTTCGAGCAAAAACGGCTGATTTTCGACAAAAGAGATAACACCCCCCCATTACGTCATGCTTCAGAAATGTGGAAAATGGTCCGTTTTCAAATGTTTTATTTTTGAACGTCAGTTCACATTTGTAGGTGGATCATCAGTGTTAGAGCTAAAATTAGCATGTTTAAAGTGATTTTCATGCTTCCAGGGGCCCAAAACACAAGATTTATGGAATGGTTAAAAGTGCATGAAAATGGCCAATTTACTCACTCTGAGTTCTCAAAAAGGGTTTCTTCACCCCGGGAAGTTAATTAAATACCATTTCGAGGCATTTAATGTTCGAGCAAAAACGGCTGATTTTCGACAAAAGAGATAACACCCCCCCATTACGTCATGCTTCAGAAATGTGGAAAATGGTCCGTTTTCAAATGTTTTATTTTTGAACGTCAGTTCACATTTGTAGGTGGATCATCAGTGTTAGAGCTAAAATTAGCATGTTTAAAGTGATTTTCATGCTTCCAGGGGCTCGGGAAGTTAATTAAATACCATTTGGAGGCATTTAATGTTCGAGCAAAAACGGCTGATTTTCGACAAAAGAGATAACACCCCCCCATTACGTCATGCTTCAGAAATGTGGAAAATGGTCCGTTTTCAAATGTTTTATTTTTGAACGTCAGTTCACATTTGTAGGTGGATCATCAGTGTTAGAGCTAAAATTAGCATGTTTAAAGTGATTTTCATGCTTCCAGGGGCCCAAAACACAAGATTTATGGAATGGTTAAAAGTCTATGAAAATGGCCAATTTACTCACTCTGAGTTCTCAAAAAGGGTTTCTTCACCCCGGGAAGTTAATTAAATACCATTTGGAGGCATTTAATGTTCGAGCAAAAACGGCTGATTTTCGACAAAAGAGATAACACCCCCCCATTACGTCATGCTTCAGAAATGTGGAAAATGGTCCGTTTTCAAATGTTTTATTTTTGAACGTCAGTTCACATTTGTAGGTGGATCATCAGTGTTAGAGCTAAAATTAGCATGTTTAAAGTGATTTTCACGCTTCCAGGGGCTCGGGAAGTGAAATAAATACCATTTGGAGGCATTTAATGTTCGAGCAAAAACGGCTGATTTTCGACAAAAGAGATAACACCCCCCCATTACGTCATGCTTCAGAAATGTGGAAAATGGTCCGTTTTCAAATGTTTTATTTTTGAACGTCAGTTCACATTTGTAGGTGGATCATCAGTGTTAGAGCTAAAATTAGCATGTTTAAAGTGATTTTCATGCTTCCAGGGGCTCGGGAAGTTAATTAAATACCATTTGGAGGCATTTAATGTTCGAGCAAAAACGGCTGATTTTCGACAAAAGAGATAACACCCCCCCATTACGTCATGCTTCAGAAATGTGGAAAATGGTCCGTTTTCAAATGTTTTATTTTTGAACGTCAGTTCACATTTGTAGGTGGATCATCAGTGTTAGAGCTAAAATTAGCATGTTTAAAGTGATTTTCATGCTTCCAGGGGCCCAAAACACAAGATTTATGGAATGGTTAAAAGTGCATGAAAATGGCCAATTTACTCACTCTGAGTTCTCAAAAAGGGTTTCTTCACCCCGGGAAGTTAATTAAATACCATTTGGAGGCATTTAATGTTCGAGCAAAAACGGCTGATTTTCGACAATAGAGATAACACCCCCCCATTACGTCATGCTTCAGAAATGTGGAAAATGGTCCTTTTTCAAATGTTTTATTTTTGAACGTCAGTTCACATTTGTAGGTGGATCATCAGTGTTAGAGCTAAAATTAGCATGTTTAAAGTGATTTTCATGCTTCCAGGGGCTCGGGAAGTTAATTAAATACCATTTGGAGGCATTTAATGTTCGAGCAAAAACGGCTGATTTTCGACAAAAGAGATAACACCCCCCCATTACGTCATGCTTCAGAAATGTGGAAAATGGTCCGTTTTCAAATGTTTTATTTTTGAACGTCAGTTCACATTTGTAGGTGGATCATCAGTGTTAGAGCTAAAATTAGCATGTTTAAAGTGATTTTCATGCTTCCAGGGGCTCGGGAAGTTAATTAAATACCATTTGGAGGCATTTAATGTTCGAGCAAAAACGGCTGATTTTCGACAAAAGAGATAACACCCCCCCATTACGTCATGCTTCAGAAATGTGGAAAATGGTCCGTTTTCAAATGTTTTATTTTTGAACGTCAGTTCACATTTGTAGGTGGATCATCAGTGTTAGAGCTAAAATTAGCATGTTTAAAGTGATTTTCATGCTTCCAGGGGCTCGGGAAGTGAAATAAATACCATTTGGAGGCATTTAATGTTCGAGCAAAAACGGCTGATTTTCGACAAAAGAGATAACACCCCCCCATTACGTCATGCTTCAGAAATGTGGAAAATGGTCCGTTTTCAAATGTTTTATTTTTGAACGTCAGTTCACATTTGTAGGTGGATCATCAGTGTTAGAGCTAAAATTAGCATGTTTAAAGTGATTTTCATGCTTCCAGGGGCCCAAAACACAAGATTTATGGAATGGTTAAAAGTGCATGAAAATGGCCAATTTACTCACTCTGAGTTCTCAAAAAGGGTTTCTTCACCCCGGGAAGTTAATTAAATACCATTTGGAGGCATTTAATGTTCGAGCAAAAACGGCTGATTTTCGACAAAAGAGATAACACCCCCCCATTACGTCATGCTTCAGAAATGTGGAAAATGGTCCGTTTTCAAATGTTTTATTTTTGAACGTCAGTTCACATTTGTAGGTGGATCATCAGTGTTAGAGCTAAAATTAGCATGTTTAAAGTGATTTTCATGCTTCCAGGGGCTCGGGAAGTTAATTAAATACCATTTGGAGGCATTTAATGTTCGAGCAAAAACGGCTGATTTTCGACAAAAGAGATAACACCCCCCCATTACGTCATGCTTCAGAAATGTGGAAAATGGTCCGTTTTCAAATGTTTTATTTTTGATCGTCAGTTCACATTTGTAGGTGGATCATCAGTGTTAGAGCTAAAATTAGCATGTTTAAAGTGCTTTTCATGCTTCCAGGGGCTCGGGAAGTGAAATAAATACCATTTGGAGGCATTTAATGTTCGAGCAAAAACGGCTGATTTTCGACAAAAGAGATAACACCCCCCCATTACGTCATGCTTCAGAAATGTGGAAAATGGTCCGTTTTCAAATGTTTTATTTTTGAACGTCAGTTCACATTTGTAGGTGGATCATTAGTGTTAGAGCTAAAATTAGCATGTTTAAAGTGATTTTCATGCTTCCAGGGGCCCAAAACACAAGATTTATGGAATGGTTAATAGTGCATGAAAATGGCCAATTTACTCACTCTGAGTTCTCAAAAAGGGTTTCTTCACCCCGGGAAGTTAATTAAATACCATTTGGAGGCATTTAATGTTCGAGCAAAAACGGCTGATTTTCGACAAAAGAGATAACACCCCCCCATTACGTCATGCTTCAGAAATGTGGAAAATGGTCCGTTTTCAAATGTTTTATTTTTGAACGTCAGTTCACATTTGTAGGAGGATCATCGGTGTTAGAGCTAAAATTAGCATGTTTAAAGTGATTTTCATGCTTCCAGGGGCTCGGGAAGTGAAATAAATACCATTTGGAGGCATTTAATGTTCGAGCAAAAACGGCTGATTTTCGACAAAAGAGATAACACCCCCCATTACGTCATGCTTCAGAAATGTGGAAAATGGTCCGTTTTCAAATGTTTTATTTTTGAACGTCAGTTCACATTTGTAGGTGGATCATCAGTGTTAGAGCTAAAATTAGCATGTTTAAAGTGATTTTCATGCTTCCAGGGGCTCGGGAAGTTAATTAAATACCATTTGGAGGCATTTAATGTTCGAGCAAAAATGGCTGATTTTCGACAAAAGAGATAACACCCCCCCATTACGTCATGCTTCAGAAATGTGGAAAATGGTCCGTTTTCAAATGTTTTATTTTTGAACGTCAGTTCACATTTGTAGGTGGATCATCAGTGTTAGAGCTAAAATTAGCATGTTTAAAGTGATTTTCATGCTTCCAGGGGCCCAAAACACAAGATTTATGGAATGGTTAAAAGTGCATGAAAATGGCCAATTTACTCACTCTGAGTTCTCAAAAAGGGTTTCTTCACCCCGGGAAGTTAATTAAATACAATTTGGAGGCATTTAATGTTCGAGCAAAAACGGCTGATTTTCGACAAAAGAGATAACACCCCCCCCATTACGTCATGCTTCAGAAATGTGGAAAATGGTCCGTTTTCAAATGTTTTATTTTTGAACGTCAGTTCACATTTGTAGGTGGATCATCAGTGTTAGAGCTAAAATTAGCATGTTTAAAGTGATTTTCATGCTTCCAGGGGCTCGGGAAGTTAATTAAATACCATTTGGAGGCATTTAATGTTCGAGCAAAAACGGCTGATTTTCGACAAAAGAGATAACACCCCCCCATTACGTCATGCTTCAGAAATGTGGAAAATGGTCCGTTTTCAAATGTTTTATTTTTGAACGTCAGTTCACATTTGTAGGTGGATCATCAGTGTTAGAGCTAAAATTAGCATGTTTAAAGTGATTTTCACGCTTCCAGGGGCTCGGGAAGTGAAATAAATACCATTTGGAGGCATTTAATGTTCGAGCAAAAACGGCTGATTTTCGACAAAAGAGATAACACCCCCCCATTACGTCATGCTTCAGAAATGTGGGAAATGGTCCGTTTTCAAATGTTTTATTTTTGAACGTCAGTTCACATTTGTAGGTGGATCATCAGTGTTAGAGCTAAAATTAGCATGTTTAAAGTGATTTTCATGCTTCCAGGGGCTCGGGAAGTTAATTAAATACCATTTGGAGGCATTTAATGTTCGAGCAAAAACGGCTGATTTTCGACAAAAGAGATAACACCCCCCCATTACGTCATGCTTCAGAAATGTGGAAAATGGTCTGTTTTCAAATGTTTTATTTTTGAACGTCAGTTCACATTTGTAGGTGGATCATCAGTGTTAGAGCTAAAATTAGCATGTTTAAAGTGATTTTCATGCTTCCAGGGGCCCAAAACACAAGATTTATGGAATGGTTAAAAGTGCATGAAAATGGCCAATTTACTCACTCTGAGTTCTCAAAAAGGGTTTCTTCACCCCGGGAAGTTAATTAAATACCATTTGGAGGCATTTAATGTTCGAGCAAAAACGGCTGATTTTCGACAAAAGAGATAACACCCCCCCATTACGTCATGCTTCAGAAATGTGGAAAATGGTCCTTTTTCAAATGTTTTATTTTTGAACGTCAGTTCACATTTGTAGGTGGATCATCAGTGTTAGAGCTAAAATTAGCATGTTTAAAGTGATTTTCATGCTTCCAGGGGCTCGGGAAGTTAATTAAATACCATTTGGAGGCATTTAATGTTCGAGCAAAAACGGCTGATTTTCGACAAAAGAGATAACACCCCCCCATTACGTCATGCTTCAGAAATGTGGAAAATGGTCTGTTTTCAAATGTTTTATTTTTGAACGTCAGTTCACATTTGTAGGTGGATCATCAGTGTTAGAGCTAAAATTAGCATGTTTAAAGTGATTTTCATGCTTCCAGGGGCCCAAAACACAAGATTTATGGAATGGTTAAAAGTGCATGAAAATGGCCAATTTACTCACTCTGAGTTCTCAAAAAGGGTTTCTTCACCCCGGGAAGTTAATTAAATACCATTTGGAGGCATTTAATGTTCGAGCAAAAACGGCTGATTTTCGACAAAAGAGATAACACCCCCCCATTACGTCATGCTTCAGAAATGTGGAAAATGGTCCGTTTTCAAATGTTTTATTTTTGAACGTCAGTTCACATTTGTAGGTGGATCATCAGTGTTAGAGCTAAAATTAGCATGTTTAAAGTGATTTTCATGCTTCCGGGGGCTCGGGAAGTTAATTAAATACCATTTGGAGGCATTTAATGTTCGAGCAAAAACGGCTGATTTTCGACAAAAGAGATAACACCCCCCCATTACGTCATGCTTCAGAAATGTGGAAAATGGTCAGTTTTCAAATGTTTTATTTTTGAACGTCAGTTCACATTTGTAGGTGGATCATCAGTGTTAGAGCTAAAATTAGCATGTTTAAAGTGATTTTCATGCTTCCAGGGGCTCGGGAAGTGAAATAAATACCATTTGGAGGCATTTAATGTTCGAGCAAAAACGGCTGATTTTCGACAAAAGAGATAACACCCCCCCATTACGTCATGCTTCAGAAATGTGGAAAATGGTCCGTTTTCAAATGTTTTATTTTTGAACGTCAGTTCACATTTGTAGGTGGATCATCAGTGTTAGAGCTAAAATTAGCATGTTTAAAGTGATTTTCATGCATCCAGGGGCTCGGGAAGTGAAATAAATACCATTTGGAGGCATTTAATGTTCGAGCAAAAACGGCTGATTTTCGACAAAAGAGATAACACCCCCCCCCATTACGTCATGCTTCAGAAATGTGGAAAATGGTCCGTTTTCAAATGTTTTATTTTTGAACGTCAGTTCACATTTGTAGGTGGATCATCAGTGTTAGAGCTAAAATTAGCATGTTTAAAGTGATTTTCATGCTTCCAGGGGCCCAAAACACAAGATTTATGGAATGGTTAAAAGTGCATGAAAATGGCCAATTTACTCACTCTGAGTTCTCAAAAAGGGTTTCTTCACCCCGGGAAGTTAATTAAATACCATTTGGAGGCATTTAATGTTCGAGCAAAAACGGCTGATTTTCGACAAAAGAGATAACACCCCCCCATTACGTCATGCTTCAGAAATGTGGAAAAAGGTCCTTTTTCAAATGTTTTATTTTTGAACGTCAGTTCACATTTGTAGGTGGATCATCAGTGTTAGAGCTAAAATTAGCATGTTTAAAGTGATTTTCATGCTTCCAGGGGCTCGGGAAGTTAATTAAATACCATTTGGAGGCATTTAATGTTCGAGCAAAAACGGCTGATTTTCGACAAAAGAGATAACACCCCCCCATTACGTCATGCTTCAGAAATGTGGAAAATGGTCCGTTTTCAAATGTTTTATTTTTGAACGTCAGTTCACATTTGTAGGTGGATCATCAGTGTTAGAGCTAAAATTAGCATGTTTAAAGTGATTTTCATGCTTCCAGTGGACCAAAACACAAGATTTATGGAATGGTTAAAAGTGCATGAAAATGGCCAATTTACTCACTCTGAGTTCTCAAAAAGGGTTTCTTTACCCCGGGAAGTTAATTAAATACCATTTGGAGGCATTTAATGTTCGAGCAAAAACGGCTGATTTTCGACAAAAGATATAACACCCCCCCATTACGTCATGCTTCAGAAATGTGGAAAATGGTCCGTTTTCAAATGTTTTATTTTTGAACGTCAGTTCACATTTGTAGGTGGATCATCAGTGTTAGAGCTAAAATTAGCATGTTTAAAGTGATTTTCATGCTTCCAGGGGCCCAAAACACAAGATTTATGGAATGGTTAAAAGTGCATGAAAATTGCCAATTTACTCACTCTGAGTTCTCAAAAAGGGTTTCTTCACCCCGGGAAGTTAATTAAATACCATTTGGAGGCATTTAATGTTCGAGCAAAAACGGCTGATTTTCGACAAAAGAGATAACACCCCCCATTACGTCATGCTTCAGAAATGTGGAAAATGGTCCGTTTTCAAATGTTTTATTTTTGAACGTCAGTTCACATTTGTAGGTGGATCATCAGTGTTAGAGCTAAAATTAGCATGTTTAAAGTGATTTTCATGCTTCCAGGGGCTCGGGAAGTGAAATAAATACCATTTGGAGGCATTTAATGTTCGAGCAAAAACGGCTGATTTTCGACAAAAGAGATAACACCCCCCCATTACGTCATGCTTCAGAAATGTGGAAAATGGTCCGTTTTCAAATGTTTTATTTTTGAACGTCAGTTCACATTTGTAGGTGGATCATCAGTGTTAGAGCTAAAATTAGCATGTTTAAAGTGATTTTCATGCTTCCAGGGGCCCAAAACACAAGATTTATGGAATGGTTAAAAGTGCATGAAAATGGCCAATTTACTCACTCTGAGTTCTCAAAAAGGGTTTCTTCACCCCGGGAAGTTAATTAAATACCATTTCGAGGCATTTAATGTTCGAGCAAAAACGGCTGATTTTCGACAAAAGAGATAACACCCCCCCATTACGTCATGCTTCAGAAATGTGGAAAATGGTCCGTTTTCAAATGTTTTATTTTTGAACGTCAGTTCACATTTGTAGGTGGATCATCAGTGTTAGAGCTAAAATTAGCATGTTTAAAGTGATTTTCATGCTTCCAGGGGCTCGGGAAGTTAATTAAATACCATTTGGAGGCATTTAATGTTCGAGCAAAAACGGCTGATTTTCGACAAAAGAGATAACACCCCCCCATTACGTCATGCTTCAGAAATGTGGAAAATGGTCCGTTTTCAAATGTTTTATTTTTGAACGTCAGTTCACATTTGTAGGTGGATCATCAGTGTTAGAGCTAAAATTAGCATGTTTAAAGTGATTTTCATGCTTCCAGGGGCCCAAAACACAAGATTTATGGAATGGTTAAAAGTGCATGAAAATGGCCAATTTACTCACTCTGAGTTCTCAAAAAGGGTTTCTTCACCCCGGGAAGTTAATTAAATACCATTTCGAGGCATTTAATGTTCGAGCAAAAACGGCTGATTTTCGACAAAAGAGATAACACCCCCCCATTACGTCATGCTTCAGAAATGTGGAAAATGGTCCGTTTTCAAATGTTTTATTTTTGAACGTCAGTTCACATTTGTAGGTGGATCATCAGTGTTAGAGCTAAAATTAGCATGTTTAAAGTGATTTTCATGCTTCCAGGGGCTCGGGAAGTTAATTAAATACCATTTGGAGGCATTTAATGTTCGAGCAAAAACGGCTGATTTTCGACAAAAGAGATAACACCCCCCCATTACGTCATGCTTCAGAAATGTGGAAAATGGTCCGTTTTCAAATGTTTTATTTTTGAACGTCAGTTCACATTTGTAGGTGGATCATCAGTGTTAGAGCTAAAATTAGCATGTTTAAAGTGATTTTCATGCTTCCAGGGGCCCAAAACACAAGATTTATGGAATGGTTAAAAGTCTATGAAAATGGCCAATTTACTCACTCTGAGTTCTCAAAAAGGGTTTCTTCACCCCGGGAAGTTAATTAAATACCATTTGGAGGCATTTAATGTTCGAGCAAAAACGGCTGATTTTCGACAAAAGAGATAACACCCCCCCATTACGTCATGCTTCAGAAATGTGGAAAATGGTCCGTTTTCAAATGTTTTATTTTTGAACGTCAGTTCACATTTGTAGGTGGATCATCAGTGTTAGAGCTAAAATTAGCATGTTTAAAGTGATTTTCACGCTTCCAGGGGCTCGGGAAGTGAAATAAATACCATTTGGAGGCATTTAATGTTCGAGCAAAAACGGCTGATTTTCGACAAAAGAGATAACACCCCCCCATTACGTCATGCTTCAGAAATGTGGAAAATGGTCCGTTTTCAAATGTTTTATTTTTGAACGTCAGTTCACATTTGTAGGTGGATCATCAGTGTTAGAGCTAAAATTAGCATGTTTAAAGTGATTTTCATGCTTCCAGGGGCTCGGGAAGTTAATTAAATACCATTTGGAGGCATTTAATGTTCGAGCAAAAACGGCTGATTTTCGACAAAAGAGATAACACCCCCCCATTACGTCATGCTTCAGAAATGTGGAAAATGGTCCGTTTTCAAATGTTTTATTTTTGAACGTCAGTTCACATTTGTAGGTGGATCATCAGTGTTAGAGCTAAAATTAGCATGTTTAAAGTGATTTTCATGCTTCCAGGGGCCCAAAACACAAGATTTATGGAATGGTTAAAAGTGCATCAAAATGGCCAATTTACTCACTCTGAGTTCTCAAAAAGGGTTTCTTCACCCCGGGAAGTTAATTAAATACCATTTGGAGGCATTTAATGTTCGAGCAAAAACGGCTGATTTTCGACAATAGAGATAACACCCCCCCATTACGTCATGCTTCAGAAATGTGGAAAATGGTCCTTTTTCAAATGTTTTATTTTTGAACGTCAGTTCACATTTGTAGGTGGATCATCAGTGTTAGAGCTAAAATTAGCATGTTTAAAGTGATTTTCATGCTTCCAGGGGCTCGGGAAGTTAATTAAATACCATTTGGAGGCATTTAATGTTCGAGCAAAAACGGCTGATTTTCGACAAAAGAGATAACACCCCCCCATTACGTCATGCTTCAGAAATGTGGAAAATGGTCCGTTTTCAAATGTTTTATTTTTGAACGTCAGTTCACATTTGTAGGTGGATCATCAGTGTTAGAGCTAAAATTAGCATGTTTAAAGTGATTTTCATGCTTCCAGGGGCTCGGGAAGTTAATTAAATACCATTTGGAGGCATTTAATGTTCGAGCAAAAACGGCTGATTTTCGACAAAAGAGATAACACCCCCCCATTACGTCATGCTTCAGAAATGTGGAAAATGGTCCGTTTTCAAATGTTTTATTTTTGAACGTCAGTTCACATTTGTAGGTGGATCATCAGTGTTAGAGCTAAAATTAGCATGTTTAAAGTGATTTTCATGCTTCCAGGGGCTCGAGAAGTGAAATAAATACCATTTGGAGGCATTTAATGTTCGAGCAAAAACGGCTGATTTTCGACAAAAGAGATAACACCCCCCCATTACGTCATGCTTCAGAAATGTGGAAAATGGTCCGTTTTCAAATGTTTTATTTTTGAACGTCAGTTCACATTTGTAGGTGGATCATCAGTGTTAGAGCTAAAATTAGCATGTTTAAAGTGATTTTCATGCTTCCAGGGGCCCAAAACACAAGATTTATGGAATGGTTAAAAGTGCATGAAAATGGCCAATTTACTCACTCTGAGTTCTCAAAAAGGGTTTCTTCACCCCGGGAAGTTAATTAAATACCATTTGGAGGCATTTAATGTTCGAGCAAAAACGGCTGATTTTCGACAAAAGAGATAACACCGCCACATTACGTCATGCTTCAGAAATGTGGAAAAAGGTCCTTTTTCAAATGTTTTATTTTTGAACGTCAGTTCACATTTGTAGGTGGATCATCAGTGTTAGAGCTAAAATTAGCATGTTTAAAGTGATTTTCATGCTTCCAGGGGCTCGGGAAGTTAATTAAATACCATTTGGAGGCATTTAATGTTCGAGCAAAAACGGCTGATTTTCGACAAAAGAGATAACACCCCCCCATTACGTCATGCTTCAGAAATGTGGAAAATGGTCCGTTTTCAAATGTTTTATTTTTGAACGTCAGTTCACATTTGTAGGTGGATCATCAGTGTTAGAGCTAAAATTAGCATGTTTAAAGTGATTTTCATGCTTCCAGTGGACCAAAACACAAGATTTATGGAATGGTTAAAAGTGCATGAAAATGGCCAATTTACTCACTCTGAGTTCTCAAAAAGGGTTTCTTTACCCCGGGAAGTTAATTAAATACCATTTGGAGGCATTTAATGTTCGAGCAAAAACGGCTGATTTTCGACAAAAGATATAACACCCCCCCATTACGTCATGCTTCAGAAATGTGGAAAATGGTCCGTTTTCAAATGTTTTATTTTTGAACGTCAGTTCACATTTGTAGGTGGATCATCAGTGTTAGAGCTAAAATTAGCATGTTTAAAGTGATTTTCATGCTTCCAGGGGCCCAAAACACAAGATTTATGGAATGGTTAAAAGTGCATGAAAATTGCCAATTTACTCACTCTGAGTTCTCAAAAAGGGTTTCTTCACCCCGGGAAGTTAATTAAATACCATTTGGAGGCATTTAATGTTCGAGCAAAAACGGCTGATTTTCGACAAAAGAGATAACACCCCCCATTACGTCATGCTTCAGAAATGTGGAAAATGGTCCGTTTTCAAATGTTTTATTTTTGAACGTCAGTTCACATTTGTAGGTGGATCATCAGTGTTAGAGCTAAAATTAGCATGTTTAAAGTGATTTTCATGCTTCCAGGGGCTCGGGAAGTGAAATAAATACCATTTGGAGGCATTTAATGTTCGAGCAAAAACGGCTGATTTTCGACAAAAGAGATAACACCCCCCCATTACGTCATGCTTCAGAAATGTGGAAAATGGTCCGTTTTCAAATGTTTTATTTTTGAACGTCAGTTCACATTTGTAGGTGGATCATCAGTGTTAGAGCTAAAATTAGCATGTTTAAAGTGATTTTCATGCTTCCAGGGGCCCAAAACACAAGATTTATGGAATGGTTAAAAGTGCATGAAAATGGCCAATTTACTCACTCTGAGTTCTCAAAAAGGGTTTCTTCACCCCGGGAAGTTAATTAAATACCATTTCGAGGCATTTAATGTTCGAGCAAAAACGGCTGATTTTCGACAAAAGAGATAACACCCCCCCATTACGTCATGCTTCAGAAATGTGGAAAATGGTCCGTTTTCAAATGTTTTATTTTTGAACGTCAGTTCACATTTGTAGGTGGATCATCAGTGTTAGAGCTAAAATTAGCATGTTTAAAGTGATTTTCATGCTTCCAGGGGCTCGGGAAGTTAATTAAATACCATTTGGAGGCATTTAATGTTCGAGCAAAAACGGCTGATTTTCGACAAAAGAGATAACACCCCCCCATTACGTCATGCTTCAGAAATGTGGAAAATGGTCCGTTTTCAAATGTTTTATTTTTGAACGTCAGTTCACATTTGTAGGTGGATCATCAGTGTTAGAGCTAAAATTAGCATGTTTAAAGTGATTTTCATGCTTCCAGGGGCCCAAAACACAAGATTTATGGAATGGTTAAAAGTGCATGAAAATGGCCAATTTACTCACTCTGAGTTCTCAAAAAGGGTTTCTTCACCCCGGGAAGTTAATTAAATACCATTTCGAGGCATTTAATGTTCGAGCAAAAACGGCTGATTTTCGACAAAAGAGATAACACCCCCCCATTACGTCATGCTTCAGAAATGTGGAAAATGGTCCGTTTTCAAATGTTTTATTTTTGAACGTCAGTTCACATTTGTAGGTGGATCATCAGTGTTAGAGCTAAAATTAGCATGTTTAAAGTGATTTTCATGCTTCCAGGGGCTCGGGAAGTTAATTAAATACCATTTGGAGGCATTTAATGTTCGAGCAAAAACGGCTGATTTTCGACAAAAGAGATAACACCCCCCCATTACGTCATGCTTCAGAAATGTGGAAAATGGTCCGTTTTCAAATGTTTTATTTTTGAACGTCAGTTCACATTTGTAGGTGGATCATCAGTGTTAGAGCTAAAATTAGCATGTTTAAAGTGATTTTCATGCTTCCAGGGGCCCAAAACACAAGATTTATGGAATGGTTAAAAGTCTATGAAAATGGCCAATTTACTCACTCTGAGTTCTCAAAAAGGGTTTCTTCACCCCGGGAAGTTAATTAAATACCATTTGGAGGCATTTAATGTTCGAGCAAAAACGGCTGATTTTCGACAAAAGAGATAACACCCCCCCATTACGTCATGCTTCAGAAATGTGGAAAATGGTCCGTTTTCAAATGTTTTATTTTTGAACGTCAGTTCACATTTGTAGGTGGATCATCAGTGTTAGAGCTAAAATTAGCATGTTTAAAGTGATTTTCACGCTTCCAGGGGCTCGGGAAGTGAAATAAATACCATTTGGAGGCATTTAATGTTCGAGCAAAAACGGCTGATTTTCGACAAAAGAGATAACACCCCCCCATTACGTCATGCTTCAGAAATGTGGAAAATGGTCCGTTTTCAAATGTTTTATTTTTGAACGTCAGTTCACATTTGTAGGTGGATCATCAGTGTTAGAGCTAAAATTAGCATGTTTAAAGTGATTTTCATGCTTCCAGGGGCTCGGGAAGTTAATTAAATACCATTTGGAGGCATTTAATGTTCGAGCAAAAACGGCTGATTTTCGACAAAAGAGATAACACCCCCCCATTACGTCATGCTTCAGAAATGTGGAAAATGGTCCGTTTTCAAATGTTTTATTTTTGAACGTCAGTTCACATTTGTAGGTGGATCATCAGTGTTAGAGCTAAAATTAGCATGTTTAAAGTGATTTTCATGCTTCCAGGGGCCCAAAACACAAGATTTATGGAATGGTTAAAAGTGCATGAAAATGGCCAATTTACTCACTCTGAGTTCTCAAAAAGGGTTTCTTCACCCCGGGAAGTTAATTAAATACCATTTGGAGGCATTTAATGTTCGAGCAAAAACGGCTGATTTTCGACAATAGAGATAACACCCCCCCATTACGTCATGCTTCAGAAATGTGGAAAATGGTCCTTTTTCAAATGTTTTATTTTTGAACGTCAGTTCACATTTGTAGGTGGATCATCAGTGTTAGAGCTAAAATTAGCATGTTTAAAGTGATTTTCATGCTTCCAGGGGCTCGGGAAGTTAATTAAATACCATTTGGAGGCATTTAATGTTCGAGCAAAAACGGCTGATTTTCGACAAAAGAGATAACACCCCCCCATTACGTCATGCTTCAGAAATGTGGAAAATGGTCCGTTTTCAAATGTTTTATTTTTGAACGTCAGTTCACATTTGTAGGTGGATCATCAGTGTTAGAGCTAAAATTAGCATGTTTAAAGTGATTTTCATGCTTCCAGGGGCTCGGGAAGTTAATTAAATACCATTTGGAGGCATTTAATGTTCGAGCAAAAACGGCTGATTTTCGACAAAAGAGATAACACCCCCCCATTACGTCATGCTTCAGAAATGTGGAAAATGGTCCGTTTTCAAATGTTTTATTTTTGAACGTCAGTTCACATTTGTAGGTGGATCATCAGTGTTAGAGCTAAAATTAGCATGTTTAAAGTGATTTTCATGCTTCCAGGGGCTCGGGAAGTGAAATAAATACCATTTGGAGGCATTTAATGTTCGAGCAAAAACGGCTGATTTTCGACAAAAGAGATAACACCCCCCCATTACGTCATGCTTCAGAAATGTGGAAAATGGTCCGTTTTCAAATGTTTTATTTTTGAACGTCAGTTCACATTTGTAGGTGGATCATCAGTGTTAGAGCTAAAATTAGCATGTTTAAAGTGATTTTCATGCTTCCAGGGGCCCAAAACACAAGATTTATGGAATGGTTAAAAGTGCATGAAAATGGCCAATTTACTCACTCTGAGTTCTCAAAAAGGGTTTCTTCACCCCGGGAAGTTAATTAAATACCATTTGGAGGCATTTAATGTTCGAGCAAAAACGGCTGATTTTCGACAAAAGAGATAACACCCCCCCATTACGTCATGCTTCAGAAATGTGGAAAATGGTCCGTTTTCAAATGTTTTATTTTTGAACGTCAGTTCACATTTGTAGGTGGATCATCAGTGTTAGAGCTAAAATTAGCATGTTTAAAGTGATTTTCATGCTTCCAGGGGCTCGGGAAGTTAATTAAATACCATTTGGAGGCATTTAATGTTCGAGCAAAAACTGCTGATTTTCGACAAAAGAGATAACACCCCCCCATTACGTCATGCTTCAGAAATGTGGAAAATGGTCCGTTTTCAAATGTTTTATTTTTGATCGTCAGTTCACATTTGTAGGTGGATCATCAGTGTTAGAGCTAAAATTAGCATGTTTAAAGTGCTTTTCATGCTTCCAGGGGCTCGGGAAGTGAAATAAATACCATTTGGAGGCATTTAATGTTCGAGCAAAAACGGCTGATTTTCGACAAAAGAGATAACACCCCCCCATTACGTCATGCTTCAGAAATGTGGAAAATGGTCCGTTTTCAAATGTTTTATTTTTGAACGTCAGTTCACATTTGTAGGTGGATCATTAGTGTTAGAGCTAAAATTAGCATGTTTAAAGTGATTTTCATGCTTCCAGGGGCCCAAAACACAAGATTTATGGAATGGTTAAAAGTGCATGAAAATGGCCAATTTACTCACTCTGAGTTCTCAAAAAGGGTTTCTTCACCCCGGGAAGTTAATTAAATACCATTTGGAGGCATTTAATGTTCGAGCAAAAACGGCTGATTTTCGACAAAAGAGATAACACCCCCCCATTACGTCATGCTTCAGAAATGTGGAAAATGGTCCGTTTTCAAATGTTTTATTTTTGAACGTCAGTTCACATTTGTAGGAGGATCATCGGTGTTAGAGCTAAAATTAGCATGTTTAAAGTGATTTTCATGCTTCCAGGGGCTCGGGAAGTGAAATAAATACCATTTGGAGGCATTTAATGTTCGAGCAAAAACGGCTGATTTTCGACAAAAGAGATAACACCCGCCATTACGTCATGCTTCAGAAATGTGGAAAATGGTCCGTTTTCAAATGTTTTATTTTTGAACGTCAGTTCACATTTGTAGGTGGATCATCAGTGTTAGAGCTAAAATTAGCATGTTTAAAGTGATTTTCATGCTTCCAGGGGCTCGGGAAGTTAATTAAATACCATTTGGAGGCATTTAATGTTCGAGCAAAAATGGCTGATTTTCGACAAAAGAGATAACACCCCCCCATTACGTCATGCTTCAGAAATGTGGAAAATGGTCCGTTTTCAAATGTTTTATTTTTGAACGTCAGTTCACATTTGTAGGTGGATCATCAGTGTTAGAGCTAAAATTAGCATGTTTAAAGTGATTTTCATGCTTCCAGGTGCCCAAAACACAAGATTTATGGAATGGTTAAAAGTGCATGAAAATGGCCAATTTACTCACTCTGAGTTCTCAAAAAGGGTTTCTTCACCCCGGGAAGTTAATTAAATACAATTTGGAGGCATTTAATGTTCGAGCAAAAACGGCTGATTTTCGACAAAAGAGATAACACCCCCCCCATTACGTCATGCTTCAGAAATGTGGAAAATGGTCCGTTTTCAAATGTTTTATTTTTGAACGTCAGTTCACATTTGTAGGTGGATCATCAGTGTTAGAGCTAAAATTAGCATGTTTAAAGTGATTTTCATGCTTCCAGGGGCTCGGGAAGTTAATTAAATACCATTTGGAGGCATTTAATGTTCGAGCAAAAACGGCTGATTTTCGACAAAAGAGATAACACCCCCCCATTACGTCATGCTTCAGAAATGTGGAAAATGGTCCGTTTTCAAATGTTTTATTTTTGAACGTCAGTTCACATTTGTAGGTGGATCATCAGTGTTAGAGCTAAAATTAGCATGTTTAAAGTGATTTTCACGCTTCCAGGGGCTCGGGAAGTGAAATAAATACCATTTGGAGGCATTTAATGTTCGAGCAAAAACGGCTGATTTTCGACAAAAGAGATAGCACCCCCCCATTACGTCATGCTTCAGAAATGTGGGAAATGGTCCGTTTTCAAATGTTTTATTTTTGAACGTCAGTTCACATTTGTAGGTGGATCATCAGTGTTAGAGCTAAAATTAGCATGTTTAAAGTGATTTTCATGCTTCCAGGGGCTCGGGAAGTTAATTAAATACCATTTGGAGGCATTTAATGTTCGAGCAAAAACGGCTGATTTTCGACAAAAGAGATAACACCCCCCCATTACGTCATGCTTCAGAAATGTGGAAAATGGTCTGTTTTCAAATGTTTTATTTTTGAACGTCAGTTCACATTTGTAGGTGGATCATCAGTGTTAGAGCTAAAATTAGCATGTTTAAAGTGATTTTCATGCTTCCAGGGGCCCAAAACACAAGATTTATGGAATGGTTAAAAGTGCATGAAAATGGCCAATTTACTCACTCTGAGTTCTCAAAAAGGGTTTCTTCACCCCGGGAAGTTAATTAAATACCATTTGGAGGCATTTAATGTTCGAGCAAAAACGGCTGATTTTCGACAAAAGAGATAACACCCCCCCATTACGTCATGCTTCAGAAATGTGGAAAATGGTCCTTTTTCAAATGTTTTATTTTTGAACGTCAGTTCACATTTGTAGGTGGATCATCAGTGTTAGAGCTAAAATTAGCATGTTTAAAGTGATTTTCATGCTTCCAGGGGCTCGGGAAGTTAATTAAATACCATTTGGAGGCATTTAATGTTCGAGCAAAAACGGCTGATTTTCGACAAAAGAGATAACACCCCCCCATTACGTCATGCTTCAGAAATGTGGAAAATGGTCCGTTTTCAAATGTTTTATTTTTGAACGTCAGTTCACATTTGTAGGTGGATCATCAGTGTTAGAGCTAAAATTAGCATGTTTAAAGTGATTTTCACGCTTCCAGGGGCTCGGGAAGTGAAATAAATACCATTTGGAGGCATTTAATGTTCGAGCAAAAACGGCTGATTTTCGACAAAAGAGATAACACCCCCCCATTACGTCATGCTTCAGAAATGTGGGAAATGGTCCGTTTTCAAATGTTTTATTTTTGAACGTCAGTTCACATTTGTAGGTGGATCATCAGTGTTAGAGCTAAAATTAGCATGTTTAAAGTGATTTTCATGCTTCCAGGGGCTCGGGAAGTTAATTAAATACCATTTGGAGGCATTTAATGTTCGAGCAAAAACGGCTGATTTTCGACAAAAGAGATAACACCCCCCCATTACGTCATGCTTCAGAAATGTGGAAAATGGTCTGTTTTCAAATGTTTTATTTTTGAACGTCAGTTCACATTTGTAGGTGGATCATCAGTGTTAGAGCTAAAATTAGCATGTTTAAAGTGATTTTCATGCTTCCAGGGGCCCAAAACACAAGATTTATGGAATGGTTAAAAGTGCATGAAAATGGCCAATTTACTCACTCTGAGTTCTCAAAAAGGGTTTCTTCACCCCGGGAAGTTAATTAAATACCATTTGGAGGCATTTAATGTTCGAGCAAAAACGGCTGATTTTCGACAAAAGAGATAACACCCCCCCATTACGTCATGCTTCAGAAATGTGGAAAATGGTCCTTTTTCAAATGTTTTATTTTTGAACGTCAGTTCACATTTGTAGGTGGATCATCAGTGTTAGAGCTAAAATTAGCATGTTTAAAGTGATTTTCATGCTTCCAGGGGCTCGGGAAGTTAATTAAATACCATTTGGAGGCATTTAATGTTCGAGCAAAAACGGCTGATTTTCGACAAAAGAGATAACACCCCCCCATTACGTCATGCTTCAGAAATGTGGAAAATGGTCTGTTTTCAAATGTTTTATTTTTGAACGTCAGTTCACATTTGTAGGTGGATCATCAGTGTTAGAGCTAAAATTAGCATGTTTAAAGTGATTTTCATGCTTCCAGGGGCCCAAAACACAAGATTTATGGAATGGTTAAAAGTGCATGAAAATGGCCAATTTACTCACTCTGAGTTCTCAAAAAGGGTTTCTTCACCCCGGGAAGTTAATTAAATACCATTTGGAGGCATTTAATGTTCGAGCAAAAACGGCTGATTTTCGACAAAAGAGATAACACCCCCCCATTACGTCATGCTTCAGAAATGTGGAAAATGGTCCGTTTTCAAATGTTTTATTTTTGAACGTCAGTTCACATTTGTAGGTGGATCATCAGTGTTAGAGCTAAAATTAGCATGTTTAAAGTGATTTTCATGCTTCCGGGGGCTCGGGAAGTTAATTAAATACCATTTGGAGGCATTTAATGTTCGAGCAAAAACGGCTGATTTTCGACAAAAGAGATAACACCCCCCCATTACGTCATGCTTCAGAAATGTGGAAAATGGTCAGTTTTCAAATGTTTTATTTTTGAACGTCAGTTCACATTTGTAGGTGGATCATCAGTGTTAGAGCTAAAATTAGCATGTTTAAAGTGATTTTCATGCTTCCAGGGGCTCGGGAAGTGAAATAAATACCATTTGGAGGCATTTAATGTTCGAGCAAAAACGGCTGATTTTCGACAAAAGAGATAACACCCCCCCATTACGTCATGCTTCAGAAATGTGGAAAATGGTCCGTTTTCAAATGTTTTATTTTTGAACGTCAGTTCACATTTGTAGGTGGATCATCAGTGTTAGAGCTAAAATTAGCATGTTTAAAGTGATTTTCATGCTTCCAGGGGCCCAAAACACAAGATTTATGGAATGGTTAAAAGTGCATGAAAATGGCCAATTTACTCACTCTGAGTTCTCAAAAAGGGTTTCTTCACCCCGGGAAGTTAATTAAATACCATTTGGAGGCATTTAATGTTCGAGCAAAAACGGCTGATTTTCGACAAAAGAGATAACACCCCCCCATTACGTCATGCTTCAGAAATGTGGAAAATGGTCCGTTTTCAAATGTTTTATTTTTGAACGTCAGTTCACATTTGTAGGTGGATCATCAGTGTTAGAGCTAAAATTAGCATGTTTAAAGTGATTTTCATGCTTCCAGGGGCTCGGGAAGTTAATTAAATACCATTTGGAGGCATTTAATGTTCGAGCAAAAACGGCTGATTTTCGACAAAAGAGATAACACCCCCCCCATTACGTCATGCTTCAGAAATGTGGAAAATGGTCCGTTTTCAAATGTTTTATTTTTGATCGTCAGTTCACATTTGTAGGTGGATCATCAGTGTTAGAGCTAAAATTAGCATGTTTAAAGTGAGTTTCATGCTTCCAGGGGCTCGGGAAGTGAAATAAATACCATTTGGAGGCATTTAATGTTCGAGCAAAAACGGCTGATTTTCGACAAAAGAGATAACACCCCCCCATTACGTCATGCTTCAGAAATGTGGAAAATGGTCCGTTTTCAAATGTTTTATTTTTGAACGTCAGTTCACATTTGTAGGTGGATCATCAGTGTTAGAGCTAAAATTAGCATGTTTAAAGTGATTTTCATGCTTCCAGGGGCTCGGGAAGTGAAATAAATACCATTTGGAGGCATTTAATGTTCGAGCAAAAACGGCTGATTTTCGACAAAAGAGATAACACCCCCCCATTACGTCATGCTTCAGAAATGTGGAAAATTGTCCGTTTTGAAATGTTTTATTTTTGAACGTCAGTTCACATTTGTAGGTGGATCATCAGTGTTAGAGCTAAAATTAGCATGTTTAAAGTGATTTTCATGCTTCCAGGGGCTCGGGAAGTTAATTAAATACCATTTGGAGGCATTTAATGTTCGAGCAAAAACAGCTGATTTTCGACAAAAGAGATAACACCCCCCCATTACGTCATGCTTCAGAAATGTGGAAAATGGTCCGTTTTCAAATGTTTTATTTTTGAACGTCAGTTCACATTTGTAGGTGGATCATCAGTGTTAGAGCTAAAAATAGCATGTTTAAAGTGATTTTCATGCTTCCAGGGGCCCAAAACACAAGATTTATGGAATGGTTAAAAGTGCATGAAAATGGCCAATTTACTCACTCTGAGTTCTCAAAAAGGGTTTCTTCACCCCGGGAAGTTAATTAAATACCATTTGGAGGCATTTAATGTTCGAGCAAAAACGGCTGATTTTCGACAAAAGAGATAACACCCCCCATTACGTCATGCTTCAGAAATGTGGAAAATGGTCCGTTTTCAAATGTTTTATTTTTGAACGTCAGTTCACATTTGTAGGTGGATCATCAGTGTTAGAGCTAAAATTAGCATGTTTAAAGTGATTTTCATGCTTCCAGGGGCTCGGGAAGTTAATTAAATACCATTTGGAGGCATTTAATGTTCGAGCAAAAACGGCTGATTTTCGACAAAAGAGATAACACCCCCCCATTACGTCATGCTTCAGAAATGTGGAAAATGGTCCGTTTTCAAATGTTTTATTTTTGAACGTCAGTTCACATTTGTAGGTGGATCATCAGTGTTAGAGCTAAAATTAGCATGTTTAAAGTGATTTTCATGCTTCCAGGGGCCCAAAACACAAGATTTATGGAATGGTTAAAAGTGCATGAAAATGGCCAATTTACTCACTCTGAGTTCTCAAAAAGGGTTTCTTCACCCCAGGAAGTTAATTAAATACCATTTGGAGGCATTTAATGTTCGAGCAAAAACGGCTGATTTTCGACAAAAGAGATAACACCCCCCCATTACGTCATGCTTCAGAAATGTGGAAAATGGTCCGTTTTCAAATGTTTTATTTTTGACCGTCAGTTCACATTTGTAGGTGGATCATCAGTGTTAGAGCTAAAATTAGCATGTTTAAAGTGATTTTCATGCTTCCAGGGGCTCGGAAAGTTAATTAAATACCATTTGGAGGCATTTAATGTTCGAGCAAAAACGGCGTATTTTCGACAAAAGAGATAACACCCCCCCATTACGTCATGCTTCAGAAATGTGGAAAATGGTCCGTTTTCAAATGTTTTATTTTTGAACGTCAGTTCACATTTGTAGGTGGATCATCAGTGTTAGAGCTAAAATTAGCATGTTTAAAGTGATTTTCATGCTTCCAGGGGCTCGGGAAGTGAAATAAATACCATTTGGAGGCATTTAATGTTCGAGCAAAAACGGCTGATTTTCGACAAAAGAGATAACACCCCCCCATTACGTCATGCTTCAGAAATGTGGAAAATGGTCCGTTTTCAAATGTTTTATTTTTGAACGTCAGTTCACATTTGTAGGTGGATCATCAGTGTTAGAGCTAAAATTAGCATGTTTAAAGTGATTTTCATGCTTCCAGGGGCCCAAAACACAAGATTTATGGAATGGTTAAAAGTGCATGAAAATGGCCAATTTACTCACTCTGAGTTCTCAAAAAGGGTTTCTTCACCCCGGGAAGTGAAATAAATACCATTTGGAGGCATTTAATGTTCGAGCAAAAACGGCTGATTTTCGACAAAAGAGATAACACCCCCCATATTACGTCATGCTTCAGAAATGTGGAAAATGGTCCGTTTTCAAATGTTTTATTTTTGAACGTCAGTTCACATTTGTAGGTGGATCATCAGTGTTAGAGCTAATGTTTAAAGTGATTTTCATGCTTCCAGGGGCTCGGGAAGTGAAATAAATACCATTTGGAGGCATTTAATGTTCGAGCAAAAATGGCTGATTTTCGACAAAAGAGATAACACCCCCCCATTACGTCATGCTTCAGAAATGTGGAAAATGGTCCGTTTTCAAATGTTTTATTTTTGAACGTCAGTTCACATTTGTAGGAGGATCATCAGTGTTAGAGCTAAAATTAGCATGTTTAAAGTGATTTTCATGCTTCCAGGGGCCCAAAACACAAGATTTATGGAATGGTTAAAAGTGCATGAAAATGGCCAATTTACTCACTCTGAGTTCTCAAAAAGGGTTTCTTCACCCCGGGAAGTGAAATAAATACCATTTGGAGGCATTTAATGTTCGAGCAAAAACGGCTGATTTTCGACAAAAGCGATAACACCCCCCCATTACGTCATGCTTCAGAAATGTGGAAAATGGTCCGTTTTCAAATGTTTTATTTTTGAACGTCAGTTCACATTTGTAGGTGGATCATCAGTGTTAGAGCTAAAATTAGCATGTTTAAAGTGATTTTCATGCTTCCAGGGGCTCGGGAAGTTAATTAAATACCATTTGGAGGCATTTAATGTTCGAGCAAAAACGGCTGATTTTCGACAAAAGAGATAACACCCCCCCATTACGTCATGCTTCAGAAATGTGGAAAATGGTCCGTTTTCAAATGTTTTATTTTTGAACGTCAGTTCACATTTGTAGGTGGATCATCAGTGTTAGAGCTAAAATTAGCATGTTTAAAGTGATTTTCATGCTTCCAGGGGCTCGGGAAGTGAAATAAATACCATTTGGAGGCATTTAATGTTCGAGCAAAAACGGTTGATTTTCGACAAAAGAGATAACAGCCCCCCATTACGTCATGCTTCAGAAATGTGGAAAATGGTCCGTTTTCAAATGTTTTATTTTTGAACGTCAGTTCACATTTGTAGGTGGATCATCAGTGTTAGAGCTAAAATTAGCATGTTTAAAGTGATTTTCATGCTTCCAGGGGCCCAAAACACAAGATTTATGGAATGGTTAAAAGTGCATGAAAATGGCCAATTTACTCACTCTGAGTTCTCAAAAAGGGTTTCTTCACCCCGGGAAGTTAATTAAATACAATTTGGAGGCATTTAATGTTCGAGCAAAAACGGCTGATTTTCGACAAAAGAGATAACACCCCCCCCATTACGTCATGCTTCAGAAATGTGGAAAATGGTCCGTTTTCAAATGTTTTATTTTTGAACGTCAGTTCACATTTGTAGGTGGATCATCAGTGTTAGAGCTAAAATTAGCATGTTTAAAGTGATTTTCATGCTTCCAGGGGCTCGGGAAGTTAATTAAATACCATTTGGAGGCATTTAATGTTCGAGCAAAAACGGCTGATTTTCGACAAAAGAGATAACACCCCCCCATTACGTCATGCTTCAGAAATGTGGAAAATGGTCCGTTTTCAAATGTTTTATTTTTGAACGTCAGTTCACATTTGTAGGTGGATCATCAGTGTTAGAGCTAAAATTAGCATGTTTAAAGTGATTTTCACGCTTCCAGGGGCTCGGGAAGTGAAATAAATACCATTTGGAGGCATTTAATGTTCAAACAAAAACGGCTGATTTTCGACAAAAGAGATAACACCCCCCCATTACGTCATGCTTCAGAAATGTGGGAAATGGTCCGTTTTCAAATGTTTTATTTTTGAACGTCAGTTCACATTTGTAGGTGGATCATCAGTGTTAGAGCTAAAATTAGCATGTTTAAAGTGATTTTCATGCTTCCAGGGGCTCGGGAAGTTAATTAAATACCATTTGGAGGCATTTAATGTTCGAGCAAAAACGGCTGATTTTCGACAAAAGAGATAACACCCCCCCATTACGTCATGCTTCAGAAATGTGGAAAATGGTCTGTTTTCAAATGTTTTATTTTTGAACGTCAGTTCACATTTGTAGGTGGATCATCAGTGTTAGAGCTAAAATTAGCATGTTTAAAGTGATTTTCATGCTTCCAGGGGCCCAAAACACAAGATTTATGGAATGGTTAAAAGTGCATGAAAATGGCCAATTTACTCACTCTGAGTTCTCAAAAAGGGTTTCTTCACCCCGGGAAGTTAATTAAATACCATTTGGAGGCATTTAATGTTCGAGCAAAAACGGCTGATTTTCGACAAAAGAGATAACACCCCCCCATTACGTCATGCTTCAGAAATGTGGAAAATGGTCCTTTTTCAAATGTTTTATTTTTGAACGTCAGTTCACATTTGTAGGTGGATCATCAGTGTTAGAGCTAAAATTAGCATGTTTAAAGTGATTTTCATGCTTCCAGGGGCTCGGGAAGTTAATTAAATACCATTTGGAGGCATTTAATGTTCGAGCAAAAACGGCTGATTTTCGACAAAAGAGATAACACCCCCCCCATTACGTCATGCTTCAGAAATGTGGAAAATGGTCTGTTTTCAAATGTTTTATTTTTGAACGTCAGTTCACATTTGTAGGTGGATCATCAGTGTTAGAGCTAAAATTAGCATGTTTAAAGTGATTTTCATGCTTCCAGGGGCCCAAAACACAAGATTTATGGAATGGTTAAAAGTGCATGAAAATGGCCAATTTACTCACTCTGAGTTCTCAAAAAGGGTTTCTTCACCCCGGGAAGTTAATTAAATACCATTTGGAGGCATTTAATGTTCGAGCAAAAACGGCTGATTTTCGACAAAAGAGATAACACCCCCCCATTACGTCATGCTTCAGAAATGTGGAAAATGGTCCGTTTTCAAATGTTTTATTTTTGAACGTCAGTTCACATTTGTAGGTGGATCATCAGTGTTAGAGCTAAAATTAGCATGTTTAAAGTGATTTTCATGCTTCCGGGGGCTCGGGAAGTTAATTAAATACCATTTGGAGGCATTTAATGTTCGAGCAAAAACGGCTGATTTTCGACAAAAGAGATAACACCCCCCCATTACGTCATGCTTCAGAAATGTGGAAAATGGTCAGTTTTCAAATGTTTTATTTTTGAACGTCAGTTCACATTTGTAGGTGGATCATCAGTGTTAGAGCTAAAATTAGCATGTTTAAAGTGATTTTCATGCTTCCAGGGGCTCGGGAAGTGAAATAAATACCATTTGGAGGCATTTAATGTTCGAGCAAAAACGGCTGATTTTCGACAAAAGAGATAACACCCCCCCATTACGTCATGCTTCAGAAATGTGGAAAATGGTCCGTTTTCAAATGTTTTATTTTTGAACGTCAGTTCACATTTGTAGGTGGATCATCAGTGTTAGAGCTAAAATTAGCATGTTTAAAGTGATTTTCATGCTTCCAGGGGCCCAAAACACAAGATTTATGGAATGGTTAAAAGTGCATGAAAATGGCCAATTTACTCACTCTGAGTCTCAAAAAGGGTTTCTTCACCCCGGGAAGTTAATTAAATACCATTTGGAGGCATTTAATGTTCGAGCAAAAACGGCTGATTTTCGACAAAAGAGATAACACCCCCCCATTACGTCATGCTTCAGAAATGTGGAAAATGGTCCGTTTTCAAATGTTTTATTTTTGAACGTCAGTTCACATTTGTAGGTGGATCATCAGTGTTAGAGCTAAAATTAGCATGTTTAAAGTGATTTTCATGCTTCCAGGGGCTCGGGAAGTTAATTAAATACCATTTGGAGGCATTTAATGTTCGAGCAAAAACGGCTGATTTTCGACAAAAGAGATAACACCCCCCCCATTACGTCATGCTTCAGAAATGTGGAAAATGGTCCGTTTTCAAATGTTTTATTTTTGATCGTCAGTTCACATTTGTAGGTGGATCATCAGTGTTAGAGCTAAAATTAGCATGTTTAAAGTGAGTTTCATGCTTCCAGGGGCTCGGGAAGTGAAATAAATACCATTTGGAGGCATTTAATGTTCGAGCAAAAACGGCTGATTTTCGACAAAAGCGATAACACCCCCCCATTACGTCATGCTTCAGAAATGTGGAAAATGGTCCGTTTTCAAATGTTTTATTTTTGAACGTCAGTTCACATTTGTAGGTGGATCATCAGTGTTAGAGCTAAAATTAGCATGTTTAAAGTGATTTTCATGCTTCCAGGGGCTCGGGAAGTTAATTAAATACCATTTGGAGGCATTTAATGTTCGAGCAAAAACGGCTGATTTTCGACAAAAGAGATAACACCCCCCCATTACGTCATGCTTCAGAAATGTGGAAAATGGTCCGTTTTCAAATGTTTTATTTTTGAACGTCAGTTCACATTTGTAGGTGGATCATCAGTGTTAGAGCTAAAATTAGCATGTTTAAAGTGATTTTCATGCTTCCAGGGGCTCGGGAAGTGAAATAAATACCATTTGGAGGCATTTAATGTTCGAGCAAAAACGGTTGATTTTCGACAAAAGAGATAACACCCCCCCATTACGTCATGCTTCAGAAATGTGGAAAATGGTCCGTTTTCAAATGTTTTATTTTTGAACGTCAGTTCACATTTGTAGGTGGATCATCAGTGTTAGAGCTAAAATTAGCATGTTTAAAGTGATTTTCATGCTTCCAGGGGCCCAAAACACAAGATTTATGGAATGGTTAAAAGTGCATGAAAATGGCCAATTTACTCACTCTGAGTTCTCAAAAAGGGTTTCTTCACCCCGGGAAGTTAATTAAATACAATTTGGAGGCATTTAATGTTCGAGCAAAAACGGCTGATTTTCGACAAAAGAGATAACACCCCCCCCATTACGTCATGCTTCAGAAATGTGGAAAATGGTCCGTTTTCAAATGTTTTATTTTTGAACGTCAGTTCACATTTGTAGGTGGATCATCAGTGTTAGAGCTAAAATTAGCATGTTTAAAGTGATTTTCATGCTTCCAGGGGCTCGGGAAGTTAATTAAATACCATTTGGAGGCATTTAATGTTCGAGCAAAAACGGCTGATTTTCGACAAAAGAGATAACACCCCCCCATTACGTCATGCTTCAGAAATGTGGAAAATGGTCAGTTTTCAAATGTTTTATTTTTGAACGTCAGTTCACATTTGTAGGTGGATCATCAGTGTTAGAGCTAAAATTAGCATGTTTAAAGTGATTTTCATGCTTCCAGGGGCTCGGGAAGTGAAATAAATACCATTTGGAGGCATTTAATGTTCGAGCAAAAACGGCTAATTTTCGACAAAAGAGATAACACCCCCCCATTACGTCATGCTTCAGAAATGTGGAAAATGGTCCGTTTTCAAATGTTTTATTTTTGAACGTCAGTTCACATTTGTAGGTGGATCATCAGTGTTAGAGCTAAAATTAGCATGTTTAAAGTGATTTTCATGCTTCCAGGGGCCCAAAACACAAGATTTATGGAATGGTTAAAAGTGCATGAAAATGGCCAATTTACTCACTCTGAGTTCTCAAAAAGGGTTTCTTCACCCCGGGAAGTTAATTAAATACCATTTGGAGGCATTTAATGTTCGAGCAAAAACGGCTGATTTTCGACAAAAGAGATAACACCCCCCCATTACGTCATGCTTCAGAAATGTGGAAAATGGTCCGTTTTCAAATGTTTTATTTTTGAACGTCAGTTCACATTTGTAGGTGGATCATCAGTGTTAGAGCTAAAATTAGCATGTTTAAAGTGATTTTCATGCTTCCAGGGGCTCGGGAAGTTAATTAAATACCATTTGGAGGCATTTAATGTTCGAGCAAAAACGGCTGATTTTCGACAAAAGAGATAACACCCCCCCCCATTACGTCATGCTTCAGAAATGTGGAAAATGGTCCGTTTTCAAATGTTTTATTTTTGATCGTCAGTTCACATTTGTAGGTGGATCATCAGTGTTAGAGCTAAAATTAGCATGTTTAAAGTGAGTTTCATGCTTCCAGGGGCTCGGGAAGTGAAATAAATACCATTTGGAGGCATTTAATGTTCGAGCAAAAACAGCTGATTTTCGACAAAAGCGATAACACCCCCCCATTACGTCATGCTTCAGAAATGTGGAAAATGGTCCGTTTTCAAATGTTTTATTTTTGAACGTCAGTTCACATTTGTAGGTGGATCATCAGTGTTAGAGCTAAAATTAGCATGTTTAAAGTGATTTTCATGCTTCCAGGGGCTCGGGAAGTTAATTAAATACCATTTGGAGGCATTTAATGTTCGAGCAAAAACGGCTGATTTTCGACAAAAGAGATAACACCCCCCCATTACGTCATGCTTCAGAAATGTGGAAAATGGTCCGTTTTCAAATGTTTTATTTTTGAACGTCAGTTCACATTTGTAGGTGGATCATCAGTGTTAGAGCTAAAATTAGCATGTTTAAAGTGATTTTCATGCTTCCAGGGGCTCGGGAAGTGAAATAAATACCATTTGGAGGCATTTAATGTTCGAGCAAAAACGGTTGATTTTCGACAAAAGAGATAACACCCCCCCATTACGTCATGCTTCAGAAATGTGGAAAATGGTCCGTTTTCAAATGTTTTATTTTTGAACGTCAGTTCACATTTGTAGGTGGATCATCAGTGTTAGAGCTAAAATTAGCATGTTTAAAGTGATTTTCATGCTTCCAGGGGCCCAAAACACAAGATTTATGGAATGGTTAAAAGTGCATGAAAATGGCCAATTTACTCACTCTGAGTCTCAAAAAGGGTTTCTTCACCCCGGGAAGTTAATTAAATACAATTTGGAGGCATTTAATGTTCGAGCAAAAACGGCTGATTTTCGACAAAAGAGATAACACCCCCCCCCATTACGTCATGCTTCAGAAATGTGGAAAATGGTCCGTTTTCAAATGTTTTATTTTTGAACGTCAGTTCACATTTGTAGGTGGATCATCAGTGTTAGAGCTAAAATTAGCATGTTTAAAGTGATTTTCATGCTTCCAGGGGCTCGGGAAGTTAATTAAATACCATTTGGAGGCATTTAATGTTCGAGCAAAAACGGCTGATTTTCGACAAAAGAGATAACACCCCCCCATTACGTCATGCTTCAGAAATGTGGAAAATGGTCCGTTTTCAAATGTTTTATTTTTGAACGTCAGTTCACATTTGTAGGTGGATCATCAGTGTTAGAGCTAAAATTAGCATGTTTAAAGTGATTTTCACGCTTCCAGGGGCTCGGGAAGTGAAATAAATACCATTTGGAGGCATTTAATGTTCGAGCAAAAACGGCTGATTTTCGACAAAAGAGATAACACCCCCCCCATTACGTCATGCTTCAGAAATGTGGAAATGGTCCGTTTTCAAATGTTTTATTTTTGAACGTCAGTTCACATTTGTAGGTGGATCATCAGTGTTAGAGCTAAAATTAGCATGTTTAAAGTGATTTTCATGCTTCCAGGGGCTCGGGAAGTTAATTAAATACCATTTGGAGGCATTTAATGTTCGAGCAAAAACGGCTGATTTTCGACAAAAGAGATAACACCCCCCCATTACGTCATGCTTCAGAAATGTGGAAAATGGTCTGTTTTCAAATGTTTTATTTTTGAACGTCAGTTCACATTTGTAGGTGGATCATCAGTGTTAGAGCTAAAATTAGCATGTTTAAAGTGATTTTCATGCTTCCAGGGGCCCAAAACACAAGATTTATGGAATGGTTAAAAGTGCATGAAAATGGCCAATTTACTCACTCTGAGTTCTCAAAAAGGGTTTCTTCACCCCGGGAAGTTAATTAAATACCATTTGGAGGCATTTAATGTTCGAGCAAAAACGGCTGATTTTCGACAAAAGAGATAACACCCCCCATTACGTCATGCTTCAGAAATGTGGAAAATGGTCCGTTTTCAAATGTTTTATTTTTGAACGTCAGTTCACATTTGTAGGTGGATCATCAGTGTTAGAGCTAAAATTAGCATGTTTAAAGTGATTTTCATGCTTCCAGGGGCTCGGGAAGTTAATTAAATACCATTTGGAGGCATTTAATGTTCGAGCAAAAACGGCTGATTTTCGACAAAAGAGATAACACCCCCCCATTACGTCATGCTTCAGAAATGTGGAAAATGGTCCGTTTTCAAATGTTTTATTTTTGAACGTCAGTTCACATTTGTAGGTGGATCATCAGTGTTAGAGCTAAAATTAGCATGTTTAAAGTGATTTTCATGCTTCCAGGGGCCCAAAACACAAGATTTATGGAATGGTTAAAAGTGCATGAAAATGGCCAATTTACTCACTCTGAGTTCTCAAAAAGGGTTTCTTCACCCCAGGAAGTTAATTAAATACCATTTGGAGGCATTTAATGTTCGAGCAAAAACGGCTGATTTTCGACAAAAGAGATAACACCCCCCCATTACGTCATGCTTCAGAAATGTGGAAAATGGTCCGTTTTCAAATGTTTTATTTTTGACCGTCAGTTCACATTTGTAGGTGGATCATCAGTGTTAGAGCTAAAATTAGCATGTTTAAAGTGATTTTCATGCTTCCAGGGGCTCGGAAAGTTAATTAAATACCATTTGGAGGCATTTAATGTTCGAGCAAAAACGGCGTATTTTCGACAAAAGAGATAACACCCCCCCATTACGTCATGCTTCAGAAATGTGGAAAATGGTCCGTTTTCAAATGTTTTATTTTTGAACGTCAGTTCACATTTGTAGGTGGATCATCAGTGTTAGAGCTAAAATTAGCATGTTTAAAGTGATTTTCATGCTTCCAGGGGCTCGGGAAGTGAAATAAATACCATTTGGAGGCATTTAATGTTCGAGCAAAAACGGCTGATTTTCGACAAAAGAGATAACACCCCCCCATTACGTCATGCTTCAGAAATGTGGAAAATGGTCCGTTTTCAAATGTTTTATTTTTGAACGTCAGTTCACATTTGTAGGTGGATCATCAGTGTTAGAGCTAAAATTAGCATGTTTAAAGTGATTTTCATGCTTCCAGGGGCCCAAAACACAAGATTTATGGAATGGTTAAAAGTGCATGAAAATGGCCAATTTACTCACTCTGAGTTCTCAAAAAGGGTTTCTTCACCCCGGGAAGTGAAATAAATACCATTTGGAGGCATTTAATGTTCGAGCAAAAACGGCTGATTTTCGACAAAAGAGATAACACCCCCCATATTACGTCATGCTTCAGAAATGTGGAAAATGGTCCGTTTTCAAATGTTTTATTTTTGAACGTCAGTTCACATTTGTAGGTGGATCATCAGTGTTAGAGCTAATGTTTAAAGTGATTTTCATGCTTCCAGGGGCTCGGGAAGTGAAATAAATACCATTTGGAGGCATTTAATGTTCGAGCAAAAATGGCTGATTTTCGACAAAAGAGATAACACCCCCCCATTACGTCATGCTTCAGAAATGTGGAAAATGGTCCGTTTTCAAATGTTTTATTTTTGAACGTCAGTTCACATTTGTAGGTGGATCATCAGTGTTAGAGCTAAAATTAGCATGTTTAAAGTGATTTTCATGCTTCCAGGGGCCCAAAACACAAGATTTATGGAATGGTTAAAAGTGCATGAAAATGGCCAATTTACTCACTCTGAGTTCTCAAAAAGGGTTTCTTCACCCCGGGAAGTGAAATAAATACCATTTGGAGGCATTTAATGTTCGAGCAAAAACGGCTGATTTTCGACAAAAGCGATAACACCCCCCCATTACGTCATGCTTCAGAAATGTGGAAAATGGTCCGTTTTCAAATGTTTTATTTTTGAACGTCAGTTCACATTTGTAGGTGGATCATCAGTGTTAGAGCTAAAATTAGCATGTTTAAAGTGATTTTCATGCTTCCAGGGGCTCGGGAAGTTAATTAAATACCATTTGGAGGCATTTAATGTTCGAGCAAAAACGGCTGATTTTCGACAAAAGAGATAACACCCCCCCATTACGTCATGCTTCAGAAATGTGGAAAATGGTCCGTTTTCAAATGTTTTATTTTTGAACGTCAGTTCACATTTGTAGGTGGATCATCAGTGTTAGAGCTAAAATTAGCATGTTTAAAGTGATTTTCATGCTTCCAGGGGCTCGGGAAGTGAAATAAATACCATTTGGAGGCATTTAATGTTCGAGCAAAAATGGTTGATTTTCGACAAAAGAGATAACAGCCCCCCATTACGTCATGCTTCAGAAATGTGGAAAATGGTCCGTTTTCAAATGTTTTATTTTTGAACGTCAGTTCACATTTGTAGGTGGATCATCAGTGTTAGAGCTAAAATTAGCATGTTTAAAGTGATTTTCATGCTTCCAGGGGCCCAAAACACAAGATTTATGGAATGGTTAAAAGTGCATGAAAATGGCCAATTTACTCACTCTGAGTTCTCAAAAAGGGTTTCTTCACCCCGGGAAGTTAATTAAATACAATTTGGAGGCATTTAATGTTCGAGCAAAAACGGCTGATTTTCGACAAAAGAGATAACACCCCCCCCATTACGTCATGCTTCAGAAATGTGGAAAATGGTCCGTTTTCAAATGTTTTATTTTTGAACGTCAGTTCACATTTGTAGGTGGATCATCAGTGTTAGAGCTAAAATTAGCATGTTTAAAGTGATTTTCATGCTTCCAGGGGCTCGGGAAGTTAATTAAATACCATTTGGAGGCATTTAATGTTCGAGCAAAAACGGCTGATTTTCGACAAAAGAGATAACACCCCCCCATTACGTCATGCTTCAGAAATGTGGAAAATGGTCCGTTTTCAAATGTTTTATTTTTGAACGTCAGTTCACATTTGTAGGTGGATCATCAGTGTTAGAGCTAAAATTAGCATGTTTAAAGTGATTTTCACGCTTCCAGGGGCTCGGGAAGTGAAATAAATACCATTTGGAGGCATTTAATGTTCGAGCAAAAACGGCTGATTTTCGACAAAAGAGATAACACCCCCCCATTACGTCATGCTTCAGAAATGTGGGAAATGGTCCGTTTTCAAATGTTTTATTTTTGAACGTCAGTTCACATTTGTAGGTGGATCATCAGTGTTAGAGCTAAAATTAGCATGTTTAAAGTGATTTTCATGCTTCCAGGGGCTCGGGAAGTTAATTAAATACCATTTGGAGGCATTTAATGTTCGAGCAAAAACGGCTGATTTTCGACAAAAGAGATAACACCCCCCCATTACGTCATGCTTCAGAAATGTGGAAAATGGTCTGTTTTCAAATGTTTTATTTTTGAACGTCAGTTCACATTTGTAGGTGGATCATCAGTGTTAGAGCTAAAATTAGCATGTTTAAAGTGATTTTCATGCTTCCAGGGGCCCAAAACACAAGATTTATGGAATGGTTAAAAGTGCATGAAAATGGCCAATTTACTCACTCTGAGTTCTCAAAAAGGGTTTCTTCACCCCGGGAAGTTAATTAAATACCATTTGGAGGCATTTAATGTTCGAGCAAAAACGGCTGATTTTCGACAAAAGAGATAACACCCCCCCATTACGTCATGCTTCAGAAATGTGGAAAATGGTCCTTTTTCAAATGTTTTATTTTTGAACGTCAGTTCACATTTGTAGGTGGATCATCAGTGTTAGAGCTAAAATTAGCATGTTTAAAGTGATTTTCATGCTTCCAGGGGCCCAAAACACAAGATTTATGGAATGGTTAAAAGTGCATGAAAATGGCCAATTTACTCACTCTGAGTTCTCAAAAAGGGTTTCTTCACCCCGGGAAGTTAATTAAATACCATTTGGAGGCATTTAATGTTCGAGCAAAAACGGCTGATTTTCGACAAAAGAGATAACACCCCCCCATTACGTCATGCTTCAGAAATGTGGAAAATGGTCCGTTTTCAAATGTTTTATTTTTGAACGTCAGTTCACATTTGTAGGTGGATCATCAGTGTTAGAGCTAAAATTAGCATGTTTAAAGTGATTTTCATGCTTCCGGGGGCTCGGGAAGTTAATTAAATACCATTTGGAGGCATTTAATGTTCGAGCAAAAACGGCTGATTTTCGACAAAAGAGATAACACCCCCCCATTACGTCATGCTTCAGAAATGTGGAAAATGGTCAGTTTTCAAATGTTTTATTTTTGAACGTCAGTTCACATTTGTAGGTGGATCATCAGTGTTAGAGCTAAAATTAGCATGTTTAAAGTGATTTTCATGCTTCCAGGGGCTCGGGAAGTGAAATAAATACCATTTGGAGGCATTTAATGTTCGAGCAAAAACGGCTGATTTTCGACAAAAGAGATAACACCCCCCCATTACGTCATGCTTCAGAAATGTGGAAAATGGTCCGTTTTCAAATGTTTTATTTTTGAACGTCAGTTCACATTTGTAGGTGGATCATCAGTGTTAGAGCTAAAATTAGCATGTTTAAAGTGATTTTCATGCTTCCAGGGGCCCAAAACACAAGATTTATGGAATGGTTAAAAGTGCATGAAAATGGCCAATTTACTCACTCTGAGTTCTCAAAAAGGGTTTCTTCACCCCGGGAAGTTAATTAAATACCATTTGGAGGCATTTAATGTTCGAGCAAAAACGGCTGATTTTCGACAAAAGAGATAACACCCCCCCATTACGTCATGCTTCAGAAATGTGGAAAATGGTCCGTTTTCAAATGTTTTATTTTTGAACGTCAGTTCACATTTGTAGGTGGATCATCAGTGTTAGAGCTAAAATTAGCATGTTTAAAGTGATTTTCATGCTTCCAGGGGCTCGGGAAGTTAATTAAATACCATTTGGAGGCATTTAATGTTCGAGCAAAAACGGCTGATTTTCGACAAAAGAGATAACACCCCCCCCATTACGTCATGCTTCAGAAATGTGGAAAATGGTCCGTTTTCAAATGTTTTATTTTTGATCGTCAGTTCACATTTGTAGGTGGATCATCAGTGTTAGAGCTAAAATTAGCATGTTTAAAGTGAGTTTCATGCTTCCAGGGGCTCGGGAAGTGAAATAAATACCATTTGGAGGCATTTAATGTTCGAGCAAAAACGGCTGATTTTCGACAAAAGCGATAACACCCCCCCATTACGTCATGCTTCAGAAATGTGGAAAATGGTCCGTTTTCAAATGTTTTATTTTTGAACGTCAGTTCACATTTGTAGGTGGATCATCAGTGTTAGAGCTAAAATTAGCATGTTTAAAGTGATTTTCATGCTTCCAGGGGCTCGGGAAGTTAATTAAATACCATTTGGAGGCATTTAATGTTCGAGCAAAAACGGCTGATTTTCGACAAAAGAGATAACACCCCCCCATTACGTCATGCTTCAGAAATGTGGAAAATGGTCCGTTTTCAAATGTTTTATTTTTGAACGTCAGTTCACATTTGTAGGTGGATCATCAGTGTTAGAGCTAAAATTAGCATGTTTAAAGTGATTTTCATGCTTCCAGGGGCTCGGGAAGTGAAATAAATACCATTTGGAGGCATTTAATGTTCGAGCAAAAACGGTTGATTTTCGACAAAAGAGATAACACCCCCCCATTACGTCATGCTTCAGAAATGTGGAAAATGGTCCGTTTTCAAATGTTTTATTTTTGAACGTCAGTTCACATTTGTAGGTGGATCATCAGTGTTAGAGCTAAAATTAGCATGTTTAAAGTGATTTTCATGCTTCCAGGGGCCCAAAACACAAGATTTATGGAATGGTTAAAAGTGCATGAAAATGGCCAATTTACTCACTCTGAGTTCTCAAAAAGGGTTTCTTCACCCCGGGAAGTTAATTAAATACAATTTGGAGGCATTTAATGTTCGAGCAAAAACGGCTGATTTTCGACAAAAGAGATAACACCCCCCCCATTACGTCATGCTTCAGAAATGTGGAAAATGGTCCGTTTTCAAATGTTTTATTTTTGAACGTCAGTTCACATTTGTAGGTGGATCATCAGTGTTAGAGCTAAAATTAGCATGTTTAAAGTGATTTTCATGCTTCCAGGGGCTCGGGAAGTTAATTAAATACCATTTGGAGGCATTTAATGTTCGAGCAAAAACGGCTGATTTTCGACAAAAGAGATAACACCCCCCCATTACGTCATGCTTCAGAAATGTGGAAAATGGTCAGTTTTCAAATGTTTTATTTTTGAACGTCAGTTCACATTTGTAGGTGGATCATCAGTGTTAGAGCTAAAATTAGCATGTTTAAAGTGATTTTCATGCTTCCAGGGGCTCGGGAAGTGAAATAAATACCATTTGGAGGCATTTAATGTTCGAGCAAAAACGGCTAATTTTCGACAAAAGAGATAACACCCCCCCATTACGTCATGCTTCAGAAATGTGGAAAATGGTCCGTTTTCAAATGTTTTATTTTTGAACGTCAGTTCACATTTGTAGGTGGATCATCAGTGTTAGAGCTAAAATTAGCATGTTTAAAGTGATTTTCATGCTTCCAGGGGCCCAAAACACAAGATTTATGGAATGGTTAAAAGTGCATGAAAATGGCCAATTTACTCACTCTGAGTTCTCAAAAAGGGTTTCTTCACCCCGGGAAGTTAATTAAATACCATTTGGAGGCATTTAATGTTCGAGCAAAAACGGCTGATTTTCGACAAAAGAGATAACACCCCCCCATTACGTCATGCTTCAGAAATGTGGAAAATGGTCCGTTTTCAAATGTTTTATTTTTGAACGTCAGTTCACATTTGTAGGTGGATCATCAGTGTTAGAGCTAAAATTAGCATGTTTAAAGTGATTTTCATGCTTCCAGGGGCTCGGGAAGTTAATTAAATACCATTTGGAGGCATTTAATGTTCGAGCAAAAACGGCTGATTTTCGACAAAAGAGATAACACCCCCCCCCATTACGTCATGCTTCAGAAATGTGGAAAATGGTCCGTTTTCAAATGTTTTATTTTTGATCGTCAGTTCACATTTGTAGGTGGATCATCAGTGTTAGAGCTAAAATTAGCATGTTTAAAGTGAGTTTCATGCTTCCAGGGGCTCGGGAAGTGAAATAAATACCATTTGGAGGCATTTAATGTTCGAGCAAAAACAGCTGATTTTCGACAAAAGCGATAACACCCCCCCATTACGTCATGCTTCAGAAATGTGGAAAATGGTCCGTTTTCAAATGTTTTATTTTTGAACGTCAGTTCACATTTGTAGGTGGATCATCAGTGTTAGAGCTAAAATTAGCATGTTTAAAGTGATTTTCATGCTTCCAGGGGCTCGGGAAGTTAATTAAATACCATTTGGAGGCATTTAATGTTCGAGCAAAAACGGCTGATTTTCGACAAAAGAGATAACACCCCCCCATTACGTCATGCTTCAGAAATGTGGAAAATGGTCCGTTTTCAAATGTTTTATTTTTGAACGTCAGTTCACATTTGTAGGTGGATCATCAGTGTTAGAGCTAAAATTAGCATGTTTAAAGTGATTTTCATGCTTCCAGGGGCTCGGGAAGTGAAATAAATACCATTTGGAGGCATTTAATGTTCGAGCAAAAACGGTTGATTTTCGACAAAAGAGATAACACCCCCCCATTACGTCATGCTTCAGAAATGTGGAAAATGGTCCGTTTTCAAATGTTTTATTTTTGAACGTCAGTTCACATTTGTAGGTGGATCATCAGTGTTAGAGCTAAAATTAGCATGTTTAAAGTGATTTTCATGCTTCCAGGGGCCCAAAACACAAGATTTATGGAATGGTTAAAAGTGCATGAAAATGGCCAATTTACTCACTCTGAGTTCTCAAAAAGGGTTTCTTCACCCCGGGAAGTTAATTAAATACAATTTGGAGGCATTTAATGTTCGAGCAAAAACGGCTGATTTTCGACAAAAGAGATAACACCCCCCCCATTACGTCATGCTTCAGAAATGTGGAAAATGGTCCGTTTTCAAATGTTTTATTTTTGAACGTCAGTTCACATTTGTAGGTGGATCATCAGTGTTAGAGCTAAAATTAGCATGTTTAAAGTGATTTTCATGCTTCCAGGGGCTCGGGAAGTTAATTAAATACCATTTGGAGGCATTTAATGTTCGAGCAAAAACGGCTGATTTTCGACAAAAGAGATAACACCCCCCCATTACGTCATGCTTCAGAAATGTGGAAAATGGTCCGTTTTCAAATGTTTTATTTTTGAACGTCAGTTCACATTTGTAGGTGGATCATCAGTGTTAGAGCTAAAATTAGCATGTTTAAAGTGATTTTCACGCTTCCAGGGGCTCGGGAAGTGAAATAAATACCATTTGGAGGCATTTAATGTTCGAGCAAAAACGGCTGATTTTCGACAAAAGAGATAACACCCCCCCATTACGTCATGCTTCAGAAATGTGGGAAATGGTCCGTTTTCAAATGTTTTATTTTTGAACGTCAGTTCACATTTGTAGGTGGATCATCAGTGTTAGAGCTAAAATTAGCATGTTTAAAGTGATTTTCATGCTTCCAGGGGCTCGGGAAGTTAATTAAATACCATTTGGAGGCATTTAATGTTCGAGCAAAAACGGCTGATTTTCGACAAAAGAGATAACACCCCCCCATTACGTCATGCTTCAGAAATGTGGAAAATGGTCTGTTTTCAAATGTTTTATTTTTGAACGTCAGTTCACATTTGTAGGTGGATCATCAGTGTTAGAGCTAAAATTAGCATGTTTAAAGTGATTTTCATGCTTCCAGGGGCCCAAAACACAAGATTTATGGAATGGTTAAAAGTGCATGAAAATGGCCAATTTACTCACTCTGAGTTCTCAAAAAGGGTTTCTTCACCCCGGGAAGTTAATTAAATACCATTTGGAGGCATTTAATGTTCGAGCAAAAACGGCTGATTTTCGACAAAAGAGATAACACCCCCCATTACGTCATGCTTCAGAAATGTGGAAAATGGTCCGTTTTCAAATGTTTTATTTTTGAACGTCAGTTCACATTTGTAGGTGGATCATCAGTGTTAGAGCTAAAATTAGCATGTTTAAAGTGATTTTCATGCTTCCAGGGGCTCGGGAAGTTAATTAAATACCATTTGGAGGCATTTAATGTTCGAGCAAAAACGGCTGATTTTCGACAAAAGAGATAACACCCCCCCATTACGTCATGCTTCAGAAATGTGGAAAATGGTCCGTTTTCAAATGTTTTATTTTTGAACGTCAGTTCACATTTGTAGGTGGATCATCAGTGTTAGAGCTAAAATTAGCATGTTTAAAGTGATTTTCATGCTTCCAGGGGCCCAAAACACAAGATTTATGGAATGGTTAAAAGTGCATGAAAATGGCCAATTTACTCACTCTGAGTTCTCAAAAAGGGTTTCTTCACCCCAGGAAGTTAATTAAATACCATTTGGAGGCATTTAATGTTCGAGCAAAAACGGCTGATTTTCGACAAAAGAGATAACACCCCCCCATTACGTCATGCTTCAGAAATGTGGAAAATGGTCCGTTTTCAAATGTTTTATTTTTGACCGTCAGTTCACATTTGTAGGTGGATCATCAGTGTTAGAGCTAAAATTAGCATGTTTAAAGTGATTTTCATGCTTCCAGGGGCTCGGAAAGTTAATTAAATACCATTTGGAGGCATTTAATGTTCGAGCAAAAACGGCGTATTTTCGACAAAAGAGATAACACCCCCCCATTACGTCATGCTTCAGAAATGTGGAAAATGGTCCGTTTTCAAATGTTTTATTTTTGAACGTCAGTTCACATTTGTAGGTGGATCATCAGTGTTAGAGCTAAAATTAGCATGTTTAAAGTGATTTTCATGCTTCCAGGGGCTCGGGAAGTGAAATAAATACCATTTGGAGGCATTTAATGTTCGAGCAAAAACGGCTGATTTTCGACAAAAGAGATAACACCCCCCCATTACGTCATGCTTCAGAAATGTGGAAAATGGTCCGTTTTCAAATGTTTTATTTTTGAACGTCAGTTCACATTTGTAGGTGGATCATCAGTGTTAGAGCTAAAATTAGCATGTTTAAAGTGATTTTCATGCTTCCAGGGGCCCAAAACACAAGATTTATGGAATGGTTAAAAGTGCATGAAAATGGCCAATTTACTCACTCTGAGTTCTCAAAAAGGGTTTCTTCACCCCGGGAAGTGAAATAAATACCATTTGGAGGCATTTAATGTTCGAGCAAAAACGGCTGATTTTCGACAAAAGAGATAACACCCCCCATATTACGTCATGCTTCAGAAATGTGGAAAATGGTCCGTTTTCAAATGTTTTATTTTTGAACGTCAGTTCACATTTGTAGGTGGATCATCAGTGTTAGAGCTAATGTTTAAAGTGATTTTCATGCTTCCAGGGGCTCGGGAAGTGAAATAAATACCATTTGGAGGCATTTAATGTTCGAGCAAAAATGGCTGATTTTCGACAAAAGAGATAACACCCCCCCATTACGTCATGCTTCAGAAATGTGGAAAATGGTCCGTTTTCAAATGTTTTATTTTTGAACGTCAGTTCACATTTGTAGGTGGATCATCAGTGTTAGAGCTAAAATTAGCATGTTTAAAGTGATTTTCATGCTTCCAGGGGCCCAAAACACAAGATTTATGGAATGGTTAAAAGTGCATGAAAATGGCCAATTTACTCACTCTGAGTTCTCAAAAAGGGTTTCTTCACCCCGGGAAGTGAAATAAATACCATTTGGAGGCATTTAATGTTCGAGCAAAAACGGCTGATTTTCGACAAAAGCGATAACACCCCCCCATTACGTCATGCTTCAGAAATGTGGAAAATGGTCCGTTTTCAAATGTTTTATTTTTGAACGTCAGTTCACATTTGTAGGTGGATCATCAGTGTTAGAGCTAAAATTAGCATGTTTAAAGTGATTTTCATGCTTCCAGGGGCTCGGGAAGTTAATTAAATACCATTTGGAGGCATTTAATGTTCGAGCAAAAACGGCTGATTTTCGACAAAAGAGATAACACCCCCCCATTACGTCATGCTTCAGAAATGTGGAAAATGGTCCGTTTTCAAATGTTTTATTTTTGAACGTCAGTTCACATTTGTAGGTGGATCATCAGTGTTAGAGCTAAAATTAGCATGTTTAAAGTGATTTTCATGCTTCCAGGGGCTCGGGAAGTGAAATAAATACCATTTGGAGGCATTTAATGTTCGAGCAAAAATGGTTGATTTTCGACAAAAGAGATAACAGCCCCCCATTACGTCATGCTTCAGAAATGTGGAAAATGGTCCGTTTTCAAATGTTTTATTTTTGAACGTCAGTTCACATTTGTAGGTGGATCATCAGTGTTAGAGCTAAAATTAGCATGTTTAAAGTGATTTTCATGCTTCCAGGGGCCCAAAACACAAGATTTATGGAATGGTTAAAAGTGCATGAAAATGGCCAATTTACTCACTCTGAGTTCTCAAAAAGGGTTTCTTCACCCCGGGAAGTTAATTAAATACAATTTGGAGGCATTTAATGTTCGAGCAAAAACGGCTGATTTTCGACAAAAGAGATAACACCCCCCCCATTACGTCATGCTTCAGAAATGTGGAAAATGGTCCGTTTTCAAATGTTTTATTTTTGAACGTCAGTTCACATTTGTAGGTGGATCATCAGTGTTAGAGCTAAAATTAGCATGTTTAAAGTGATTTTCATGCTTCCAGGGGCTCGGGAAGTTAATTAAATACCATTTGGAGGCATTTAATGTTCGAGCAAAAACGGCTGATTTTCGACAAAAGAGATAACACCCCCCCATTACGTCATGCTTCAGAAATGTGGAAAATGGTCCGTTTTCAAATGTTTTATTTTTGAACGTCAGTTCACATTTGTAGGTGGATCATCAGTGTTAGAGCTAAAATTAGCATGTTTAAAGTGATTTTCACGCTTCCAGGGGCTCGGGAAGTGAAATAAATACCATTTGGAGGCATTTAATGTTCGAGCAAAAACGGCTGATTTTCGACAAAAGAGATAACACCCCCCCATTACGTCATGCTTCAGAAATGTGGGAAATGGTCCGTTTTCAAATGTTTTATTTTTGAACGTCAGTTCACATTTGTAGGTGGATCATCAGTGTTAGAGCTAAAATTAGCATGTTTAAAGTGATTTTCATGCTTCCAGGGGCTCGGGAAGTTAATTAAATACCATTTGGAGGCATTTAATGTTCGAGCAAAAACGGCTGATTTTCGACAAAAGAGATAACACCCCCCCATTACGTCATGCTTCAGAAATGTGGAAAATGGTCTGTTTTCAAATGTTTTATTTTTGAACGTCAGTTCACATTTGTAGGTGGATCATCAGTGTTAGAGCTAAAATTAGCATGTTTAAAGTGATTTTCATGCTTCCAGGGGCCCAAAACACAAGATTTATGGAATGGTTAAAAGTGCATGAAAATGGCCAATTTACTCACTCTGAGTTCTCAAAAAGGGTTTCTTCACCCCGGGAAGTTAATTAAATACCATTTGGAGGCATTTAATGTTCGAGCAAAAACGGCTGATTTTCGACAAAAGAGATAACACCCCCCCATTACGTCATGCTTCAGAAATGTGGAAAATGGTCCTTTTTCAAATGTTTTATTTTTGAACGTCAGTTCACATTTGTAGGTGGATCATCAGTGTTAGAGCTAAAATTAGCATGTTTAAAGTGATTTTCATGCTTCCAGGGGCTCGGGAAGTTAATTAAATACCATTTGGAGGCATTTAATGTTCGAGCAAAAACGGCTGATTTTCGACAAAAGAGATAACACCCCCCCCATTACGTCATGCTTCAGAAATGTGGAAAATGGTCTGTTTTCAAATGTTTTATTTTTGAACGTCAGTTCACATTTGTAGGTGGATCATCAGTGTTAGAGCTAAAATTAGCATGTTTAAAGTGATTTTCATGCTTCCAGGGGCCCAAAACACAAGATTTATGGAATGGTTAAAAGTGCATGAAAATGGCCAATTTACTCACTCTGAGTTCTCAAAAAGGGTTTCTTCACCCCGGGAAGTTAATTAAATACCATTTGGAGGCATTTAATGTTCGAGCAAAAACGGCTGATTTTCGACAAAAGAGATAACACCCCCCCATTACGTCATGCTTCAGAAATGTGGAAAATGGTCCGTTTTCAAATGTTTTATTTTTGAACGTCAGTTCACATTTGTAGGTGGATCATCAGTGTTAGAGCTAAAATTAGCATGTTTAAAGTGATTTTCATGCTTCCGGGGGCTCGGGAAGTTAATTAAATACCATTTGGAGGCATTTAATGTTCGAGCAAAAACGGCTGATTTTCGACAAAAGAGATAACACCCCCCCATTACGTCATGCTTCAGAAATGTGGAAAATGGTCAGTTTTCAAATGTTTTATTTTTGAACGTCAGTTCACATTTGTAGGTGGATCATCAGTGTTAGAGCTAAAATTAGCATGTTTAAAGTGATTTTCATGCTTCCAGGGGCTCGGGAAGTGAAATAAATACCATTTGGAGGCATTTAATGTTCGAGCAAAAATGGCTGATTTTCGACAAAAGAGATAACACCCCCCCATTACGTCATGCTTCAGAAATGTGGAAAATGGTCCGTTTTCAAATGTTTTATTTTTGAACGTCAGTTCACATTTGTAGGTGGATCATCAGTGTTAGAGCTAAAATTAGCATGTTTAAAGTGATTTTCATGCTTCCAGGGGCCCAAAACACAAGATTTATGGAATGGTTAAAAGTGCATGAAAATGGCCAATTTACTCACTCTGAGTTCTCAAAAAGGGTTTCTTCACCCCGGGAAGTGAAATAAATACCATTTGGAGGCATTTAATGTTCGAGCAAAAACGGCTGATTTTCGACAAAAGCGATAACACCCCCCCATTACGTCATGCTTCAGAAATGTGGAAAATGGTCCGTTTTCAAATGTTTTATTTTTGAACGTCAGTTCACATTTGTAGGTGGATCATCAGTGTTAGAGCTAAAATTAGCATGTTTAAAGTGATTTTCATGCTTCCAGGGGCTCGGGAAGTTAATTAAATACCATTTGGAGGCATTTAATGTTCGAGCAAAAACGGCTGATTTTCGACAAAAGAGATAACACCCCCCCATTACGTCATGCTTCAGAAATGTGGAAAATGGTCCGTTTTCAAATGTTTTATTTTTGAACGTCAGTTCACATTTGTAGGTGGATCATCAGTGTTAGAGCTAAAATTAGCATGTTTAAAGTGATTTTCATGCTTCCAGGGGCCCAAAACACAAGATTTATGGAATGGTTAAAAGTGCATGAAAATGGCCAATTTACTCACTCTGAGTTCTCAAAAAGGGTTTCTTCACCCCGGGAAGTTAATTAAATACCATTTGGAGGCATTTAATGTTCGAGCAAAAACGGCTGATTTTCGACAAAAGAGATAACACCCCCCCATTACGTCATGCTTCAGAAATGTGGAAAATGGTCCATTTTCAAATGTTTTATTTTTGAACGTCAGTTCACATTTGTAGGTGGATCATCAGTGTTAGAGCTAAAATTAGCATGTTTAAAGTGATTTTCATGCTTCCGGGGGCTCGGGAAGTTAATTAAATACCATTTGGAGGCATTTAATGTTCGAGCAAAAACGGCTGATTTTCGACAAAAGAGATAACACCCCCCCATTACGTCATGCTTCAGAAATGTGGAAAATGGTCAGTTTTCAAATGTTTTATTTTTGAACGTCAGTTCACATTTGTAGGTGGATCATCAGTGTTAGAGCTAAAATTAGCATGTTTAAAGTGATTTTCATGCTTCCAGGGGCTCGGGAAGTGAAATAAATACCATTTGGAGGCATTTAATGTTCGAGCAAAAATGGCTGATTTTCGACAAAAGAGATAACACCCCCCCATTACGTCATGCTTCAGAAATGTGGAAAATGGTCCGTTTTCAAATGTTTTATTTTTGAACGTCAGTTCACATTTGTAGGTGGATCATCAGTGTTAGAGCTAAAATTAGCATGTTTAAAGTGATTTTCATGCTTCCAGGGGCCCAAAACACAAGATTTATGGAATGGTTAAAAGTGCATGAAAATGGCCAATTTACTCACTCTGAGTTCTCAAAAAGGGTTTCTTCACCCCGGGAAGTTAATTAAATACCATTTGGAGGCATTTAATGTTCGAGCAAAAACGGCTGATTTTCGACAAAAGAGATAACACCCCCCCATTACGTCATGCTTCAGAAATGTGGAAAATGGTCCGTTTTCAAATGTTTTATTTTTGAACGTCAGTTCACATTTGTAGGTGGATCATCAGTGTTAGAGCTAAAATTAGCATGTTTAAAGTGATTTTCATGCTTCCAGGGGCTCGGGAAGTTAATTAAATACCATTTGGAGGCATTTAATGTTCGAGCAAAAACGGCTGATTTTCGACAAAAGAGATAACACCCCCCCCATTACGTCATGCTTCAGAAATGTGGAAAATGGTCCGTTTTCAAATGTTTTATTTTTGATCGTCAGTTCACATTTGTAGGTGGATCATCAGTGTTAGAGCTAAAATTAGCATGTTTAAAGTGAGTTTCATGCTTCCAGGGGCTCGGGAAGTGAAATAAATACCATTTGGAGGCATTTAATGTTCGAGCAAAAACGGCTGATTTTCGACAAAAGCGATAACACCCCCCCATTACGTCATGCTTCAGAAATGTGGAAAATGGTCCGTTTTCAAATGTTTTATTTTTGAACGTCAGTTCACATTTGTAGGTGGATCATCAGTGTTAGAGCTAAAATTAGCATGTTTAAAGTGATTTTCATGCTTCCAGGGGCTCGGGAAGTTAATTAAATACCATTTGGAGGCATTTAATGTTCGAGCAAAAACGGCTGATTTTCGACAAAAGAGATAACACCCCCCCATTACGTCATGCTTCAGAAATGTGGAAAATGGTCCGTTTTCAAATGTTTTATTTTTGAACGTCAGTTCACATTTGTAGGTGGATCATCAGTGTTAGAGCTAAAATTAGCATGTTTAAAGTGATTTTCATGCTTCCAGGGGCTCGGGAAGTGAAATAAATACCATTTGGAGGCATTTAATGTTCGAGCAAAAACGGTTGATTTTCGACAAAAGAGATAACACCCCCCCATTACGTCATGCTTCAGAAATGTGGAAAATGGTCCGTTTTCAAATGTTTTATTTTTGAACGTCAGTTCACATTTGTAGGTGGATCATCAGTGTTAGAGCTAAAATTAGCATGTTTAAAGTGATTTTCATGCTTCCAGGGGCCCAAAACACAAGATTTATGGAATGGTTAAAAGTGCATGAAAATGGCCAATTTACTCACTCTGAGTTCTCAAAAAGGGTTTCTTCACCCCGGGAAGTTAATTAAATACAATTTGGAGGCATTTAATGTTCGAGCAAAAACGGCTGATTTTCGACAAAAGAGATAACACCCCCCCCATTACGTCATGCTTCAGAAATGTGGAAAATGGTCCGTTTTCAAATGTTTTATTTTTGAACGTCAGTTCACATTTGTAGGTGGATCATCAGTGTTAGAGCTAAAATTAGCATGTTTAAAGTGATTTTCATGCTTCCAGGGGCTCGGGAAGTTAATTAAATACCATTTGGAGGCATTTAATGTTCGAGCAAAAACGGCTGATTTTCGACAAAAGAGATAACACCCCCCCATTACGTCATGCTTCAGAAATGTGGAAAATGGTCAGTTTTCAAATGTTTTATTTTTGAACGTCAGTTCACATTTGTAGGTGGATCATCAGTGTTAGAGCTAAAATTAGCATGTTTAAAGTGATTTTCATGCTTCCAGGGGCTCGGGAAGTGAAATAAATACCATTTGGAGGCATTTAATGTTCGAGCAAAAACGGCTAATTTTCGACAAAAGAGATAACACCCCCCCATTACGTCATGCTTCAGAAATGTGGAAAATGGTCCGTTTTCAAATGTTTTATTTTTGAACGTCAGTTCACATTTGTAGGTGGATCATCAGTGTTAGAGCTAAAATTAGCATGTTTAAAGTGATTTTCATGCTTCCAGGGGCCCAAAACACAAGATTTATGGAATGGTTAAAAGTGCATGAAAATGGCCAATTTACTCACTCTGAGTTCTCAAAAAGGGTTTCTTCACCCCGGGAAGTTAATTAAATACCATTTGGAGGCATTTAATGTTCGAGCAAAAACGGCTGATTTTCGACAAAAGAGATAACACCCCCCCATTACGTCATGCTTCAGAAATGTGGAAAATGGTCCGTTTTCAAATGTTTTATTTTTGAACGTCAGTTCACATTTGTAGGTGGATCATCAGTGTTAGAGCTAAAATTAGCATGTTTAAAGTGATTTTCATGCTTCCAGGGGCTCGGGAAGTTAATTAAATACCATTTGGAGGCATTTAATGTTCGAGCAAAAACGGCTGATTTTCGACAAAAGAGATAACACCCCCCCCCATTACGTCATGCTTCAGAAATGTGGAAAATGGTCCGTTTTCAAATGTTTTATTTTTGATCGTCAGTTCACATTTGTAGGTGGATCATCAGTGTTAGAGCTAAAATTAGCATGTTTAAAGTGAGTTTCATGCTTCCAGGGGCTCGGGAAGTGAAATAAATACCATTTGGAGGCATTTAATGTTCGAGCAAAAACAGCTGATTTTCGACAAAAGCGATAACACCCCCCCATTACGTCATGCTTCAGAAATGTGGAAAATGGTCCGTTTTCAAATGTTTTATTTTTGAACGTCAGTTCACATTTGTAGGTGGATCATCAGTGTTAGAGCTAAAATTAGCATGTTTAAAGTGATTTTCATGCTTCCAGGGGCTCGGGAAGTTAATTAAATACCATTTGGAGGCATTTAATGTTCGAGCAAAAACGGCTGATTTTCGACAAAAGAGATAACACCCCCCCATTACGTCATGCTTCAGAAATGTGGAAAATGGTCCGTTTTCAAATGTTTTATTTTTGAACGTCAGTTCACATTTGTAGGTGGATCATCAGTGTTAGAGCTAAAATTAGCATGTTTAAAGTGATTTTCATGCTTCCAGGGGCTCGGGAAGTGAAATAAATACCATTTGGAGGCATTTAATGTTCGAGCAAAAACGGTTGATTTTCGACAAAAGAGATAACACCCCCCCATTACGTCATGCTTCAGAAATGTGGAAAATGGTCCGTTTTCAAATGTTTTATTTTTGAACGTCAGTTCACATTTGTAGGTGGATCATCAGTGTTAGAGCTAAAATTAGCATGTTTAAAGTGATTTTCATGCTTCCAGGGGCCCAAAACACAAGATTTATGGAATGGTTAAAAGTGCATGAAAATGGCCAATTTACTCACTCTGAGTTCTCAAAAAGGGTTTCTTCACCCCGGGAAGTTAATTAAATACAATTTGGAGGCATTTAATGTTCGAGCAAAAACGGCTGATTTTCGACAAAAGAGATAACACCCCCCCCATTACGTCATGCTTCAGAAATGTGGAAAATGGTCCGTTTTCAAATGTTTTATTTTTGAACGTCAGTTCACATTTGTAGGTGGATCATCAGTGTTAGAGCTAAAATTAGCATGTTTAAAGTGATTTTCATGCTTCCAGGGGCTCGGGAAGTTAATTAAATACCATTTGGAGGCATTTAATGTTCGAGCAAAAACGGCTGATTTTCGACAAAAGAGATAACACCCCCCCATTACGTCATGCTTCAGAAATGTGGAAAATGGTCCGTTTTCAAATGTTTTATTTTTGAACGTCAGTTCACATTTGTAGGTGGATCATCAGTGTTAGAGCTAAAATGAGCATGTTTAAAGTGATTTTCACGCTTCCAGGGGCTCGGGAAGTGAAATAAATACCATTTGGAGGCATTTAATGTTCGAGCAAAAACGGCTGATTTTCGACAAAAGAGATAACACCCCCCCATTACGTCATGCTTCAGAAATGTGGGAAATGGTCCGTTTTCAAATGTTTTATTTTTGAACGTCAGTTCACATTTGTAGGTGGATCATCAGTGTTAGAGCTAAAATTAGCATGTTTAAAGTGATTTTCATGCTTCCAGGGGCTCGGGAAGTTAATTAAATACCATTTGGAGGCATTTAATGTTCGAGCAAAAACGGCTGATTTTCGACAAAAGAGATAACACCCCCCCATTACGTCATGCTTCAGAAATGTGGAAAATGGTCTGTTTTCAAATGTTTTATTTTTGAACGTCAGTTCACATTTGTAGGTGGATCATCAGTGTTAGAGCTAAAATTAGCATGTTTAAAGTGATTTTCATGCTTCCAGGGGCCCAAAACACAAGATTTATGGAATGGTTAAAAGTGCATGAAAATGGCCAATTTACTCACTCTGAGTTCTCAAAAAGGGTTTCTTCACCCCGGGAAGTTAATTAAATACCATTTGGAGGCATTTAATGTTCGAGCAAAAACGGCTGATTTTCGACAAAAGAGATAACACCCCCCATTACGTCATGCTTCAGAAATGTGGAAAATGGTCCGTTTTCAAATGTTTTATTTTTGAACGTCAGTTCACATTTGTAGGTGGATCATCAGTGTTAGAGCTAAAATTAGCATGTTTAAAGTGATTTTCATGCTTCCAGGGGCTCGGGAAGTTAATTAAATACCATTTGGAGGCATTTAATGTTCGAGCAAAAACGGCTGATTTTCGACAAAAGAGATAACACCCCCCCATTACGTCATGCTTCAGAAATGTGGAAAATGGTCCGTTTTCAAATGTTTTATTTTTGAACGTCAGTTCACATTTGTAGGTGGATCATCAGTGTTAGAGCTAAAATTAGCATGTTTAAAGTGATTTTCATGCTTCCAGGGGCCCAAAACACAAGATTTATGGAATGGTTAAAAGTGCATGAAAATGGCCAATTTACTCACTCTGAGTTCTCAAAAAGGGTTTCTTCACCCCAGGAAGTTAATTAAATACCATTTGGAGGCATTTAATGTTCGAGCAAAAACGGCTGATTTTCGACAAAAGAGATAACACCCCCCCATTACGTCATGCTTCAGAAATGTGGAAAATGGTCCGTTTTCAAATGTTTTATTTTTGACCGTCAGTTCACATTTGTAGGTGGATCATCAGTGTTAGAGCTAAAATTAGCATGTTTAAAGTGATTTTCATGCTTCCAGGGGCTCGGAAAGTTAATTAAATACCATTTGGAGGCATTTAATGTTCGAGCAAAAACGGCGTATTTTCGACAAAAGAGATAACACCCCCCCATTACGTCATGCTTCAGAAATGTGGAAAATGGTCCGTTTTCAAATGTTTTATTTTTGAACGTCAGTTCACATTTGTAGGTGGATCATCAGTGTTAGAGCTAAAATTAGCATGTTTAAAGTGATTTTCATGCTTCCAGGGGCTCGGGAAGTGAAATAAATACCATTTGGAGGCATTTAATGTTCGAGCAAAAACGGCTGATTTTCGACAAAAGAGATAACACCCCCCCATTACGTCATGCTTCAGAAATGTGGAAAATGGTCCGTTTTCAAATGTTTTATTTTTGAACGTCAGTTCACATTTGTAGGTGGATCATCAGTGTTAGAGCTAAAATTAGCATGTTTAAAGTGATTTTCATGCTTCCAGGGGCCCAAAACACAAGATTTATGGAATGGTTAAAAGTGCATGAAAATGGCCAATTTACTCACTCTGAGTTCTCAAAAAGGGTTTCTTCACCCCGGGAAGTGAAATAAATACCATTTGGAGGCATTTAATGTTCGAGCAAAAACGGCTGATTTTCGACAAAAGAGATAACACCCCCCATATTACGTCATGCTTCAGAAATGTGGAAAATGGTCCGTTTTCAAATGTTTTATTTTTGAACGTCAGTTCACATTTGTAGGTGGATCATCAGTGTTAGAGCTAATGTTTAAAGTGATTTTCATGCTTCCAGGGGCTCGGGAAGTGAAATAAATACCATTTGGAGGCATTTAATGTTCGAGCAAAAATGGCTGATTTTCGACAAAAGAGATAACACCCCCCCATTACGTCATGCTTCAGAAATGTGGAAAATGGTCCGTTTTCAAATGTTTTATTTTTGAACGTCAGTTCACATTTGTAGGTGGATCATCAGTGTTAGAGCTAAAATTAGCATGTTTAAAGTGATTTTCATGCTTCCAGGGGCCCAAAACACAAGATTTATGGAATGGTTAAAAGTGCATGAAAATGGCCAATTTACTCACTCTGAGTTCTCAAAAAGGGTTTCTTCACCCCGGGAAGTGAAATAAATACCATTTGGAGGCATTTAATGTTCGAGCAAAAACGGCTGATTTTCGACAAAAGAGATAACACCCCCCCATTACGTCATGCTTCAGAAATGTGGAAAATGGTCCGTTTTCAAATGTTTTATTTTTGAACGTCAGTTCACATTTGTAGGTGGATCATCAGTGTTAGAGCTAAAATTAGCATGTTTAAAGTGATTTTCATGCTTCCGGGGGCTCGGGAAGTTAATTAAATACCATTTGGAGGCATTTAATGTTCGAGCAAAAACGGCTGATTTTCGACAAAAGAGATAACACCCCCCCATTACGTCATGCTTCAGAAATGTGGAAAATGGTCAGTTTTCAAATGTTTTATTTTTGAACGTCAGTTCACATTTGTAGGTGGATCATCAGTGTTAGAGCTAAAATTAGCATGTTTAAAGTGATTTTCATGCTTCCAGGGGCTCGGGAAGTGAAATAAATACCATTTGGAGGCATTTAATGTTCGAGCAAAAACGGCTGATTTTCGACAAAAGAGATAACACCCCCCCATTACGTCATGCTTCAGAAATGTGGAAAATGGTCCGTTTTCAAATGTTTTATTTTTGAACGTCAGTTCACATTTGTAGGTGGATCATCAGTGTTAGAGCTAAAATTAGCATGTTCAAAGTGATTTTCATGCTTCCAGGGGCCCAAAACACAAGATTTATGGAATGGTTAAAAGTGCATGAAAATGGCCAATTTACTCACTCTGAGTTCTCAAAAAGGGTTTCTTCACCCCGGGAAGTTAATTAAATACCATTTGGAGGCATTTAATGTTCGAGCAAAAACGGCTGATTTTCGACAAAAGAGATAACACCCCCCCATTACGTCATGCTTCAGAAATGTGGAAAATGGTCCGTTTTCAAATGTTTTATTTTTGAACGTCAGTTCACATTTGTAGGTGGATCATCAGTGTTAGAGCTAAAATTAGCATGTTTAAAGTGATTTTCATGCTTCCAGGGGCTCGGGAAGTTAATTAAATACCATTTGGAGGCATTTAATGTTCGAGCAAAAACGGCTGATTTTCGACAAAAGAGATAACACCCCCCCCATTACGTCATGCTTCAGAAATGTGGAAAATGGTCCGTTTTCAAATGTTTTATTTTTGATCGTCAGTTCACATTTGTAGGTGGATCATCAGTGTTAGAGCTAAAATTAGCATGTTTAAAGTGAGTTTCATGCTTCCAGGGGCTCGGGAAGTGAAATAAATACCATTTGGAGGCATTTAATGTTCGAGCAAAAACGGCTGATTTTCGACAAAAGAGATAACACCCCCCCATTACGTCATGCTTCAGAAATGTGGAAAATGGTCCGTTTTCAAATGTTTTATTTTTGAACGTCAGTTCACATTTGTAGGTGGATCATCAGTGTTAGAGCTAAAATTAGCATGTTTAAAGTGATTTTCATGCTTCCAGGGGCTCGGGAAGTGAAATAAATACCATTTGGAGGCATTTAATGTTCGAGCAAAAACGGCTGATTTTCGACAAAAGAGATAACACCCCCCCATTACGTCATGCTTCAGAAATGTGGAAAATTGTCCGTTTTGAAATGTTTTATTTTTGAACGTCAGTTCACATTTGTAGGTGGATCATCAGTGTTAGAGCTAAAATTAGCATGTTTAAAGTGATTTTCATGCTTCCAGGGGCTCGGGAAGTTAATTAAATACCATTTGGAGGCATTTAATGTTCGAGCAAAAACAGCTGATTTTCGACAAAAGAGATAACACCCCCCCATTACGTCATGCTTCAGAAATGTGGAAAATGGTCCGTTTTCAAATGTTTTATTTTTGAACGTCAGTTCACATTTGTAGGTGGATCATCAGTGTTAGAGCTAAAAATAGCATGTTTAAAGTGATTTTCATGCTTCCAGGGGCCCAAAACACAAGATTTATGGAATGGTTAAAAGTGCATGAAAATGGCCAATTTACTCACTCTGAGTTCTCAAAAAGGGTTTCTTCACCCCGGGAAGTTAATTAAATACCATTTGGAGGCATTTAATGTTCGAGCAAAAACGGCTGATTTTCGACAAAAGAGATAACACCCCCCATTACGTCATGCTTCAGAAATGTGGAAAATGGTCCGTTTTCAAATGTTTTATTTTTGAACGTCAGTTCACATTTGTAGGTGGATCATCAGTGTTAGAGCTAAAATTAGCATGTTTAAAGTGATTTTCATGCTTCCAGGGGCTCGGGAAGTTAATTAAATACCATTTGGAGGCATTTAATGTTCGAGCAAAAACGGCTGATTTTCGACAAAAGAGATAACACCCCCCCATTACGTCATGCTTCAGAAATGTGGAAAATGGTCCGTTTTCAAATGTTTTATTTTTGAACGTCAGTTCACATTTGTAGGTGGATCATCAGTGTTAGAGCTAAAATTAGCATGTTTAAAGTGATTTTCATGCTTCCAGGGGCCCAAAACACAAGATTTATGGAATGGTTAAAAGTGCATGAAAATGGCCAATTTACTCACTCTGAGTTCTCAAAAAGGGTTTCTTCACCCCGGGAAGTTAATTAAATACCATTTGGAGGCATTTAATGTTCGAGCAAAAACGGCTGATTTTCGACAAAAGAGATAACACCCCCCCATTACGTCATGCTTCAGAAATGTGGAAAATGGTCCGTTTTCAAATGTTTTATTTTTGAACGTCAGTTCACATTTGTAGGTGGATCATCAGTGTTAGAGCTAAAATTAGCATGTTTAAAGTGATTTTCATGCTTCCAGGGGCTCGGAAAGTTAATTAAATACCATTTGGAGGCATTTAATGTTCGAGCAAAAACGGCGTATTTTCGACAAAAGAGATAACACCCCCCCATTACGTCATGCTTCAGAAATGTGGAAAATGGTCCGTTTTCAAATGTTTTATTTTTGAACGTCAGTTCACATTTGTAGGTGGATCATCAGTGTTAGAGCTAAAATTAGCATGTTTAAAGTGATTTTCATGCTTCCAGGGGCTCGGGAAGTGAAATAAATACCATTTGGAGGCATTTAATGTTCGAGCAAAAACGGCTGATTTTCGACAAAAGAGATAACACCCCCCCATTACGTCATGCTTCAGAAATGTGGAAAATGGTCCGTTTTCAAATGTTTTATTTTTGAACGTCAGTTCACATTTGTAGGTGGATCATCAGTGTTAGAGCTAAAATTAGCATGTTTAAAGTGATTTTCATGCTTCCAGGGGCCCAAAACACAAGATTTATGGAATGGTTAAAAGTGCATGAAAATGGCCAATTTACTCACTCTGAGTTCTCAAAAAGGGTTTCTTCACCCCGGGAAGTGAAATAAATACCATTTGGAGGCATTTAATGTTCGAGCAAAAACGGCTGATTTTCGACAAAAGAGATAACACCCCCCCATTACGTCATGCTTCAGAAATGTGGAAAATGGTCCGTTTTCAAATGTTTTATTTTTGAACGTCAGTTCACATTTGTAGGTGGATCATCAGTGTTAGAGCTAATGTTTAAAGTGATTTTCATGCTTCCAGGGGCTCGGGAAGTGAAATAAATACCATTTGGAGGCATTTAATGTTCGAGCAAAAATGGCTGATTTTCGACAAAAGAGATAACACCCCCCCATTACGTCATGCTTCAGAAATGTGGAAAATGGTCCGTTTTCAAATGTTTTATTTTTGAACGTCAGTTCACATTTGTAGGTGGATCATCAGTGTTAGAGCTAAAATTAGCATGTTTAAAGTGATTTTCATGCTTCCAGGGGCCCAAAACACAAGATTTATGGAATGGTTAAAAGTGCATGAAAATGGCCAATTTACTCACTCTGAGTTCTCAAAAAGGGTTTCTTCACCCCGGGAAGTGAAATAAATACCATTTGGAGGCATTTAATGTTCGAGCAAAAACGGCTGATTTTCGACAAAAGCGATAACACCCCCCCATTACGTCATGCTTCAGAAATGTGGAAAATGGTCCGTTTTCAAATGTTTTATTTTTGAACGTCAGTTCACATTTGTAGGTGGATCATCAGTGTTAGAGCTAAAATTAGCATGTTTAAAGTGATTTTCATGCTTCCAGGGGCTCGGGAAGTTAATTAAATACCATTTGGAGGCATTTAATGTTCGAGCAAAAACGGCTGATTTTCGACAAAAGAGATAACACCCCCCCATTACGTCATGCTTCAGAAATGTGGAAAATGGTCCGTTTTCAAATGTTTTATTTTTGAACGTCAGTTCACATTTGTAGGTGGATCATCAGTGTTAGAGCTAAAATTAGCATGTTTAAAGTGATTTTCATGCTTCCAGGGGCTCAGGAAGTGAAATAAATACCATTTGGAGGCATTTAATGTTCGAGCAAAAACGGTTGATTTTCGACAAAAGAGATAACACCCCCCCATTACGTCATGCTTCAGAAATGTGGAAAATGGTCCGTTTTCAAATGTTTTATTTTTGAACGTCAGTTCACATTTGTAGGTGGATCATCAGTGTTAGAGCTAAAATTAGCATGTTTAAAGTGATTTTCATGCTTCCAGGGGCCCAAAACACAAGATTTATGGAATGGTTAAAAGTGCATGAAAATGGCCAATTTACTCACTCTGAGTTCTCAAAAAGGGTTTCTTCACCCCGGGAAGTTAATTAAATACCATTTGGAGGCATTTAATGTTCGAGCAAAAATGGCTGATTTTCGACAAAAGAGATAACACCCCCCCATTACGTCATGCTTCAGAAATGTGGAAAATGGTCCGTTTTCAAATGTTTTATTTTTGAACGTCAGTTCACATTTGTAGGTGGATCATCAGTGTTAGAGCTAAAATTAGCATGTTTAAAGTGATTTTCATGCTTCCAGGGGCTCGGGAAGTTAATTAAATACCATTTGGAGGCATTTAATGTTCGAGCAAAAACGGCTGATTTTCGACAAAAGAGATAACACCCCCCCATTACGTCATGCTTCAGAAATGTGGAAAATGGTCCGTTTTCAAATGTTTTATTTTTGAACGTCAGTTCACATTTGTAGGTGGATCATCAGTGTTAGAGCTAAAATTAGCATGTTTAAAGTGATTTTCATGCTTCCAGGGGCCCAAAACACAAGATTTATGGAATGGTTAAAAGTGCATGAAAATGGCCAATTTACTCACTCTGAGTTCTCAAAAAGGGTTTCTTCACCCCGGGAAGTTAATTAAATACCATTTGGAGGCATTTAATGTTCGAGCAAAAACGGCTGATTTTCGACAAAAGAGATAACACCCCCCCATTACGTCATGCTTCAGAAATGTGGAAAATGGTCCGTTTTCAAATGTTTTATTTTTGAACGTCAGTTCACATTTATAGGTGGATCATCAGTGTTAGAGCTAAAATTAGCATGTTTAAAGTGATTTTCATGCTTCCAGGGGCTCGGGAAGTTAATTAAATACCATTTGGAGGTATTTAATGTTCGAGCAAAAACGGCTGATTTTCGACAAAAGAGATAACACCCCCCCATTACGTCATGCTTCAGAAATGTGGAAAATGGTCCGTTTTCAAATGTTTTATTTTTGAACGTCAGTTCACATTTGTAGGTGGATCATCAGTGTTAGAGCTAAAATTAGCATGTTTAAAGTGATTTTCATGCTTCCACGGGCTCGGGAAGTTAATTAAATACCATTTGGAGGCATTTAATGTTCGAGCAAAAACGGCTGATTTTCGACAAAAGAGATAACACCCCCCCATTACGTCATGCTTCAGAAATGTGGAAAATGGTCCGTTTTCAAATGTTTTATTTTTGAACGTCAGTTCACATTTGTAGGTGGATCATCAGTGTTAGAGCTAAAATTAGCATGTTTAAAGTGATTTTCATGCTTCCAGGGGCTCGGAAAGTTAATTAAATACCATTTGGAGGCATTTAATGTTCGAGCAAAAACGGCGTATTTTCGACAAAAGAGATAACACCCCCCCATTACGTCATGCTTCAGAAATGTGGAAAATGGTCCGTTTTCAAATGTTTTATTTTTGAACGTCAGTTCACATTTGTAGGTGGATCATCAGTGTTAGAGCTAAAATTAGCATGTTTAAAGTGATTTTCATGCTTCCAGGGGCTCGGGAAGTGAAATAAATACCATTTGGAGGCATTTAATGTTCGAGCAAAAACGGCTGATTTTCGACAAAAGAGATAACACCCCCCCATTACGTCATGCTTCAGAAATGTGGAAAATGGTCCGTTTTCAAATGTTTTATTTTTGAACGTCAGTTCACATTTGTAGGTGGATCATCAGTGTTAGAGCTAAAATTAGCATGTTTAAAGTGATTTTCATGCTTCCAGGGGCCCAAAACACAAGATTTATGGAATGGTTAAAAGTGCATGAAAATGGCCAATTTACTCACTCTGAGTTCTCAAAAAGGGTTTCTTCACCCCGGGAAGTGAAATAAATACCATTTGGAGGCATTTAATGTTCGAGCAAAAACGGCTGATTTTCGACAAAAGAGATAACACCCCCCCATTACGTCATGCTTCAGAAATGTGGAAAATGGTCCGTTTTCAAATGTTTTATTTTTGAACGTCAGTTCACATTTGTAGGTGGATCATCAGTGTTAGAGCTAATGTTTAAAGTGATTTTCATGCTTCCAGGGGCTCGGGAAGTGAAATAAATACCATTTGGAGGCATTTAATGTTCGAGCAAAAATGGCTGATTTTCGACAAAAGAGATAACACCCCCCCATTACGTCATGCTTCAGAAATGTGGAAAATGGTCCGTTTTCAAATGTTTTATTTTTGAACGTCAGTTCACATTTGTAGGTGGATCATCAGTGTTAGAGCTAAAATTAGCATGTTTAAAGTGATTTTCATGCTTCCAGGGGCCCAAAACACAAGATTTATGGAATGGTTAAAAGTGCATGAAAATGGCCAATTTACTCACTCTGAGTTCTCAAAAAGGGTTTCTTCACCCCGGGAAGTGAAATAAATACCATTTGGAGGCATTTAATGTTCGAGCAAAAACGGCTGATTTTCGACAAAAGCGATAACACCCCCCCATTACGTCATGCTTCAGAAATGTGGAAAATGGTCCGTTTTCAAATGTTTTATTTTTGAACGTCAGTTCACATTTGTAGGTGGATCATCAGTGTTAGAGCTAAAATTAGCATGTTTAAAGTGATTTTCATGCTTCCAGGGGCTCGGGAAGTTATTTAAATACCATTTGGAGGCATTTAATGTTCGAGCAAAAACGGCTGATTTTCGACAAAAGAGATAACACCCCCCCATTACGTCATGCTTCAGAAATGTGGAAAATGGTCCGTTTTCAAATGTTTTATTTTTGAACGTCAGTTCACATTTGTAGGTGGATCATCAGTGTTAGAGCTAAAATTAGCATGTTTAAAGTGATTTTCATGCTTCCAGGGGCTCGGGAAGTGAAATAAATACCATTTGGAGGCATTTAATGTTTGAGCAAAAACGGTTGATTTTCGACAAAAGAGATAACACCCCCCCATTACGTCATGCTTCAGAAATGTGGAAAATGGTCCGTTTTCAAATGTTTTATTTTTGAACGTCAGTTCACATTTGTAGGTGGATCATCAGTGTTAGAGCTAAAATTAGCATGTTTAAAGTGATTTTCATGCTTCCAGGGGCCCAAAACACAAGATTTATGGAATGGTTAAAAGTGCATGAAAATGGCCAATTTACTCACTCTGAGTTCTCAAAAAGGGTTTCTTCACCCCGGGAAGTTAATTAAATACCATTTGGAGGCATTTAATGTTCGAGCAAAAATGGCTGATTTTCGACAAAAGAGATAACACCCCCCCATTACGTCATGCTTCAGAAATGTGGAAAATGGTCCGTTTTCAAATGTTTTATTTTTGAACGTCAGTTCACATTTGTAGGTGGATCATCAGTGTTAGAGCTAAAATTAGCATGTTTAAAGTGATTTTCATGCTTCCAGGGGCTCGGGAAGTTAATTAAATACCATTTGGAGGCATTTAATGTTCGAGCAAAAACGGCTGATTTTCGACAAAAGAGATAACACCCCCCCATTACGTCATGCTTCAGAAATGTGGAAAATGGTCCGTTTTCAAATGTTTTATTTTTGAACGTCAGTTCACATTTGTAGGTGGATCATCAGTGTTAGAGCTAAAATTAGCATGTTTAAAGTGATTTTCATGCTTCCAGGGGCCCAAAACACAAGATTTATGGAATGGTTAAAAGTGCATGAAAATGGCCAATTTACTCACTCTGAGTTCTCAAAAAGGGTTTCTTCACCCCGGGAAGTTAATTAAATACCATTTGGAGGCATTTAATGTTCGAGCAAAAACGGCTGATTTTCGACAAAAGAGATAACACCCCCCCATTACGTCATGCTTCAGAAATGTGGAAAATGGTCCGTTTTCAAATGTTTTATTTTTGAACGTCAGTTCACATTTATAGGTGGATCATCAGTGTTAGAGCTAAAATTAGCATGTTTAAAGTGATTTTCATGCTTCCAGGGGCTCGGGAAGTTAATTAAATACCATTTGGAGGTATTTAATGTTCGAGCAAAAACGGCTGATTTTCGACAAAAGAGATAACACCCCCCCATTACGTCATGCTTCAGAAATGTGGAAAATGGTCCGTTTTCAAATGTTTTATTTTTGAACGTCAGTTCACATTTGTAGGTGGATTATCAGTGTTAGAGCTAAAATTAGCATGTTTAAAGTGATTTTCATGCTTCCACGGGCTCGGGAAGTTAATTAAATACCATTTGGAGGCATTTAATGTTCGAGCAAAAACGGCTGATTTTCGACAAAAGAGATAACACCCCCCCATTACGTCATGCTTCAGAAATGTGGAAAATGGTCCGTTTTCAAATGTTTTATTTTTGAACGTCAGTTCACATTTGTAGGTGGATCATCAGTGTTAGAGCTAAAATTAGCATGTTTAAAGTGGTTTTCATGCTTCCAGGGGCCCAAAACACAAGATTTATGGAATGGTTAAAAGTGCATGAAAATGGCCAAATTACTCACTCTGACTTCTCAAAAAGGGTTTCTTTACCCCGGGAAGTGAAATAAATACCATTTGGAGGCATTTAATGTTCGAGCAAAAACGGCTGATTTTCGACAAAAGAGATAACACCCTCCCATTACGTCATGCTTCAGAAATGTGGAAAATGGTCCGTTTTCAAATGTTTTATTTTTGAACGTCAGTTCACATTTGTGGGTGGATCATCAGTGTTAGAGCTAAAATTAGCATGTTTAAAGTGATTTTCATGCTTCCAGGGGCTCGGGAAGTTAATTAAATACCATTTGGAGGCATTTAATGTTCGAGCAAAAACGGGTGATTTTCGACAAAAGAGATAACACCCCCCCATTACGTCATGCTTCAGAAATGTGGAAAATGGTCCGTTTTCAAATGTTTTATTTTTGAACGTCAGTTCACATTTGTAGGTGGATCATCAGTGTTAGAGCTAAAATTAGCATGTTTAAAGTGATTTTCATGCTTCCAGGGGCCCAAAACACAAGATTTATGGAATGGTTAAAAGTGCATGAAAATGGCCAATTTACTCACTCTGAGTTCTCAAAAAGGCTTCACCCCGGGAAGTTAATTAAATACCATTTGGAGGCATTTAATGTTCGAGCAAAAACGGCTGATTTTCGACAAAAGAGATAACACCCCCCCATTACGTCATGCTTCAGAAATGTGGAAAATGGTCCGTTTTCAAATGTTTTATTTTTGAACGTCAGTTCACATTTGTGGGTGGATCATCAGTGTTAGAGCTAAAATTAGCATGTTTAAAGTGATTTTCATGCTTCCAGGGGCTCGGGAAGTTAATTAAATACCATTTGGAGGCATTTAATGTTCGAGCAAAAACGGGTGATTTTCGACAAAAGAGATAACACCCCCCCATTACGTCATGCTTCAGAAATGTGGAAAATGGTCCGTTTTCAAATGTTTTATTTTTGAACGTCAGTTCACATTTGTAGGTGGATCATCAGTGTTAGAGCTAAAATTAGCATGTTTAAAGTGATTTTCATGCTTCCAGGGGCCCAAAACACAAGATTTATGGAATGGTTAAAAGTGCATGAAAATGGCCAATTTACTCACTCTGAGTTCTCAAAAAGGCTTCACCCCGGGAAGTTAATTAAATACCATTTGGAGGCATTTAATGTTCGAGCAAAAACGGCTGATTTTCGACAAAAGAGATAACACCCCCCCATTACGTCATGCTTCAGAAATTTGGAAAATGGTCCGTTTTCAAATGTTTTATTTTTGAACGTCAGTTCACATTTGTAGGTGGATCATCAGTGTTAGAGCTAAAATTAGCATGTTTAAAGTGATTTTCATGCTTCCAGGGGCTCGGGAAGTTAATTAAATACCATTTGGAGGCATTTAATGTTCGAGCAAAAACGGCTGATTTTCGACAAAAGAGATAACACCCCCCCATTACGTCATGCTTCAGAAATGTGGAAAATGGTCCGTTTTCAAATGTTTTATTTTTGAACGTCAGTTCACATTTGTAGGTGGATCATCAGTGTTAGAGCTAAAATTAGCATGTTTAAAGTGATTTTCATGCTTCCAGGGGCCCAAAACACAAGATTAATGGAATGGTTAAAAGTGCATGAAAATGGCCAATTTACTCACTCTGAGTTCTCAAAAAGGGTTTCTTCACCCCGGGAAGTGAAATAAATACCATTTGGAGGCATTTAATGTTCGAGCAAAAACGGCTGATTTTCGACAAAAGAGATAACACCCCCCCATTACGTCATGCTTCAGAAATGTGGAAAATGGTCCGTTTTCAAATGTTTTATTTTTGAACGTCAGTTCACATTTGTAGGTGGATCATCAGTGTTAGAGCTAAAATTAGCATGTTTAAAGTGGTTTTCATGCTTCCAGGGGCCCAAAACACAAGATTTATGGAATGGTTAAAAGTGCATGAAAATGGCCAATTTACTCACTCTGAGTTCTCAAAAAGGGTTTCTTCACCCCGGGAAGTTAATTAAATACCATTTGGAGGCATTTAATGTTCGAGCAAAAACGGCTGATTTTCGACAAAAGAGATAACACCCCCCCATTACGTCATGCTTCAGAAATGTGGAAAATGGTCCGTTTTCAAATGTTTTATTTTTGAACGTCAGTTCACATTTGTAGGTGGATCATCAGTGTTAGAGCTAAAATTAGCATGTTTAAAGTGATTTTCATGCTTCCAGGGGCTCGGGAAGTTAATTAAATACCATTTGGAGGCATTTAATGTTCGAGCAAAAACGGCTGATTTTCGACAAAAGAGATAACACCCCCCCCATTACGTCATGCTTCAGAAATGTGGAAAATGGTCCGTTTTCAAATGTTTTATTTTTGAACGTCAGTTCACATTTGTAGGTGGATCATCAGTGTTAGAGCTAAAATTAGCATGTTTAAAGTGATTTTCATGCTTCCAGGGGCCCAAAACACAAGATTTATGGAATGGTTAAAAGTGCATGAAAATGGCCAATTTACTCACTCTGAGTTCTCAAAAAGGGTTTCTTCACCCCGGGAAGTTAATTAAATACCATTTGGAGGCATTTAATGTTCGAGCAAAAACGGCTGATTTTCGACAAAAGAGATAACACCCCCCCATTACGTCATGCTTCAGAAATGTGGAAAATGGTCAGTTTTCAAATGTTTTATTTTTGAACGTCAGTTCACATTTGTAGGTGGATCATCAGTGTTAGAGCTAAAATTAGCATATTTAAAGTGATTTTCATGCTTCCAGGGGCTCGGGAAGTGAAATAAATACCATTTGGAGGCATTTAATGTTCGAGCAAAAACGGCTGATTTTCGACAAAAGAGATAACACCCCCCCATTACGTCATGCTTCAGAAATGTGGAAAATGGTCCGTTTTCAAATGTTTTATTTTTGAACGTCAGTTCACATTTGTAGGTGGATCATCAGTGTTAGAGCTAAAATTAGCATGTTTAAAGTGATTTTCATGCTTCCAGGGGCTCGGGAAGTTAATTAAATACCATTTGGAGGCATTTAATGTTCGAGCAAAAACGGCTGATTTTCGACAAAAGAGATAACACCCCCCCATTACGTCATGCTTCAGAAATGTGGAAAATGGTCCGTTTTCAAATGTTTTATTTTTGAACGTCAGTTCACATTTGTAGGTGGATCATCAGTGTTAGAGCTAAAATTAGCATGTTTAAAGTGATTTTCATGCTTCCAGGGGCCCAAAACACAAGATTTATGGAATGGTTAAAAGTGCATGAAAATGGCCAATTTACTCACTCTGAGTTCTCAAAAAGGGTTTCTTCACCCCGGGAAGTGAAATAAATACCATTTGGAGGCATTTAATGTTCGAGCAAAAACGGCTGATTTTCGACAAAAGAGATAACACCCCCCCATTACGTCATGCTTCAGAAATGTGGAAAATGGTCCGTTTTCAAATGTTTTATTTTTGAACGTCAGTTCACATTTGTAGGTGGATCATCAGTGTTAGAGCTAAAATTAGCATGTTTAAAGTGGTTTTCATGCTTCCAGGGGCCCAAAACACAAGATTTATGGAATGGTTAAAAGTGCATGAAAATGGCCAATTTACTCACTCTGAGTTCTCAAAAAGGGTTTCTTCACCCCGGGAAGTTAATTAAATACCATTTGGAGGCATTTAATGTTCGAGCAAAAACGGCTGATTTTCGACAAAAGAGATAACACCCCCCATTACGTCATGCTTCAGAAATGTGGAAAATGGTCCGTTTTCAAATGTTTTATTTTTGAACGTCAGTTCACATTTGTAGGTGGATCATCAGTGTTAGAGCTAAAATTAGCATGTTTAAAGTGATTTTCATGCTTCCAGGGGCTCGGGAAGTTAATTAAATACCATTTGGAGGCATTTAATGTTCGAGCAAAAACGGCTGATTTTCGACAAAAGAGATAACACCCCCCCATTACGTCATGCTTCAGAAATGTGGAAAATGGTCCGTTTTCAAATGTTTTATTTTTGAACGTCAGTTCACATTTGTAGGTGGATCATCAGTGTTAGAGCTAAAATTAGCATGTTTAAAGTGATTTTCATGCTTCCAGGGGCCCAAAACACAAGATTTATGGAATGGTTAAAAGTGCATGAAAATGGCCAATTTACTCACTCTGAGTTCTCAAAAAGGGTTTCTTCACCCCGGGAAGTTAATTAAATACCATTTGGAGGCATTTAATGTTCGAGCAAAAACGGCTGATTTTCGACAAAAGAGATAACACCCCCCCATTACGTCATGCTTCAGAAATGTGGAAAATGGTCAGTTTTCAAATGTTTTATTTTTGAACGTCAGTTCACATTTGTAGGTGGATCATCAGTGTTAGAGCTAAAATTAGCATATTTAAAGTGATTTTCATGCTTCCAGGGGCTCGGGAAGTGAAATAAATACCATTTGGAGGCATTTAATGTTCGAGCAAAAACGGCTGATTTTCGACAAAAGAGATAACACCCCCCCATTACGTCATGCTTCAGAAATGTGGAAAATGGTCCGTTTTCAAATGTTTTATTTTTGAACGTCAGTTCACATTTGTAGGTGGATCATCAGTGTTAGAGCTAAAATTAGCATGTTTAAAGTGATTTTCATGCTTCCAGGGGCTCGGGAAGTTAATTAAATACCATTTGGAGGCATTTAATGTTCGAGCAAAAACGGCTGATTTTCGACAAAAGAGATAACACCCCCCCATTAAGTCATGCTTCAGAAATGTGGAAAATGGTCCGTTTTCAAATGTTTTATTTTTGAACGTCAGTTCACATTTGTAGGTGGATCATCAGTGTTAGAGCTAAAATTAGCATGTTTAAAGTGATTTTCATGCTTCCAGGGGCCCAAAACACAAGATTTATGGAATGGTTAAAAGTGCATGAAAATGGCCAATTTACTCACTCTGAGTTCTCAAAAAGGGTTTCTTCACCCCGGGAAGTGAAATAAATACCATTTGGAGGCATTTAATGTTCGAGCAAAAACGGCTGATTTTCGACAAAAGCGATATCACCCCCCCATTACGTCATGCTTCAGAAATGTGGAAAATGGTCCGTTTTCAAATGTTTTATTTTTGAACGTCAGTTCACATTTGTAGGTGGATCATCAGTGTTAGAGCTAAAATTAGCATGTTTAAAGTGATTTTCATGCTTCCAGGGACTCGGGAAGTTAATTAAATACCATTTGGAGGCATTTAATGTTCGAGCAAAAACGGCTGATTTTCGACAAAAGAGATAACACCCCCCCATTACGTCATGCTTCAGAAATGTGGAAAATGGTCCGTTTTCAAATGTTTTATTTTTGAACGTCAGTTCACATTTGTAGGTGGATCATCAGTGTTAGAGCTAAAATTAGCATGTTTTTAGTGATTTTCATGCTTCCAGGGGCTCGGGAAGTTAATTAAATACCATTTGGAGGCATTTAATGTTCGAGCAAAAACGGCTGATTTTCGACAAAAGAGATAACACCCCCCCATTACGTCATGCTTCAGAAATGTGGAAAATGGTCTGTTTTCAAATGTTTTATTTTTGAACGTCAGTTCACATTTGTAGGTGGATCATCAGTGTTAGAGCTAAAATTAGCATGTTTAAAGTGATTTTCATGCTTCCAGGGGCCCAAAACACAAGATTTATGGAATGGTTAAAAGTGCATGAAAATGGCCAATTTACTCACTCTGAGTTCTCAAAAAGGGTTTCTTCACCCCGGGAAGTGAAATAAATACCATTTGGAGGCATTTAATGTTCGAGCAAAAACGGCTGATTTTCGACAAAAGAGATAACACCCCCCCATTACGTCATGCTTCAGAAATGTGGAAAATGGTCCGTTTTCAAATGTTTTATTTTTGAACGTCAGTTCACATTTGTAGGTGGATCATCAGTGTTAGAGCTAAAATTAGCATGTTTAAAGTGATTTTCATGCTTCCAGGGGCTCGGGAAGTTAATTAAATACCATTTGGAGGCATTTAATGTTCGAGCAAAAACGGCTGATTTTCGACAAAAGAGATAACACCCCCCATTACGTCATGCTTCAGAAATGTGGAAAATGGTCCGTTTTCAAATGTTTTATTTTTGAACGTCAGTTCACATTTGTAGGTGGATCATCAGTGTTAGAGCTAAAATTAGCATGTTTAAAGTGATTTTCATGCTTCCAGGGGCCCAAAACACAAGATTTATGGAATGGTTAAAAGTGCATGAAAATGGCCAATTTACTCACTCTGAGTTCTCAAAAAGGGTTTCTTCACCCCAGGAAGTTAATTAAATACCATTTGGAGGCATTTAATGTTCGAGCAAAAACGGCTGATTTTCGACAAAAGAGATAACACCCCCCCATTACGTCATGCTTCAGAAATGTGGAAAATGGTCCGTTTTCAAATGTTTTATTTTTGAACGTCAGTTCACATTTGTAGGTGGATCATCAGTGTTAGAGCTAAAATTAGCATGTTTAAAGTGGTTTTCATGCTTCCAGGGGCCCAAAACACAAGATTTATGGAATGGTTAAAAGTGCATGAAAATGGCCAATTTACTCACTCTGAGTTCTCAAAAAGGGTTTCTTCACCCCGGGAAGTTAATTAAATACCATTTGGAGGCATTTAATGTTCGAGCAAAAACGGCTGATTTTCGACAAAAGAGATAACACCCCCCCATTACGTCATGCTTCAGAAATGTGGAAAATGGTCCGTTTTCAAATGTTTTATTTTTGAACGTCAGTTCACATTTGTAGGTGGATCATCAGTGTTAGAGCTAAAATTAGCATGTTTAAAGTGATTTTCATGCTTCCAGGGGCTCGGGAAGTTAATTAAATACCATTTGGAGGCATTTAATGTTCGAGCAAAAACGGCTGATTTTCGACAAAAGAGATAACACCCCCCCCATTACGTCATGCTTCAGAAATGTGGAAAATGGTCCGTTTTCAAATGTTTTATTTTTGAACGTCAGTTCACATTTGTAGGTGGATCATCAGTGTTAGAGCTAAAATTAGCATGTTTAAAGTGATTTTCATGCTTCCAGGGGCCCAAAACACAAGATTTATGGAATGGTTAAAAGTGCATGAAAATGGCCAATTTACTCACTCTGAGTTCTCAAAAAGGGTTTCTTCACCCCGGGAAGTTAATTAAATACCATTTGGAGGCATTTAATGTTCGAGCAAAAACGGCTGATTTTCGACAAAAGAGATAACACCCCCCCATTACGTCATGCTTCAGAAATGTGGAAAATGGTCAGTTTTCAAATGTTTTATTTTTGAACGTCAGTTCACATTTGTAGGTGGATCATCAGTGTTAGAGCTAAAATTAGCATATTTAAAGTGATTTTCATGCTTCCAGGGGCTCGGGAAGTGAAATAAATACCATTTGGAGGCATTTAATGTTCGAGCAAAAACGGCTGATTTTCGACAAAAGAGATAACACCCCCCCATTACGTCATGCTTCAGAAATGTGGAAAATGGTCCGTTTTCAAATGTTTTATTTTTGAACGTCAGTTCACATTTGTAGGTGGATCATCAGTGTTAGAGCTAAAATTAGCATGTTTAAAGTGATTTTCATGCTTCCAGGGGCTCGGGAAGTTAATTAAATACCATTTGGAGGCATTTAATGTTCGAGCAAAAACGGCTGATTTTCGACAAAAGAGATAACACCCCCCCATTACGTCATGCTTCAGAAATGTGGAAAATGGTCCGTTTTCAAATGTTTTATTTTTGAACGTCAGTTCACATTTGTAGGTGGATCATCAGTGTTAGAGCTAAAATTAGCATGTTTAAAGTGATTTTCATGCTTCCAGGGGCCCAAAACACAAGATTTATGGAATGGTTAAAAGTGCATGAAAATGGCCAATTTACTCACTCTGAGTTCTCAAAAAGGGTTTCTTCACCCCGGGAAGTGAAATAAATACCATTTGGAGGCATTTAATGTTCGAGCAAAAACGGCTGATTTTCGACAAAAGAGATAACACCCCCCCATTACGTCATGCTTCAGAAATGTGGAAAATGGTCCGTTTTCAAATGTTTTATTTTTGAACGTCAGTTCACATTTGTAGGTGGATCATCAGTGTTAGAGCTAAAATTAGCATGTTTAAAGTGGTTTTCATGCTTCCAGGGGCCCAAAACACAAGATTTATGGAATGGTTAAAAGTGCATGAAAATGGCCAATTTACTCACTCTGAGTTCTCAAAAAGGGTTTCTTCACCCCGGGAAGTTAATTAAATACCATTTGGAGGCATTTAATGTTCGAGCAAAAACGGCTGATTTTCGACAAAAGAGATAACACCCCCCCATTACGTCATGCTTCAGAAATGTGGAAAATGGTCCGTTTTCAAATGTTTTATTTTTGAACGTCAGTTCACATTTGTAGGTGGATCATCAGTGTTAGAGCTAAAATTAGCATGTTTAAAGTGATTTTCATGCTTCCAGGGGCTCGGGAAGTTAATTAAATACCATTTGGAGGCATTTAATGTTCGAGCAAAAACGGCTGATTTTCGACAAAAGAGATAACACCCCCCCATTACGTCATGCTTCAGAAATGTGGAAAATGGTCCGTTTTCAAATGTTTTATTTTTGAACGTCAGTTCACATTTGTAGGTGGATCATCAGTGTTAGAGCTAAAATTAGCATGTTTAAAGTGATTTTCATGCTTCCAGGGGCCCAAAACACAAGATTTATGGAATGGTTAAAAGTGCATGAAAATGGCCAATTTACTCACTCTGAGTTCTCAAAAAGGGTTTCTTCACCCCGGGAAGTTAATTAAATACCATTTGGAGGCATTTAATGTTCGAGCAAAAACGGCTGATTTTCGACAAAAGAGATAACACCCCCCCATTACGTCATGCTTCAGAAATGTGGAAAATGGTCAGTTTTCAAATGTTTTATTTTTGAACGTCAGTTCACATTTGTAGGTGGATCATCAGTGTTAGAGCTAAAATTAGCATATTTAAAGTGATTTTCATGCTTCCAGGGGCTCGGGAAGTGAAATAAATACCATTTGGAGGCATTTAATGTTCGAGCAAAAACGGCTGATTTTCGACAAAAGAGATAACACCCCCCCATTACGTCATGCTTCAGAAATGTGGAAAATGGTCCGTTTTCAAATGTTTTATTTTTGAACGTCAGTTCACATTTGTAGGTGGATCATCAGTGTTAGAGCTAAAATTAGCATGTTTAAAGTGATTTTCATGCTTCCAGGGGCTCGGGAAGTTAATTAAATACCATTTGGAGGCATTTAATGTTCGAGCAAAAACGGCTGATTTTCGACAAAAGAGATAACACCCCCCCATTAAGTCATGCTTCAGAAATGTGGAAAATGGTCCGTTTTCAAATGTTTTATTTTTGAACGTCAGTTCACATTTGTAGGTGGATCATCAGTGTTAGAGCTAAAATTAGCATGTTTAAAGTGATTTTCATGCTTCCAGGGGCCCAAAACACAAGATTTATGGAATGGTTAAAAGTGCATGAAAATGGCCAATTTACTCACTCTGAGTTCTCAAAAAGGGTTTCTTCACCCCGGGAAGTGAAATAAATACCATTTGGAGGCATTTAATGTTCGAGCAAAAACGGCTGATTTTCGACAAAAGCGATATCACCCCCCCATTACGTCATGCTTCAGAAATGTGGAAAATGGTCCGTTTTCAAATGTTTTATTTTTGAACGTCAGTTCACATTTGTAGGTGGATCATCAGTGTTAGAGCTAAAATTAGCATGTTTAAAGTGATTTTCATGCTTCCAGGGACTCGGGAAGTTAATTAAATACCATTTGGAGGCATTTAATGTTCGAGCAAAAACGGCTGATTTTCGACAAAAGAGATAACACCCCCCCATTACGTCATGCTTCAGAAATGTGGAAAATGGTCCGTTTTCAAATGTTTTATTTTTGAACGTCAGTTCACATTTGTAGGTGGATCATCAGTGTTAGAGCTAAAATTAGCATGTTTTTAGTGATTTTCATGCTTCCAGGGGCTCGGGAAGTTAATTAAATACCATTTGGAGGCATTTAATGTTCGAGCAAAAACGGCTGATTTTCGACAAAAGAGATAACACCCCCCCATTACGTCATGCTTCAGAAATGTGGAAAATGGTCTGTTTTCAAATGTTTTATTTTTGAACGTCAGTTCACATTTGTAGGTGGATCATCAGTGTTAGAGCTAAAATTAGCATGTTTAAAGTGATTTTCATGCTTCCAGGGGCCCAAAACACAAGATTTATGGAATGGTTAAAAGTGCATGAAAATGGCCAATTTACTCACTCTGAGTTCTCAAAAAGGGTTTCTTCACCCCGGGAAGTGAAATAAATACCATTTGGAGGCATTTAATGTTCGAGCAAAAACGGCTGATTTTCGACAAAAGAGATAACACCCCCCCATTACGTCATGCTTCAGAAATGTGGAAAATGGTCCGTTTTCAAATGTTTTATTTTTGAACGTCAGTTCACATTTGTAGGTGGATCATCAGTGTTAGAGCTAAAATTAGCATGTTTAAAGTGATTTTCATGCTTCCAGGGGCTCGGGAAGTTAATTAAATACCATTTGGAGGCATTTAATGTTCGAGCAAAAACGGCTGATTTTCGACAAAAGAGATAACACCCCCCATTACGTCATGCTTCAGAAATGTGGAAAATGGTCCGTTTTCAAATGTTTTATTTTTGAACGTCAGTTCACATTTGTAGGTGGATCATCAGTGTTAGAGCTAAAATTAGCATGTTTAAAGTGATTTTCATGCTTCCAGGGGCCCAAAACACAAGATTTATGGAATGGTTAAAAGTGCATGAAAATGGCCAATTTACTCACTCTGAGTTCTCAAAAAGGGTTTCTTCACCCCAGGAAGTTAATTAAATACCATTTGGAGGCATTTAATGTTCGAGCAAAAACGGCTGATTTTCGACAAAAGAGATAACACCCCCCCATTACGTCATGCTTCAGAAATGTGGAAAATGGTCCGTTTTCAAATGTTTTATTTTTGAACGTCAGTTCACATTTGTAGGTGGATCATCAGTGTTAGAGCTAAAATTAGCATGTTTAAAGTGGTTTTCATGCTTCCAGGGGCCCAAAACACAAGATTTATGGAATGGTTAAAAGTGCATGAAAATGGCCAATTTACTCACTCTGAGTTCTCAAAAAGGGTTTCTTCACCCCGGGAAGTTAATTAAATACCATTTGGAGGCATTTAATGTTCGAGCAAAAACGGCTGATTTTCGACAAAAGAGATAACACCCCCCCATTACGTCATGCTTCAGAAATGTGGAAAATGGT